>NC_141877.1:519008299-519320572 GCF_056163025.1 Triticum urartu
GCCGAGGTCGCCGCTGACGAGGCAACCGGTGGTGGCGACGCCTCCGGCGCAGAGGCTGCCAAGGCAGACACCGCGGCAACTGGCGAGGGGTCCGGCGATCGTACTGACGGCCCTGAGGCCGCAGGAGCGCCGGGCGCTACACCGACCACCGATCCGTCCGCCGCTGCCGCAGCGCCAGGCTCCGGAGAGCCCCAGCCAGGCGTCTACCTGAAGGCCGGCGACGACGTCTTCATCAATCTTCCCTGGGCATCAAGCTCCAGAGCGCCGGTCGAGAGGGAGGTCTTCGACAGAGAAGTGCTCGCCTCCGCGGGGCTGAAGCTGGTCGACGCGCCAAGCGGCAGCAGCAACGAGCCCGAAGAAGAGCGGCTGCTGCACAGGTTGATGTCGCTCTACCGCACGCGACAGGCCAAGCTGGAGTCCCGTGAGGCACTTGTCGCGAAGGCGGGGGCAGACATCGAAAAGCGCTGAAGAGCTCGGGGGTTTCCACCGGGAAGCCCTCCGATCCCTGGCAGAGGAGTGTGAGCGGCTCGTTGAAGCGCAGAAGGCCTTTCTCCTCGAGAAGGCCGACGCCGAAGAGCGCCAGCGACTTGCCGCTGTGAAGCTAGCCGCGGAGGAGGGCGAGCTGGCGCAGCGGAAGGTCAATCTCGACGCCCATGAGGAGGAGCTTGCCTCGCGCGAGGAGAAGCTTGGCGGAGCCCTCAAGCGAGCGGAGGACGCTGCCGCCGCCGCTGAGGCCGCCAAGGAGGAGTTGAAGACGAAGGTGGCGCGGCTGGAGGCCGATCTCTCCGAGAAGGGCAAGGAGCTCAGCGCCGCCAAGGTCTCCAACGTGGATCTTGAGTTGAAGCTAACCACTTTGACCAAGACTCTGAACAGCGCCAAGGAGCGGGAGGCGGCCTTGAAGGAGGAAATCAAGGCCGACAAGGCGCTGCTGCCACCGCCCAGAACGTCGCCACCGCCCAGAACGCCTTCAGGGAGACCGTGACGCACTGGACGGAGAGCCTTGTGAACGCCGCCACGGACATCGACAAGGAGCTGGCGCAACTGGGGATAGAGGATCTCGGGTATTCCACCGACGACAACCTCCAACCCAGCGCCAAGCTCGTCCTGTTCTTCAAGGGTGTGGCGGCGGCCCTTCAGCGACTCCAAGAGAGGATCCCCAAGCAACTAGCTGACGAGTCGCGCGAGATCTGCGCAGGATCCCTCGAGAAAGTGTTGATGAAGGTGGCCTTCCGCAATCCGGGCCTCCGCCTCACCAACATCCTCAGGTCCTTGCCGCCAGAAGCTGATCTGGAGGAGCTCAAGGCCCTTGTCGCACCCATTGTGGACAAGGTGAGCGGGATCAAGCGGGTCGAGGGCGATCACGTAGATTAGGCCGCTCATTTCTTCTTTTCTTGTCGCTGCCCATTATGTCATGAAAACAATCTGTTAGAGCTGCGACAAGCTATTTTTGTAATATAACTTGATTCTGGGTAGCCCTTGCAGTGTTATTCCCTCTACTTGACTCTTTGCTTTGTATGCTTTTACCCTACGCTTTTTAGGGGACTTGCCGGTGCAGGCACCTGAGCCGCGAGCGCTGAGTGCGGAACGTTAGCAGCCTGCTGGCGGTGCCGCTACTGGCAAGAAACCTTGTCGCAACTAGTTGCAGCTCACTTAAGTTGCTGAGCGGACTCGAAGCAAAGTAAGGGCGCTAGCGGCTCACTTAAGTTGCTGAGCGGACTCGAAGCAAAGTAAGGGCGCTAGCAGCTCACTTAAGTCGTTGAGCGGACTCGAAACGAAGTAAGGGCGCAACTAGCTACGAGTTGGTTCCTCCGCGCACAGGTTTTACATACAAAGCGCGGTCGTTCGAGGGAGATAACTTAAAATTTTTAAAAAAGAATTTGATTGCTCAGACTTTGGCAACTTATCTTTTCTGTTGTTTGCTTCCCGGCAAGCCAAAATTCTTGAACAACGCCTGGTCCATACCCTTTTCTTCTCCTTTCCCCCCCGGCAAACTTGTGCGCGAGGGAGCATTCCTTTCCTTGTGAAAAAGAAAGAAGAGAAAATACAGATATGGAGCTCTACGGCTCGTTATTGCTTACCGTGGAGTAGGTGCTGCACAAAATGTCAGATCATACATGCCAGAAAATAGGAAGCATAAAATTGACAAAATGTGCGGAGCGCATGAGCTTTACTTATGCGCGGGATCTGCGCCCGGCTTTGTACAAAGGATCACATGCAACAGCGGCAAGACTTTGTACAAAAGGGTGGTTGCCGGACAGGGTCCGACAACCGCGCCTTACGGGTAAAACTTAGGAAGAGGCTCGATGTTCCAGGAGTTGCTCACCGGAATGCCATCTTCGGTCTCAAGGCGGACAGCGCCAAGCCTAGTGACTCGTTTCACCCGATAAGGGCCTTCCCACATCGGCGCCGACTTGTTGGAATTCTTGGCGGAATGAACGCGCCGAAGAACAAGGTCGCCTTCCTCACGTTACTCCCTTTACTTGATTCCTTCCTTTGTATGTTTTTACCCTACGCTTTTAGGGAACTTGCCGGTGCAGGCACCTGAGCCGCGAGCGCTGAGTGCGGAACATCAGTAGCCTGCTGGCGGTGCCGCTACCGGCAAGAAACCTTGTCGCAACTAGTTGCGGCTCACTTAAGTTGCTGAGCGGACTCGAAGCAAAGTAAGGGCGCTAGCGGTTCACTTAAGTTGCTGAGCGGACTCGAAGCAAAGTAAGGGCGCTAGCAGCTCACTTAAGTCGTTGAGCGGACTCGAAACAAAGTAAGGGCGCAACTAGCTACGAGTTGGTTCCTCCGCGCACAGGTTTTCCATACAAAGTGCGGTCGTTCAAGGGAGATAACCTAAAATTTAAAAAATCTGATTGCTCAAACTTTGGCAACTTAACTCCCTTACTCGTCGGCAGGTTGACGTGCATGATGGTCCTGAGATGGGCGCGGTGCATGCACGGACGCCGAGGTCTTGGAGTGTGCCCGGTCATCGTGGGAGCCGGCTACGCCGCCGATGGGCAGCGCAGCCTTGTCCTGGGACCTGGCAGCACCGTGAGTCCCCTCGTCGACGCGTGCCCTTCTGCCGTTCCTGCCCCACCAACCGTTTGCTCCGGCGGTGGCTGGCTCGGCGCGGACGGAGTAGCTGCCTCTGAAACTTTCTTCTTCGGCGGCATGTTGATGAAGATGATGAAGATCTAGCTCGCGAGAGCGCCGGATCTGGTTCACACAACTTCGACGCACCCTACCTAGCGCGCCAGAGATGCCGGGGTTGCTGATCCACGGGCACCTATGGGACCGGCGGACTGGGTCCCTTTCGGTTCGGCGGGGGCGGAGGTCGCGCAAAGAGCAGATCGAGGCGGAGCACGCGGGCGGTTTACCCAGGTTCGGGCCGCACGGATGCATAAAACCCTACTCCTGCTTTGTGGTGTTGTATTGATTTCTAGCTCGGGAGCGCGGAGTGCTACAGTACACTCCAGCAGCTAGCAAGACCAGGCGTGGGTGTTCGAAGTGGCTCCCCCCCCCGTTGCATCTGGGCCTCCTTTTATATGCTCAAGGGGTTACCGACATGGAAACAGAGGTAAAGGGCAAAAACGGAAAGGTGCTGTGGTAGGTACAGCTACCTGCTACAGTGCTATCATACCTAACCCTGGCGGCAGGGGACAAGGGCATTAATTGCCCGTCTGTGTCGCCTAGACAGTACCGAAAGGGACCGCTAGGGACGCCACCGTTTGCCACGATGGTTATCTTGTCAGCGCCTGCTTGCCACCTCGCACCCCTAGCTGCACGGCCTCCTGCCACGTGTGCTTGGGAGGGTCCCAGAGCGACACGTTGGCAGGTGAGCTGGAGCGCGGGCACGAAGTGGGGGTTTCCCGCGGCAAGCTCCTTGCCGCGGTCGTCGTCTTGTCGTGTTCGGGAGCTTGTCGCTCGCCGGGCCTTGCCGGGACGCGTGGCGCGTCGCGGGAAGTTTTCTCGATATGCCTTGAGTGGCCTTCCCGGCAAGCTCCTCTTGCCGGGGTCTTGTTTCCTTCCCGGCCAGCTTCTCTTGCCGGGGCCTTGGTTGGCCTTCCCGGCAAGCTCCTCTTGCCGGGGCCTTGGTTTGAGTACTTTGTTCTTGAATGGTCATCAAAGTAGCCGCGGAGGGTCTTGGCGGCCACTCGGCAAGCCTTGCCGCGGGATGCTGCGACTGCCCGTGCACAAGTTCGGGATACTAGGGTCCCCCTACTCTAGTACACCGACTCACTCTTATTAGCAAACACTTTCATAAGTTCATCCATCTTTCCACTCAAAACATTAATTTCTTCTATTACATGCACCTTTTTACTAGTAGATCTTTCAGTGTGCCATTGACAATAATTAACCATAATATTATCTAGGATTTTGGTAGCTTCTCCTAAATTGATTTCCATAAAAGTGCTTCGCGCGGCCGAATCTTATAGATTTCTAGAAGCAAAATTCAATCCGGCATAATTTTTTTGTATAATGATCCAAAGATTTAAACCATGTGTAGGGAAATTGCGAATCATTAATTTCATCCTCGCCCAAGCTTGTGCAACATGTTCATGATCAAGTTGCTTAAAATTTGTAATATCGTTTCTAAGAGAGATGATCTTAGTGCGAGGAAAATACTTAGAGATAAAAGCATATTTGCACTTATTCCATGAATCGATACTATTTTTAGGCAAAAACGAAAACCAAGTTTTAGCTCGATCTCTAAGCGAAAATGGGAATAGCTTCAATTTAACAATATCATTATCCACATCTTTCTTCTTTTGCATAGCACACAAATCAACAAAGCTATTTAGATGGGTAGCGGCATCTTCACTAGGAAGGCCGGAAAATGGATCTTTGGTGACAAGGTTCAGCAAAGCAGCATTAATTTCACCAGACTCAGCATCGGTAAGAGGAGCAATCGGAGTGCTAATAAAGTCATTATTGTTGGTATTAGAGAAGTCACACAATTTAGTATTATCTTGAGCCATCGTGACAAATAATCCAACACACAAGCACACAAGAAGCAAGCGGAAAAGAGGCAAATGGAAAAGAGAGCGAATAAAATGGCAAGGGTGAAGTGGGGGAGAGGAAAACGAGAGGCAAATGGCAAATAATGTAATGCGAGGGATAAGAGTTTGTGATGGGTACTTGGTATGTCTTGACTTGTGTGTAGATCTCCCCGACAACGGCGCCAGAAATCCTTCTTGCTACGCCTTGAGCACTGCATTGGTTTTCCCTCGAAGAGGAAAGGGTGATGCAGCAAACCAGCGTAAGTATTTTCCCTCAGTTTTTGAGAACCAAGGTATCAATCTAGTAGGAGACTACACGCAAGTCCCTCGTACCTACACAAACAAATAAGAACCTCGCAACCAACAAGATAAAGGGGTTGTCAATCCCTTCACGGTCACTTACAAGAGTGAGATCTGATAGAGATAATAATAATAAGATAATTTTTTTTGGTATTTTTATGATATAGATTGAAATTCAAGATTGCAAAATAAATGGTGCCAGAAATAACTTGTTGACGGGAGATTAATATAATGGAGAATAGACCCGGGGGCCATAGGTTTCACTAGTGGCTTCTCTCAAGATAGCATAAGTATTATGGTGAGTGAAAAAATTACTGTCGAGCAATTGATAGAAAAGTGCATAATTATGAGAATATCTAGGCATGATCATGTATATAGGCATCACGTCTGCGACAAGTAGACCGAAATGATTATGCATCTACTACTATTAGTCCACACATCGACCGCTATCCAACATGCATGTAGAGTATTAAGTTCATAAGAACAGAGTAACGCATTAGGAAAGATGACATGATGTAGAGGGATAAACTCAAGCAATATGATATAAACCCCATCTTTTTATCCTCGATGGCAACAATACAATACGTGCCTTGCTGCCCCTGCTGTCACTGGGAAAGGACACCGCAAGATTGAACCAAAAGCTAAGCACTTCTCCCATTGCAAGAAAGATCAATCTTGTAGGCCAAACCAAACTGATAATTCGAAGAAACTTGCAAAGATAACTTAATCATACATAAAATATTTGAGAGAAGAATCAAATATTGTTCATAGATAAACTTGATCATAAACCCACAATTCATCGGATCTTGACAAACACACCGCAAAAAGAGTTACATCGAATAGATCTCCAAGAAGATCGAGGAGAACTTTGTATTGAGATCCAAAGAGAGAGAAGAAGCCATCTAGCTAATAACTATGGACCCGAAGGTCTGAAGTAAAATACTCACACATCATCAAAGAGGCTATGGTGTTGATGTAGAAGCCCTCCGTGATCGATTCCCCCTCCGACGGAGCTCCGGAAAAGGCCCCAAGATGGGATCTCTTGGGTACAGAAGGTTGTGGTGGTGGAAATAGGGTTTCGTGGTGCTCTTGGATGTTTTTGGGGTATATGGATATATATAGGAGGAAGAAGTAGGTCGGTGGAGCCACGAGGGGCCCACGAGGGAGGAGGGCGCGCCCAAGGGGGTAGGCGCGCCCCCTACCTCGTGGCCTCCTCGTTGATTTCTTGACGTCCACTCCAAGTCCTTTCGATTACGTCTGTTCCAAAAATAACTCTCCCGAAGGTTTCATTCCGCTTCGATTCTGTTTGATATTCCTTTTCTGCGAAACACAGAAATAGGAAAAAAACAGCAATTTGCACTGGGCCTTGGGTTAGTAGGTTAGTCCCAAAAATAATATATAAGTGTAAAATAAAGCCCATTAACATCCAAAACAGATAATATAATAGCATGGCACAATCAAAAATTATAGATACGTTGGAGACTTATCAACCACCTGGTGTTTCCAGAGATGTATAATAACATTGGTTCGCCGACGCTTGGCGCGGCCAGGATTGAGTTCCTTGCTAAAAGATCCTTTATTTCTTCCAATCCGACCGTTGCCGCATCCGTCCACTCGAAGTGGTCGGTGCATCGGAGAAGTCGATAAAGTGGCAATGCTTTTTCTCCTAGTCTGGAGATAAAGAGGCTTAAAGCTGCCACGCATCCGGCTAGTTTTTGGACCTGTTTAAGGTCTGTTGGTATATCCAATTGTGATAAAGCTCGGATTTTGGCTGGATTTGCCTCAATTCCTCTACTGGATACAATGAAGCCCAGCAGTTTTCCAGAGGGAACGCCGAAAACACATTTTTCCAGATTGAGCTTAATGTCATATGTCCGGAGATTGTCGAATGTGAGGCGTAAATCGTCTATTAATGACTCGACATGCTTAGTCTTGATGATGACGTCTTCCACATATGCTTCAACTGTCTTGCCGATTTATTTCTCCAGGCATGTTTGAATCATGCGTTGGTAGGTGGCGCCGGCGTTTTTGAGTCCAAAGGGCATAGTGTTGAAGCAGAAAGGCCCGTATGGGGTAATAAATGTCGTTGAGGCTTGGTCGGATTCCTTCATTTTAATTTGATGGTGTCCGGAATATGCGTCGAGGAAACACAGTGAGTCGTGTCCTGCAGTGGCATCAATAATTTGATCGATGCGGGGGAGGGGGAAGGGATCCTGATACGTCTCCGTCGTATCTATAAGTTTTTATTGTTCCATGACAATATTATACAACTTCCATATACTTTTGGCAACTTTTTACACTAATTTTGGGACTAACATACTGATCCAGTGCCCAGTGCCAATTCTTGTTTGTTGCATTTTTTTGTTTCGTGGAATATCCATATCAAACGGAGTCCAAACGGGATAAAAACTGACATATATTTTTTTGGAATATATCTGAATTTTGGGAAGTGAAATCAATGCGAGACAATGCTCAAGGGGCCCACGAGGCAGGGGGCGCGCCCCAGGGGGCTGGCCCGCCCCTGACCCTCGTGGCCTCCCCATAAGGCAGTTGGTGCCCTTCTTTCGCCGCAAGAAAGCCAATGTCCAGATAGAGATCGTGTTAAAATTTCAGCCCAATCGGAGTTACGTATCTACAGGAATATAAGAAACAGTGAAAGTGAAGAATGTGGAACGCAGAAACAGAGAGAGAGAGAGAGAGAGACAGATCCAATCTCGGAGGAGCGCTCGCCCCTCCCGTGCAATGGAGGCCATGGACCAGAGGGGAAACCCTTCTCCCATCTAGCGGGGAGGTCAAGGAAGAAGAATAAGAAGGGGGGCTCTCTCCCCCTCTCTCCCGGTGGCGCCGGAACGCCGCCGGGGCCATCATCATCACCGCAATCTACACCAGCAACTTCACCGCCCTCATCACCAACTCTTCCCCCCTCTATGCAGCGGTGTAACCCCTCTTTTACCCGCTGTAATCTCTACTTCAACATGGTGATCAACACTATATATTATTTCCCAATGATGTATGGATATCCTATGATGTTTGATTAGATCCGTTTTGTCCTATGGGTTAATTGATGATCGTGATTGGTTTGAGTTGCATGTTTTATTATTGGTGTTGTCCTATGGTGCTCTCCGTGTCGTGCAAGCGTGAGGGATCCCCGTTGTAGGGTTTGCAATATGTTCATGATTTGCTTATGGTGGGTGGCGTGAGTGACAGAAGCACAGACCCGAGTAAGTAGGTTGTTTGCGTATGGGAATAGAGAGGACTTGATACTTTAATGCTATGGTTGGGTTTTACCTTAATGATCTTTAGTAGTTGTGGATGCTTGCTAGAGTTCCAATCATAAGTGCATATGATCCAAGAAGAGAAAGTATGCTAGCATATGCCTCTCCCTCAAATAAAATTGCAATAATGATTACCAGTCTAGTTATCGATTGCCTAGGGACAAATAACTTTCTTGTGTGACAACAAGCTCTCTACTAAAACTAACTTAGCTGTGCCTTTATCTGAAAAGCCCCTACTTTTTATTTACGCATTCTTTATTATCTTGCAAACCTATCCAACAACACCTACAAAGTACTTCTAGTTTCATACTTGTTCTAGGTAAAGCGAACGTTAAGCGTGCGTAGAGTTGTATCGGTGGTCGATAGAACTTGAGGGAATATTTGTTCTACCTTTAGCTCCTCGTTGGGTTTGACACCCTTACTTATCAAAAGAGGCTACAATTGATCCCCTATACTTGTGGGTTATCAAGATCTTTTTCTGGCACCGTTGACGGGGAGTCATAGCGTGGGGTGAATATTCTCGTGTGTGCTTGTTTGATTTATCACTAAGTAGTTTTTATTTCTTGTTCTAAGTTGTTCTCTATCTTTAGTTATGGATATGGAACACGAAATACCAAAAAATTTAGGTTTACTTGCTCCTCATGGAGATGGGGAACCTCCTAAAACCCTCGATGCTCATTATGTGAAAGATATTATGTACTACTTTGATAATCCTAAGAAAACCCCATTCAACTTTGTAATGGGAGACACGTAGGATCAACGTGAATACTTTAGGGATTATCGCTTGACTCAAAAAGGGAAACTATTATGGGATCAAATTTATATGTTGCATTGGTATGCTCGGCAACTATGCTTGAGATATGATTATACTTGTTGCTCTAGGATGAAGGCTCCACACCTTCCCTTCTCATGCAATTTTAATGATAATGAAACTTTAGCTTCTTATGCTACTTGTATATATGATTACTATGATGTGGAACAAATAGAAGAATTTGTTGCTTTTATGGGTGCTTATGAAATTGAATCTTTGTTTAAAGAGTTTGAAGATTTTGATGATTCAGTTTATAGACCTAATTTTTTTGCTATACTTAAATATTGCTATGAGAATTATGAATTCAATTCCGATATTGATAATTTTATTGAGAGATTCTTCGCTGCCCAAGAAGGATTAATATTTTGCAGGAGTCTATGGAAGAAGAAATTAATGACATTGTGAGCTCATTGGATGAAAAAGATGAGAAGGAGAGCGAAGAACAAAAGGAGGAAGAGCGGATTGATCACCCGTTCCCACCGAAGGATGAATGCTATGATGATTGTTATGATCCCGTTGATTCTTTTGAAATATCCCTTTTTGATGATGCTTGCTATTCTTGTGGCCAAGATGCCAATATGAATTATGCTTATGGAGATGAACTTGCTATAGTTCCTTATGTTAAACATGAAATTGTTGCCATTGCACCCACACATGATAGTCCTATTATCCTTTTGAATTCTCCCAACTACACTATATCGGAGAAGTTTGCCCTTATTAAGGATTATATTGATGGGTTGCCTTTTACCGTTGCACATGATGATTTTGATGAATATAATATGCATGTGCTTATTGCTGCTACTTGCAATTATTGTGAGAGAGGAACTATATCTCCACCTCTCCATGTTTCCCACACGATAAAATTGCAAGAAACTGCTTATGCTATGTGTTGGCATTTACTTTGTGTGCATGAATTGTTCTTTTATTACATGCCGATGCATAGGCAGAGAGTTAGACTTCGTCATTACATGATATATGTTACTTTGTGCTCACTACTAAATCACAAATCATTGTTAATTAAAATTGGCTTTGATATACCTTGGGATCCGGGTGGATTCATTACTTGAGCACCTTATGCCTAGCTTAATGGCTTTAAAGAAAGCGCTGCTAGGGAGACAACCCGGAAGGTTTAGAGAGTCATTTTTTTCTGTTGTGTGATTTTATAAAGTTTAAAAACAATAATAATGTGCCAAGGTTTTCCTTTAGGATGTTTTAGATTGCTTGTTGGTTTGTGCGGTGCAAGACATAAACTTTGGCTGTAGTGCGTGATTTTACATTTTTTACTGCAATGTCAAACGGATCTGAAACTTTTTGCACTGTCTTTATATACAAATTATTTATTTTTCCTAATTGTTTCAGAATTTTTGGAGTACAGAAGTATGGTGAATGTTCAGATTGCTACAGAATGTCATGTTTAAGACAGATTCTGTTTTTGATGCATAGTTTACTTGTTTTGATGAAACTATCAATTTTTATCAGTGTATTAAGCCATGAAAAAGTTATATTAAAGTAGCTACAATGCAAAAACAAAATATGAATTAGTTTGCAGCAGTACTTAGAGTAGTGATTTGCTTTATTATACTAACGGATCTTACTGAGCTTTCTTTTGAGTTTTGTGTGGATGAAGTGTTCGAAGATCGAGGAGGTCTCGATGTGAGGAGAAGGAGGACAGGGAAGAGCTCAAGCTTGGGGATGCCCAAGGCACCCCAAGTAAATATTCAAGGAGACTCAAGCGTCTAAGCTTGGGGATGCCTCGGAAGGCATCCCATCTTTCTTCAACAAATATCGGTATGTTTTCGGATTCGTTTCGTTCAAGCAATATGTGCAAATCTTGGAGCATCTTTTCCATTTAGTTTTCACTTTTATTTTATGCACCATGTTGGTATGAGATAGTCCATGGTTGGTTTACAGAATGCTCTTTGCACTTCACTTAAATCTTTTGAGTATGGCTTTATAGAATGCTTCATGTGCTTCACTTATATCATTTGAAGTTTGGATTGCCTGTTTCTCTTCACATAGAAAACCGCCATTTGTAGAATGCTCTTTTGCTTCACTTGTATTTATTAGAGCGTGGGCATATATTTTGTAGAAATAATTAAACTCTCTTGCTTCACTTATATCTATTTAGAGAGATGACAGGAACTGGTCTTTCACATGGTTAGTCATAAAATCCTACATAAAACTTGTAGATCACTGAATATGATATGTTCGATTCCTTGCAATAGTTTTGCGATACAAAGATGGTGATATTAGATTCATGCTAGTGGGTAGTTGTGGATTGTAGAAATACTTGTGTTGAAGTTTGTGATTCCCATAGCATGCACATTTGGTGAACCATTATGTGATGAAATCGGAGCATAATTTATTTATTGATTGTCTTCCTTATGAGTGGCGGTTGGGGACGAGCGATGGTCTTTTCCTACCAATCTATCCCCCTAGGAGCATGCACGTAGTACTTTGTCTTGATGACTAATAGATTTTTGCAATAAGTATGTGAGTTCTTTATGACTAATGTTGAGTCCATGGATTATACGCACACTCACCCTTCCATCATTGCTAGCCTCTTCGGTACCGTGCATTGCCCTTTCTCACCTCGAGAGTTGGTGCAAACTTCGCCAGTGCATACAAACACCTTGATACGATACACTCTATCACACATAAGCCTCCTTATATCTTCCTCAAAACAACCACCATACCTACCTATTATGGCATTTCCATAGCCATTCCGAGATATATTGCCATGCAACTTCCATCATCATCATATACATGACTTGAGCATTCATTGTCATATTGCTTTGCATGATCGTAAGATAGCTAGCATGATATTTTCATGGCTTGTCCGTTTTTTGATATCTTTGCTATGCTAGATCATCGCACATCCTGGTACACTTCCAGAGGCATTCATATAGAGTCATATCTTTGTTCTAGTATCGAGTTGTAATATTGAGTTTTAAGTAAATAGAAGTGCGATGATCATCATTATTAGAACATTGTCCCATGTGAGGTTATCAAAATAAAAGAGGCCAAAGAAACCCAAATAAAAAAAGAGGCCAAAGAAGCCCACCAAAAAACAAAAAAATGAGAGAAAAAGAGAGAAGGGGCAATGTTACTATCCTTTTACCACACTTGTGCTTCAGAGTAGCACCATGTTCTTCATATAGAGAGTCTCATTGAGTTATCACTTTCATATACTAGTGGGAATTTTCATTATAGAACTTGGCTTGTATATTCCGATCATGGGCTTCCTCAAATGCCCGAGGTCTTCATGAGCAAGCAAGTTGGATGCACACCCACTTAGTTTCCAATTTGAGCTTTCATACACTTATAGCTCTTAGTGCATCCATTGCATGGCAATCCCTACTCCTCACATTGACATCAATTGATGGGCATCACCATAGCCCGTTGATTAGCCACGTCGATGTGAGACTTTTTTCCTTTTTGTCTTCTCCACACAACTTCCACCATCATATTCTGTTCCACCTATAGTGCTATATCCATGGCTCACGCTCATGTATTGCGTGAAAGTTGAAAATGTTTGAGAACGTCAAAAGTATGAAACAATTGCTTGGCTTGTCATCGGGGTTATGCATGATTTGAATATTTTGTGTGGTGAAGATGGAGTATAGCCAGACCATATGATTTTGTAGGTATAACTTTCTTTGGCCATGTTATTTTGAAAAGACATGATTGCTTTATTAGTAAGCTTGAAGTATTATTATCTTAATGTCAAATGATAGACTATTGCTTTGAATCACTCGTGTCTCAATATTCATGCCATGATTAGATTACATGATCAAGGTTATGCTAGGTAGCATTCCACATCAAAAATTATCTTTTTTATCATTTACCTACTCGAGGACGAGCAGGAATTAAGCTTGGGGATGCTGATATGTCTCCGTCGTATCTATAATTTTTGATTGTTCCATGCCAATATTATACAACTTCCATATACTTTTGGCAACTTTTAATACTATTTTTGGGACTAACATATTGATCCAGTGCCCAGTGCTAGTTCCTGTTTGTTGCATGTTTTTTTGTTTCGCAGAATATCCATATCAAACGGAGTCCAAATGGGATGAAAACTGACGGGGATTTTTTTGGAATATATGTGAATTTTGGGAAGTGAAATCAATGCGAGACGATGCTCGAGGGGGCCATGAGGCAGGGGGTGCTCCCCTAACCCTTGTGGCCACCCCGTAAGGCGGTTGGTGCCCTTCTTTCGCCACAAGTAAGCCTATATCCAGATATAGATCGTGTTAAAATTTTCAGCCCAATCGGAGTTACGGATATCCAGGAATATAAGAAACGGTGAAAGGGCAGAATCTGGAACGCAGAAACAGAGAGAGACAAAGAGACAGGTCCAATCTCGGACGAGATCTCGCCCCTCCCGTACCATTGAGGCCATGGACCAGAGGGGAAACCCTTCTCCCATCTAGGGGGAGGTCAAGGAAGAAGAAGAATAAGGGGGGCTCTCTCCCCTCTCTCCCGGTGGCGCCGGAAGGCCGCCGGGGCCATCATCATCACTGCAATCTACACCAACAACTTCACCGCCCTCATCACCAACTCTTCCCCCCTCTATGCAGCGGTGTAACCCCTCTTTTACCCACTGTAATCTCTACTTAAAATGGTGCTCAATGCTATATACTATTTCCCAATGATGTATGGCTATCCTATGATGTTTGAGTAGATCTGTTTTGTCCTATGAGTTAATTGATGATCGTGATTGGTTTGAGTTGCATGTTTTATTATTGGTGTTGTCCTATGGTGCTCTCCGTGTCGCGCAAGCATGAGGGACCCCCGCTGTAGGGTTTGCAATATGTTCATGATTTGCTTATGGTGGGTGGCGTGAGTGATAGAAGCACAGACTCGAGTAAGTAGGTTGTCTGCGTATGGGAATAGAGAGGACTTGATACTTTAATGCTATGGTTGGGTTTTACCTTAATGATATTTAGTAGTTGCGGATGCTTGCTAGAGTTCCAATCATAAGTGCATATGAACCAAGAAGAGAAAGTAGGTTAGCTTATGCCTCTCCCTCAAATAAAATTGCAATAATGATTACCGGTCTAGTTATCAATTGCCTAGGGACAAATAACTTTCTTGTGTGACAACAAGATCTCTACTAAAACTAACTTAATTGTGTCTTTATCTAAAAATCCCCTAATTTTTATTTACATGCTCTTTATTATCTTGCAAACCTATCCAACAACACCTACAAAGTACTTCTAGTTTCATACTTGTTCTAGGTAAAGCCAACGTTAAGCATGCGTAGAGTTGTATCGGTGGTCGATAGAACTTGAGGGAATATTTGTTCTACCTTTAGCTCCTCGTTGGGTTCGACACTCTTACTTATCGAAAGAGGCTACAATTGATCCCCTATACTTGTGGGTTATCAGATCCTTAGGGCAAGCTTTGTTGAGGTCTTTGATATCGATGCACAAGCGCCATGATTTATCCTTCTTTGGCACCATCACCAGGTTTGCTAGCCAGTCCGGGTGTTTTATTTCTCTGATGAATCCGGCTTCAATTAACTTGGATAGCTCTGTCAGATTTCGGGTTCCGGCAAAACCCTTGAGGTTCGAACACTAGGGTGCGCACGAAGATCTCTCCCCCTTTCTAGCTCGCGCACGTCATGATCTCACGACCTAACTCGACGGACCCAAAGAACAAGAGACACAAGATTTATACTGGCTTGGGCCACCATTGTGGTGTAATACCCTACTCCAGTGTGGTGTGGTGGATTGCCTCTTGGGCTGAGGATGAACAATTACAGGGGAAGAACAGCCTCCTGAGGAGAGGTGTTCTTGTGCTTGGCAAACTTGTGTGGTTGGGGATGATCTGAATGATCTGTCCCCCCTCTATTGAGCGGGAAGGGATCCCACAATAGCCAAATTCGAAGGGAGACAACTAGTAAAAGCTATCCTGACAAAAGTAGTCTTCTCCTGCTAAAGGCTCTGGTGGTGACGCCGTCTTGGGCTCCATGGTGACCTCTGTCCTGCTGTCCTGCTGGTCATGGTCTTGTTGTAACGATATGGAAACCTTTTCCTGATGCCTTGGAACTCCTCGCCTACGCTTGCCTCCTTAGCACCAAAGAGGAAACAAGGACACTGTGCGCGTTGGCGCTCTCCTGGTGCCCGCCTGGCTCCAGTCTTCATGGCTTGCGTCATAGAAACCTCACGCGGTGTCCCTTGCCTTGATATCTCCGCCCCTTGTGAGCCAGCCTGGTGAGGCCGTCCCGAGGAGGTCTTGCATCGTCCGCCTCGCGAGGCTTGGCCCCTCGCGAGGGTCTTGAGTGTTTGCTGGTGAAGATGGGTCGTACAGGGCCGCTGGTGGAGCCACGCCGTGGGCCGCAGGCAGGCAAGTCTGGGGACCCCCGTTCCCAGAACGCCGACAGTAGCCCACGGGACCAAGGCGTGCTCGGACTTGGCTTCGAGGTGAAGCCAAAGGGAAACTTTGGAGTGCCGCGGGCCCCAACAGCCTGCGGCCTCGCTTGACGCGTGGCAATTGATTGGACATGAGCGTCTCCGCTTTCCCATGCTGCCTCGGCAACTGCCCGACTTGACGAGTCCTTGTTGCGTGCAGAAAAAGGTCATTATTACCTTAGATCGTGGAGGCCAGCGGTTGGCCTCCCCTTGGCTATAAATGCACTACTAGGAAAAGGCCTACTAATGGCGCACTAGTTTTGCCTAGTAATGGCGCATCACTGGTGCGCCATCCAGTGCGCCATTAGTATATAACACCATGCGCCATTAGTGTGCCTCCCAGGGGCCATATCAAAAATATTCATGATATCAAAAAGTGCCCATGAAATTTAAAAATATTCATGATATCAAAATATATACTAATGGCGCACTTCTACAGGGTGCGCCATTAGTAGTTTAAACTAGTAATGGCGCACTGAGAGACGGTGCGCCATTAGTAGTTTTGCAAAAAAAAGAATAAAAAAAATTCAGTACTGGCGCACTCCATGTCTGGTGCGCCATTACTAGTTAGAACTAGTAATGGCGCACCTCGGTAGGATGCGCCATTAGTATGTATGTAAAAAAATTATCACTAGTGGCGCACCTATTTTCTGGTGTGCCATTAGTGTCTTCCACACTAATGGCGCATAACCAACAGGTGCGCCATTAGTATATAGTAGTGGCACAGTACTTCCCTGGTGCGCCATTAGTGTCAATCCTATCTATAGCCCTTTTCCTAGTAGTGATGGGAAGTTGGGGGCGGAGCCCCTGTCACCCATCTCCTCCTTCGCTTCTCTCGCTCCTTCTTCTTCTACGCTCTACTGCCGGCAGCAACACCCATGGTGCCTGTGAAGAGGCTCTCGGCCGCAGAAAAGGGGAAGGCTCGCAAGGAGGGGCTTGGCTCACCGCCGCCCAAGAGGGGGCACAACTGTCCTCGCAAGCACACGACGACCCCCGCCGCGGCCCCTCGTGGCCGCAGTGGCGCCTCTTCGCGTGGTGGTAGCCACCCAGGTCGTGGCAGTCCCGTTGATGAAGTGAGGCATGCTGTGGTGGCGTGGCCTCCTCGGCCGCGCTTCCATTTGGCGGAGGTGATGCCGGAGTTCATCGTGTGGTCGGAGAACCCGGCTCGCACCTGGCTTTAGCTCCCACGGTTCTTTGTCGGTGAACTGCCGTTTGCAGGTCCAGGCGGTCTCTGGCTGCAGGCGGACGGTTGCTGCAGCAGGGCTTCGTGGGTCGTGGTGGAAGTCTCCGCCGTGGGCAACGCGGCCTTGGCCCGCTGCTGGCAGACGTTCGCCCTATGTTTATGTTTATCGCTCTTGTGTCGTGTTGCAGCATCAACGTTTTATGTAGGCGCGTAGGAATAACTTAGCTTGACGCGGTCTGAAGTAGTTTTTGCCACGCGAAACGCGCATTCCCCAGTGCTTGGCAAGGCTTCCTGTTTCTGGAAGGCGTCTGAGAACCGCAAAAATTCGTTCGGAGATTCTCACTCTTCCGAATCCTGGTGACAGGCGCCCGCCTTGCCATGACCCAGCGCTTCGCATATCGCGGTACCTGATACGTCTCCAACGTATCTAAAATTTTTGATTGCTCCATGCTATATTATCTACTGTTTTGGATGTTTATGGGCTTTATTATACACTTTAATATCATTTTTGGGACTAACCTATTAACCCAGAGCCCAATGCCAGTTTCTGTTTTTACCTTGTTTTAGGGTTTCGAAGAAAAGGAAAATGAAACAGAGTCCAATTGACCTGAAACTTCACGGAACTCATTTTTGGAAGGAAAGAAGCCCAGAAGACTTGGAATGCATGTCAGGGGACCTTCGAGGAGGCCATGAGGTAGGGGGCGCGCCCTCCATCAACGTCGGCCCCTCGTGGCCCCCCTGACGTACTTCTTCCGCCTATATATCTCCATATACCCTAAAACTTCCGAGGAGCACAATAGATCGGGAGTTCCACCACCAGAAGCCTCCGTAGCCACCGAAAGCCAATCTGGACCCGTTCCGGCACCCTGCCGGAGGGGGCAATCCCTCTCCGGTGGACATCTTCATCATCCCGGTGCTCTCCATGACGAGGAGGGAGTAGTTCTCCCTCGGGGCTGAGGGTATGTACCAGTAGCTATGTGCTTGATCTCTCTCTCTCTCTCGTGTTCTTTAGGTGATACGATCTTGATGTGTCGCGAGCTTTGCTATTATATTTGGATCC
The DNA here is from genome assembly GCF_056163025.1 of Triticum urartu. Lineage (NCBI taxonomy): Eukaryota > Viridiplantae > Streptophyta > Magnoliopsida > Poales > Poaceae > Triticum > Triticum urartu. The sequence continues at coordinate 519,026,333 of NC_141877.1, forward strand.
TATGATGTTTCTCCCCACTCTACTCTCTTGTAATGAATTGAGTTTCCCTTTGAAGTTATCTTATCGGATTGAGTCTTTGAAGATTTGAGAACTCTTGTGTATGTCTTGCCGTGCGTATCTGTGGTGACAATGGGATATCACGTGATTCACTTGATGTATGTTTTGGTGATCAACTTGCGGGTTTCGCCCATGAACCTATGCATATGGGTTGGCACATGTTTTCGTCATGATTCTCCGCTAGAAACTTTGGGGCACTCTTTGAGGTCCTTTGTGTTGGTTTGAATAGATGAATCTGAGATTGTGTGACGCATATCGTATAATCATACCCACGGATACTTGAGGTGACATTGGAGTATCTAGGTGACATTAGGGTTTTGGTTGATATGTGTCTTAAGGTGTTGTTCTAGTATGAACTCTAGGTCTGTTTGTGACACTTATAGGAATAGACCAATGGATTGATTGGAAAGAATAACTTTGAGGTGGTTTCGTACCCTACCATAATCTCTTCGTTCGTTCTCCGCTATTAGTGACTTTGGAGTGACTCTTTGTTGCATGTTGAGGGATAGTTATGTGATCCAATTATGTTAGGATTGTTGAGGGAACTTACACTAGTGAAAGTATGAACCCTAGGCCTTGTTTCCTATCATTGCAATACTGTTTATGCTCACTTTTATCACTTGCTACCTTGCTGTTTTTATATTTTCAGATTACAAAAACTATTATCTACTATCCATATACCACTTGTATAACCATCTCTTCGCCGAGCTAGTGCACCTATACAATTTACCATTGTATTGGGTGTGTTGGGGACACAAGAGACTCTTTGTTATTTGGTTGTAGGGTTGCTTGAGAGAGACCATCTTCATCCTATGCCTCCTATGGATTGATAAACCTTAGGTCATCCACTTGGGGGAAATTTGCTACTGTCCTACAAACCTCTGCACTTGGAGGCCCAACAAAGTCTACAAGAAGAAGGTTGTGTAGTAGACATCAAGCTCTTTTCTGGCGCCGTTGCCGGGGAGGTGAGTGCTTGAAGGTATATCTTTAGATCTTGCAATCGTGTCTTTTAGTTTCTTGTTTTATCACTAGTTTAGTTTATAAAAGAAAACTATAAAAAATGGAATTGAGTTTGTCTCATACGCTTCACCTTTTTAATATCTTTCGTAAGTATGATGGAAAGGATAATTGAGCTCAAGTGCTAGAAGAAGAAATCTATAAAATGTTTGGCACTAAATCTTTGAATGATGAGCATGATTGCAATGTTGTTTGTACGAATTCTTTGAATATCCATGATACTAATGATGATTGCACTAGTTATGATGAAAATTTCTCCTATAAACATGTCAATTTTTGTGGAGTGCATTGGGTTTGTACGCACACACCAAATAGGGAAGATAGATATTGCAAGAGGCATAAGTACTTAGAAACTAAATTGTTGCAAGAAAGGCTAGATGAATGTGCTGAAAATTTAAATTATATTGGCCGTACTTGTGAGCTTTGCAATGAACATGATCATTTCAATACCCAATGCAAATTGTTTCATGATCGTATCGTGTCCAAAATTTGTGATGACTTGATTTCCCTTGCACATCATAATGAACTTAGTTTGCTTATGGGTTACGAAGAAATGAAACGTATAACTAATTATCTTCCAGAATTAGCCCGTTATAAACTTCTTGGATTTGATCTAGAGGAAATTTATATGTATTATGCGGTGAATTGTATTGAAAATCCTTATATTGCCAACTACATAAAGAAAAGAAAACAAATAGAAGATGAAGAGAATACTAATGAAAGGGAAGAGGCTTCCCAATACCCTCCTATTATTTCTTATGATGAATCAGGTAACGAGGAGGAGCCTCCTATTCAACCAATCTCATTAATGAGGAGCTCCAAAAAGAGGATTGAACCCACACATGATGTGGTGAAGAAGAAGAAAAGAAAAAGGAAGAGAGGTAAAAAGATATCTCTCTCAAATAATGCTGCTCCTATTACTATTGTGCCTCATGAAAATATAATTGTGGAAGATAATTATACTTCTTATGATCTTGAAAATCTTTTTGGCACTTGCTTGGAAGAATATGATATTTGCTATACTATTGGTGCTATCCATACTATTAATTATGAGAGTGATTATGCTTATGATATGAAAAGGCCCAAGCTTGGGGATGCTATGTTTGATGAAGATGATGTTTTTGAGAATATGTTTGCTGCAATTAATGTTTGTCCTAAGCTTGGGGAAGCTATGTTTAATGACGATATTTTCAGTCCCCCAAGTTTTGATATGCAAATTTATAATGATGATAGCATGCCTCCTACTTATGATGATTATTGTGATGATACTTATGCTATAAAAAGTAGTAATTATATTTATAAAAATTTTCATGGTTATGATTACCCCTTCTCTGAACATTACTCTTTTAATGTGGAAACAATTTATAGTATTCGAGTTTCCTATGATACTCCCACTATTCCGAATGAGAAGAATTTTGCTGATGTGGAGAGTAATAAATTTTCTATGCTTGTAGATCATGAAAAGAATGCTTTAGGTGCTGGTTATATTGTTGAATTCATTCATGATGCTACTGAAAATTATTATGAGGGAGGAATATATGCTTGTAGGAATTGCAATAATATCAAGTTTCCTCTCTATGTGCTTAAAGTTTTGAAGTTATGCTTGTTTTACCTTCCTATGCAAGTTGATTCTTGTTCCCATAAGTTGTTTGATCACAAAATCCCTATGCATAGGAATAGGGTTAGACTTAAATGTGCTAGTCATATTCTTCATGATGCTCTCTTTATTTTACAATTCTTATCTTTTATGTGAGCATCGTCGAAATCATCATGCCTAGCTAGGGGCGTTAAACGATAGCGCTTCTTGGGAGGAAACCCAATTTTATTTTTGTCCCTTGCTTTTTGCTCCTTTTTAGTAATAAATAATTCATCTAGCCTCTGTTTAGATGTGGTTTTATGCTTTTAATTAGTGTTTGTGCCAAGTAGAACCTTAGGGAAGACTTGGGAAAGTCCTGTTGATCTTGCTGTAAAAAACAGAAACTTTAGCACTCACGAGAACTGCTGCCATTTTTATTTGGAAAGTGATATTTAGTTAATTCTTTTTTCAGATGATTAATAGATAAATTCCGCAGGTCTAGAAGTTTATTTCAGAATTTTATGCGTTCCAGAAGTATACGTTTGATCCAGATTACTACAGACTGTTCTGTTTTTGACAGATTCTGCTTTTCATGTGTTGTTTACTTATTTTGATGAATCTATGGCTAGTAAAATAGTTTATAAACCATAGAGAAGTTGGAATACAGTAGGTTTAACAGAAATATAAATAAAGAATGAGTTAATTACAGTACCTTTAAGGGGTGATTTATTTTCTTATACTAACGGAGCTTACGAGTTTTCTGTTAAGTTTTCTGTTGTGAAGTTTTCAAGTTTTGGGTAAGGATTCGATGGACTATGGAATAAGGAGTGGCAAGAGCCTAAGCTTGGGGATGCCCAAGGCACCTCAAGGTAATATTCAAGGATAGCCAAGAGCCTAAGCTTGGGGATGCCCCGGAAGGCATCCCCTCTTTCGTCTTCGTTCGTCGGTAACTTTACTTGGAGCTATATTTTTATTCGCCACATGATATGTGTTTTGCTTGGAGCGTCATTTTATTTTATTTAGTTTTGCTTGCTGTTTGAATAAAATACCAAGATCTGAAATTATTAAATGTTAGAGAGTCTTCACATAGTTGCATAATTATTCAACTACTCATTGATCTTCACTTAAATCTTTCGGAGTAGTTTGTCATTTTCTCTAGTGCTTCACTTATATCTTTTAGAGCACGGTGGTGGTTTTATTTTGTAGAAATAGATGAACTCTCATGATTCACTTAGATTATTTTGAGAATCTTAATAGCATGGTAATTTGATTAAAATCCTAATATGCTAGGTATTCAAGATTAGTAAAATCTTCTTATGAGTGTTTTGAATACTAAGATAAGTTTGATGCTTGATGATTGTTTTGAGATATGGAGGTAATAATATCAAAGTCGTGCTAGTTGAGTAGTTGTGAATTTGAGAAATCCTTGTGTTGAAGTTTGCAAGTCCTGTAGCATGCACGTATGGTAAACGTTATGTAACAAATTTGAAACATGAGGTGTTATTTGATTGTCCTCCTTATGAGTGGCGGTCGGGGACGAGCGATGGTCTTTTCCTACCAATCTATCCCCCTAGGACCATGCGCGTAGTACCGAGGTTTTTGATGACTTGTAGATTTTTGCAATAAGTATGTGAGTTCTTTATGACTAATGTTGAGTCCATGGATTATACGCACTCTCACCCTTCCATCATTGCTAGCCTCTTTGGTACCGTGCATTGCCCTTTCTCACATTGAGAGTTGGTGCAAACTTTGCCAGTGCATCCAAACCCCGTGATATGATACGCTCTGTCACACATAAACCTCCTTATATTTTCCTCAAAACAGCCACCATACCTACCTATTATTGCATTTCCATAGCCATTCCAAGATATATTGCCATGCAACTTTCCACCATTCCGTTTATCATGACACATTCATCATTGTCATATTGCTTAGCATGATCATGTAGTTGCGATCATATTTGTGGCAAAGCCACCGTTCATAATTTTTCATACATGTCACTCTTGGTTCATTGCATATCCCGGTACACTGCCGGAGGCATTCATATAGAGTCATACTTTGTTCTAGCATTGAGTTGTAAATAAATAGAAGTGTGATGATCATCATTCATAGAGCATTGTCCCAAGTGAGGAATAAAATAAAATAAAAAAAGAAAAAAAGAGAGAAAGGCCACAAAAAAAGTGAAGGCCCAAAAAAATGAGAGAAAAAGGAGAGAAGGGACAATGCTACTATCCTTTGCCACACTTTCATATACTAGTGGGAATTTTTCATTATAGAACTTGGCTTGTATATTCCAACAATGGGCCTCCTCAAGTGCCCTAGGTCTTTGTGAGCAAGCAAGTTGGATGCACACCCACTTAGTTTCTTTTGTTGAGCTTTCATACATTTATAGCTCTAGTGCATCCGTTGCATGGCAATCCCTACTCCTTGCATTAACATCAATTGATGGGCATCTCCATAGATCATTGATTAGCCTCGTTGATGTGAGACTTTCTCCTTATTGTCTTCTTCACATAACCCCCTCATTATTCTATTCCACCCATAGTGCTATGTCCATGGCTCACGCTCATATATTGCGTGAAAGTTTATAGGTTTGAGATTACTAAAGTATGAAACAATTACTTGGCTTGTCATCGGGGTTTGTGCATGATGAGAGCATTCTTGTGTGACGAAAATGAAACATGACTAAACCATATGATTTTGTAGGGATGAACTTTCTTTGACCATGTTATTTTGAGAAGACATAATTGCTTAGTTAGTATGCTTGAAGTATTATCATTTTTATGTCAATATGAACTTTTGTATTGAATCTTTCAGATCTGAATATTCATGCCACAATTAAGAAGAATTACATTGAAATTATGCCAATTAGCACTCCGCATTAAAAATTCTGTTTTTATCATTTACCTACTCCGGGACGAGCAGGAATTAAGCTTGGGGATGCTGATACGTCTCCAACGTATCTATAATTTTTGATTGCTCCATGCTATATTATCTACTGTTTTGGATGTTTATGGGCTTTATTATACACTTTTATATCATTTTTGGGACTAACCTATTAACCTAGAGCCCAGTGCCAGTTTCTGTTTTTACCTTATTTTAGGGTTTTGAAGAAAAGGAAAATCAAACGGAGTCCAATTGACCTGAAACTTCACGGAACTCATTTTTGGAAGAAAAGAAGCCCAGAAGACTTGGAATGAACGTCAGGGGACCTTCGAGGAGGCCACGAGGTAGGGGGCGCGCCCACCCCCTAGGGCGCACCCTCCACCCTAGTGGGCCCCTCGTGGCCCCCTGACGTACTTCTTCCGCCTATATATCTCCACATACCCTAAAACTTCTGAGGAGCACAATAGATCGGGAGTTCCACCACCAGAAGCCTCCGTAGCCACCGAAAGCCAATCTGGACCCGTTCCGGCACCCTGCCGGAGGGGGCAATCCCTCTCCGGTGGACATCTTCATCATCCCGGTGCTCTCCATGACGAGGAGGGAGTAGTTCTCCCTCGGGGCTGAGGGTATGTACCAGTAGCTATGTGTTTGATCTCTCTCTCTCTCTCTCGTGCTCTTGAGGTGATACGATCTTGATGTGTCGCGAGCTTTGCTATTATATTTGGATCATATGATGTTTCTCCCCCCTCTACTCTCTTGTAATGAATTGAGTTCCCTTTGAAGTTATCTTATCGGATTGAGTCTTTAAAGATTTGAGAACTCTTGATGTATGTCTTGCCATGCGTATCTGTGGTGACAATGGGATATCACGTGATTCACTTGATGTATGTTTTGGTGATCAACTTGCGGGTTCCGCCCATGAACCTATGCATATTGGTTGGCACATGTTTTCGTCGTGATTCTCCGGTAGAAACTTTGGGGCACTCTTTGAGGTCCTTTGTGTTGGTTTGAATAGATGAATCTGAGATTGTGTGACGCATATCATATAATCATACCCACAGATACTTGAGGTGACATTGGAGTATCTAGGTGACATTAGGGTTTTGGCTGATATGTGTCTTAAGGTGTTATTCTAGTAGGAACTCTAGGGATGTTTGTGACACTTACAGGAATAGCCCAACGGATTGCTTGGAAAGAATAACTTTGAGGTGGTTTCGTACCCTACCATAATCTGTTCGTTCGTTCTCCGCTATTAGTGACTTTGGAGTGACTCTTTGTTGCATGTTGAGGGATAGTTATGTGATCCAATTATGTTAGTATTGTTGAGGGAACTTACATTAGTGAAAGTATGAACCCTAGGCCTTGTTTCCTATCATTGCAATACCGTTTGTGCTCACTTTTATCACTTGCTACCTTGCTGTTTTTATATTTTCAGATTACAAAAACTATTATCTACTATCCATATACCACTTGATCACCATCTCTTCGCCGAACTAGTGCACCTATACAATTTACCATTGTATTGGGTGTGTTGGGGACACAAGAGACTCTTTGTTATTTGGTTGCAGGGTTGCTTGAGAGAGACCATCTTCATCCTACGCCTTCTACGGATTGATAAACCTTAGGTCATCCACTTGAGGGAAATTTGCAACTGTCCTACAAACCTCTGCACTTGGAGGCCCAACAAAGTCTAGAAGAAGAAGGTTGTGTAGTAGACATCAGTACCCGGGGGGCACGGATTGAGAGGGGTGCGCTAGCTTGCGAGCTCGAGTGAGGGTGCCTTGCGAAGAACGGGAAAACACTCACGAGGGCACCTGTCCGGCCCCCTCGCAAGGCACGCGAGGGAGAGTACGGGCCAAAAAACGAGGAACCGAGGGCAGAAAAGGAGGCAAAAAGGCAATGGCACCAGGCCAGCAAGGAACACCAAATGGAAAATTTTCACTAAAGAAGGGCGAGCCAACTGCGGAAAGCAAATGAAAAGCCGTGTCCGGCACCTAGTCTAGTCTTCTTGTCTTCTCACTAGCGCGGAGCTAAGTGCTGCCACTAAGACGTGGGAGGGAGCCCCCGAGGCCCAAGGGCAGCACTCTTGAGACTCCGGGGAGTGTACAGCCCGACTCATTATTACGTGAGAGTGTCACGAACGGAGATTCTTCACAGGCACTGGGTCTTGCTTTATAGGCGCCGGGCCTTGCTTCCTGGGTAGAACTTCCGAAGGTGCTGGATGTTCTAGGCGTTCTGAATGGGGATCCCGTCCTGCGTCTCTAGGCGCGTGGCGCCAGGCCTGGAAATGTGGGTGACCCGAAATGGGCCCTCCCACATGGGTGAGGGCTTGTGCAGCCCTTCCCTGGAGAGCATCCGCCTCAGGACAAGATCACCCATCTGGAGCATCCTGGAGCGGACGCTGCAGCACTGGTACCCCCGCAGCGCCTGCTAGTACCTCGCAGCTCGGAGCGAGGCTTCACAGCGGCGTTCCTCCCCCAGCACGAGGTCCATCCCCCACATGGCGTCCTGCTGCATTTCATCAAACGCCAGGACCCGCGCGGAGTGATAACCCACAAGTATAGGGGAGCAATTGTAACCTCTTTCGATAAGTAAGAGTGTCGAACCCAACGAGGAGCTAAAGGTAGAACAAATATTCCCTCAAGTTCTATCGACCACTGATACAACTCTACGCATGCTTAACGTTTGCTTTGCCCAGAACAAGTATGAAACTAGAAGTACTTTGTAGGTGTTTTTGGATAGGTTTGCAAGATAATAAAGAGCGCGTAAATAAAAAGGAGGGGCTGTTTAGATAAAGAAACAATAAAGTTAGTATAGCGAGTGTGGAAAAGTGGTGGTAGGAGTTGCGAAATTTTCCCTAAGCAATTGACTACTTTACTAGACCGATAGCAAGTTTTATGTGGGAGAGGCCACTGCTAGCATGTCATCCTTGACTTGGAATTCTATGCACTTATGATTGAAACTATTAGCAAGCGTCCGCAACTACTAACATTCATTAAGGTAAAACCCAACCATAGCATTAAGATATATTGGTCCCCCTTCAATAATGTATGCATCAATTTCTATGCTAGGTTGAAGCTTCTATCACTCTTGCCCTCCAATACATAGTCCTATCAACATACAACTAATCCTATGGTGTGATCCACGCGCGCGCTCATATGATGGGCACCAAAGGATAGTAACATAACCACAAGAAAATTAAATCAATCATAGTAATTCACCAATCACCGATATGACAACGAAAATCTACTCAGACATCATAGGATGGCAACACATCATTGGATAATAATATGAAGCATAAAGCACCATGTTCAAGTAGAGGGTACAACGGATTGCGGGAAAGTGGACTGCTGTAGATAGAGGGGGAAGGTGATGGAGATGTTGGTGAAGATGACGTGGGTGTTGGTGAAGATCGCGGTGATGATGATGGCCCCGGCAGCATTCCGGCGCCACTGGAAGAGAGGGGGAGAGGGTCCCCCTTCTTCTTCTTCCTTGACCTCCTCCCTAGATGGGAGAAGGGTTTCCCCTCTGGTCCTTGGTCTCCATGGCATCGAGGGGCGAGAGCCCCTCCGAGATTGGACATGACTCTCTGTCTCTCTCTGTTTTTGCGCTCTAAGATTCTGCCCTTTCACCATTTCTTATATATCCGGAGATCCGTAACTCTGATTGGATTGAAACCTTCACCCAGATTTTTCTCCGAAAATTAGCTTTCTTGCGGCCAAAGAAGAGCAGCAACCGCCTTACGGGGGGCCCACAGGTCAGGGGCGCGCCCAGGGGAGCAGGCACACCCCCCTGCCTTGTGGCCCCCTCGGGCACCTTCTCGCGTTGATTCTTCTTCCCATATTTCACAAATATTCCAAAAATATTCTCCGTCCGTTTTTATCCCGTTTGGACTCTGTTTGATATGGATTTTCCGCAAAACAAAAAACATGCAACAAACAGGAACTGGCACTAGGCACTGGATCAATATGTTAGTCCAAAAAATAGTATAAAAAGTTGCCAAAAGTATATGAAAGTTGTAGAATATTGGCATGGAAAAATCAAAAATTATAGATATGACGGAGACGTATCAGGGAGAGATGCTTGACCTCGTGTGGGAGAACTGCTTCTGCTCCGTAGATGAGGAAGAACGGGGTCTCACCTGTCGTCCTGGTGGCGGTGGTGCGGATGGACCACAGCACGGACTGGAGCTCGTCGTGCCAGCCCCTGCCACAGGCCTTGGGCTTATTCTTGAAGGTCCTAGTCTTGAGACCCCTCAGGACCTCCACGTTGGCGCGTTCGGCCTAGCCGTTGCTCCTGGGGTGTGCCATGGAGGCGTAGCAGATCTGCGTTCCAAGGTTAACACAATATGTTTTGAAGAGATTGCTAGTGAACTGTGAGCCATTGTCGGTGATTATGCGATTAGGGACCCCAAATCGGCTTACGATGCCCTTGACGAACTTGACCGCTGACCTGGCTGGGATGATGCGGACGGCTTCCACTTTCGCCCACTTGGTGAATTTGTCGATGGCGATGTAGATGTAGCGGTAACCTCCAGGCGCTCGAGGGAATGGGCCCAGGATATCCAGCCCCCAGACCGCGAACGGCCATGAGAGCGGGATAGTCTGGAGGCCCCGAGCCGGCTGGTGGATCTTCTTGGCGTGGAATTGGCAGGCCTCGCAGGATTTCACCAGCTCGGCCGCGTCATTGAGCGCTGTGGGCCAGTAGAACCTGCTGTGGAAAGACTTGCCGACCAGGGTGCGCGATGACGATTGGTGCCCGCAGTCTCCGCCATGTATGTCAACCAATAGCTCGTTCCCCTGCTCCCTAGAAATGCATCATAGAGAAACATCATTTGGCCGCTTCCTGTATAGCTCACCGCCCTGAATGCAGTATGCCGTAGCCTGCCAGTCCACATGCTCCGCGTATTCTTACTTCTCCGGCAACGTGCCTAGCGTCAGGTATGCCCTGAATTCCTCGATCCAGCATCCCTCCTAAGGCTATAGCGCTAAGAGGAGGCGTGCTCCCGAGGTCAGGCCGCAGGCGGGGTGAGGGAGTCCTGGATTAGGGGGTGTTCGGGTAGCCGGACTATACCTTCAGCCGAACTCCAGGACTATGATGATACAAGATTAAAGACTTTGTCCCGTGTCCGGATGGGACTTTCCTTGGCGTGGAAGGCAAGCTTGGCGATGCGGATATTCAAGATCTCCTACCATTGTAACCGACTCTATGTGACCCTAACCCTATCCATGTCTATATAAACTGGAGGGTTGTAGTCCATAGGCGATCAACTCCATATACAACAATCATACCATAGGCTAGCTTCTAGGGTTCAGCCTCCTTGATCTCGTGGTAGATCTACTCTTGTACTACCCATATCATCAATATTAATCAAGCAGGAGTAGGGTATTACCTCCATCGAGAGGGCCCGAACCTGGGTAAAAACATCGTGTCCCTTGTCTCCTGTTACCATCCGGCCTTGACGCACAGTTCGGTACCCCCTACCCGAGATCTGCCGGTTTTGACACCGACATTGGTGCTTTCATTGAGAGTTCCTCTGTGCCTTCACAATCAGGAAGGATGCCTCCTCCCGTCTTTAAAGACGGCGCCGTTGCTAAGGGAGCCTTGGCTGTCGGCCAAACCCTCTGGCTAGGTGGTTTCCTCATGACCGCCTGTTCGGCTGTTGCGCCGACGGTGACCTCTCGGGTCATCAAAAGCAACCTACACGTCAGCTCGGAGCTCGTCGAGCAGCTAGATCCAATGGAGCTCTCTTCCTTAAATAAGCTCTTAGGTCGCATCGCCGCCCTGGGGGTCGCTACGGATTACGACCAGGTTGGGCTTAAACCCGATCTAAGAGAAATTAACTCTCCCCAATTCACCCACCACGTTGCCGTGGTAGAGACGCAGTGCGGCGACCCTTCGTCTATTTTAAGGACTAGCTACGTCCGAATTCCCGACCCCTCCAAGACAGATACCCGCGGAGTGGGAGATGTAACTCAAGACCTGAGCTTAGGATCAGGCAATGGGACAGATTCACTGGACAACATCCAAGAATCCGAACTTCAGAGTTCGGAAACTCTTCGGCCTCCGAATCTTGGATTGGGTGAGGTTTCAGATTCCACGGTTCTTATATAACCACTATGGTATTCAGACACACTCCGGACCGTCAGGTCCTGAGGTTGAAGCAAAAAGGTCGGCAATGACAAACGATCTACAATCCGGCTAGAAGGCATTACACATGTCAATTCAAAATTACATAGTCATTCTGACTGATTGTATTCCTCTTCTATACCATCTAATAGGCTGTCTAATTTACAGTCCTACTGGGAATACTTCACAGCCAACTCCACTTGGCCGTATACTAAGCTCACAGGGATCTCCTTCCTGTCAGGCCCCACTGGTCTGACCTCGGCCATGTGGTTTGGGTCAGACTTCGTAAAACGGGTCTTCACCATGGCCCAGGCCTCCCTAGCGCCTTGTCGGCAGGCCGATATCTTCCACAACCGGAAGCGCCGCCGAGCTCCCTTCAGCTTCTCCGCAAGCTCTCCAAGGCCCTCGGGCACAGAGTGGGCAGGCCATAAGGCTTGGGCAATACCCCGCATCGCCTGCTGAATTCGCTCGTGCAGTTGCAAGAGTTCGGGAAGAAGGTCACCCGTAGAACCGGGCATCTCCTCTGCAGGACGACCTGTGAGCATACCTACAGACATTACTCTGTTAGTCGACTTCCTCGCCGAACTTTTTTTCGAAGTTCGTTCAAGCACTTACCAAAAATGCCGCGTCGAAGCCGCTAATTCTCCTTCGTGGAGTCCGACAGCTGGCCACGAACATCTTTAAGTTCGACGTCCAGCTTGGTGTTGGCATCCTGAAGATCATTCTTCTCTCGCCTCACCTTTGTCAACGTACTCTCACCGGCCTTTAGCCGGCGTAAGAGTTGTTGCTTGTCCGGATCGAGTCCGGCGCTATCTGCAATATGATTTGTCAGATTTGCACCCACACTGCACAATGCTAATCTTTCGAAGTGTATCTTACCTGAGGGGGTCTCTTTGGGCTCCCCTGGTGCGGCTAGTGCGGCCTCTAGTTGGGCCTTGCACTTTTCCAGCTCCTGGGACAGTACGGTATTCTTCTCTGTAAGAACCTGCATATTAAATCATCCTTAAATCAGTTGCTCTAACTGCTTCAAGTCTCGGGGGCTACTGGCATATATATGTTTAACCAAAATTTTCTTACCGTATGTCTTTTACATACTGCTCCGTGGCTCTAGCTAAACCATTTTGAGCGGCACGGAGGTACGCATCTCCCGAATTAAAGGCATCTAAAGCCTCTTGGGAGAAACAAGCGTCGCGTAGAATTGTCCGGCGACGCCTGTGGTTCATGGCACTCTCCACTTCAGAATTTGTGGCAGACAGCCTGTCCGCATCCTCTGTCGGAGGAGCGTCCGGTGCGCGCCTTGGACTCCCCTCCGCTTCCTGGCCAGACGTTGGAGCCTGGCTGGTGGAGGCGCGATTGGCAACCTCTCCGGATGTAGTCCGGTGAGGTCTCTTCGTTCTGAAGATAGCACGAACGTCAATATGCCCTGACAGAATAACACCAGGGAAACAGAGGGTACGCTATACCTTTGCGCCGGCATCTCAGTCCGGACTGCATTCCTTTTTGTCCCACGGGGCCCTGCGGCCCCACGTTGGCTAGCCGCTGCAGGTTCAGCCTCCTACCTCGGAAATCTCCCCTGCAAAACACGGTTGTCGTCAGAAACACCGGAATACGTGAGAGTGGAATCTCTCTCAAGGGAATGAGACTCCGGTTTCTGTCACCTGGGAGGCCAGGATTAACCCTGGGTAATCAGCCGTGATGGCTACCAAGGTATTGTCCTTGCTTAGCTGATAGAACACCCCGTCGATAAGCTCCACCGATATGTCCGGATCCTCTTCGGAGTCCGGATCGAGGGACCGTTCTGGGTCCTCAGGCTGTGGAGGGTGGCTGTTTATATCCTTTACCTCCTGTCGCAGTTCCTGCACTGAAGTCGTTAGACTACATATCTAACCATGGGAGTATAAAACAAACGGGCAAGCGCAATTGTTCACTTACCCAACTTGGAGGATCGTACATAGTAAATCCCGCCTGAGGGTTGACGTGGAGGAATTCCTCCTTTTCTCCCTTGTACAAAGAGGATAAGATCTTTACTAGAGCGGCAGCTGAGGCCGGCCCCTTACGACCGTAACGGGTGGCGTCATCCTCCCCGTTGAAATCCCACATGGGGTGGCCTCTATATTGAAGTGGCTGCACCCCCCGCATAATGCATGTGGGCCATGACTCCAATCATGGTTAGTCCGGAATGAGCCAACAGTCTTATCCGGCCCATCAGGTAAAGGACGTCTTTGTCGCTTTCTCTCTGAGAGCTCCGCGGACGCCAGCTCAAGCGTTTCTTCAATGGAGCATTGTTGAACTCAGGGAGACCGACCCGGATAGGGTCCGGTAGCGGGACGTCATCTATGTAAAACCATTCCGAAGGCCAGTCCTCGAACGCCTTCTTTGGGGTTCCGGATAGGTATCCGGTCCCAGCGATGCGCCATACTTCGGCTCCGCCCACTTGGTATATGGACCCCTCTTGAGAACAGGGCACCACGCAGAATAACCTCTTCCACAGTGCGAAATGAGCCTCAGCGCCTATAAATAGCTCGTAAAGGGCGACGAAACCCGCAATATGCAATACGGAGGCGGGCGTGAGATTGTGCAGCTGGAGGCCGTAGAACTCCAGAAGCCCGCGGAGAATGGATGAATTGGAAATCCCAGTCCCCTTATTAGATAGGGGACGAGGCACACCCTCTCTCCTTTAGAAGGATTGGGGGTTCTCTCCGCTTGTTTTCCGCCATTGTACGTGGCGAGACCGGCTCGGACCGGGACTATGTATGCCTGAGGGAGAAATCCCTTGGCCTGAAGCGACACTAACTCGCTATGCGGGATGGTGCAACTCTCCCAGTCCCCAGGTTTGTGACCGGAGGGGCGAGGGGAGGAGCTGCGGCGGCTGGTCATGTTGGAATGGACCTTTGCTGGAAGCGCTCTGATGATAACTCCCGGAAAGGAGAAGATGTGGTTCGGACCTAAATCCCCATCCCGTTAAATAGGCGGCTCGTTTATACGGCTAGGGGTGTGGATGTAAAAACGCCCCGGCTTTTCGCATTCATTTGACACGTGGAAGACAGCCATTATTGGGCGTGGAAGTCGAGGAGCACTACATTACAAAAATCGGACATTATTCCTACAGGTACACAAGATTTGGAGAAGAACCTGCCTTGCAATGCCGAACAATCTGCGCACCGGACTCGTCGTCATTGAAGCCTGGTTCGGGGGCTACTGAGGGAGTCCTGGATTAGGGGGTATTAGGGCTCACGAGGTCGAGGAGCCACCATCACCGGCGGGCTGGTCAAGTATCTCTTGAGGTCCTGAAATGCCAAGTCGGCCTCGGGGGTCCACTCGAACGAACCCTTCTTCTTCGTTAGCTTTAAGAACGGCATGACGCGCTCCCCCAACTTGGAGATGAAGCACCCAGGCGAAGTCACGCAGCCTGCAAGCTTCTGCATCTACTTGAGGGTTTGTGGCGGACTCATGTCTTCAATCGCCTTAACCTTCTCTGGGTTTGCCTCGATCCCCCTGTGGGATACGAGGAAGCCCAGCAGCTTGCCAGAAGGGACACCAAACACGCATTTCTCCGGGTTGAGCCACAGGTCCACCTAGTGCATGATCGCGAAGGTCTCCTCCAGGTCCTGAATCAGAGTTCTCGCCTCCCGAGACTTCACCACAATGTCATCGACGTAGGCCTCAGGGTTTCTCCTGAGCTGCCACCGCAAGGCGATGTGCATCAGCCGCTGGAAGGTCGCTCGTGCGTTGCGCAGCCCGAAAAGCATGCAAGTGTAGCAGTATACCCCGCACGGGGTCAAGAAAGCCGTTTTCTCCACATGTTCCACCGCCATCTTGATCTGGTGGTAGCCTGAGAACTCATCGAGGAAACATAGCAAATCACACTCTACGGTGGAGTCGACAATCTGGTCGATGCGCAGCAGCGGGAATGGGTCTTGAGGGCAAGCCTTGTTGAGGTTGGTGAAGTCTACACACATGCGCTCCTTCCCTCCTTTCTTTGGCACGACGACTGGGCTCGCCAGCCACTCTGGGTACCGGACCTCGCGAATGACACCTGCTGCCTCCAGCTTGCGGGTTTCCTGAACGATGAAGGACTGCTTCTCTGTGGACTGTCACCTCGCCTTCTACTTCATAGGGCGCACGTTGGGGCATACACTCAGATGATGCTCAATCACTCTTCTTGGGACCCCAACAAGCTGCTTGGTCTCCCAGGCGAACACTTCCTTGTTCGCCTGCAGGAAGTTCACCAACTCCCTTTCTTGATCTGGGGCGAGGTCGGCGCCTATAGTAATGGTGGCGCCTGAGCCCCCGTCCTCATCGACCGGTATCTGCTTCGTCTTGGCTTTACCTTGAGTGAATAGCTGCTTCTTCTTGGTCGGCGCAACCCCCTTGGCCCTGGGTGCGGCCTTGTCAGCCGGGCAAGCTGTCGCCGTGTCCCTGAAGGCGAGTTTGAGGGCCGCCAAGGCTTCCTTGGTGTCTCCGGCCATGGTGAGGACACCCCTGCTCCCCGACATCTTCATGAGGTTGTAGGCAAGATGAGTAGCAGCCATGAATTGGGCAGCGCCGGGTACCCGAGGATGGCGTTGTATGGTAAGTCGATGCAGGTGATGTTGAAGTCGATTAGCTCGGTGCGGTAGTTGTCGCGTGCGCCGAAGGTCACGGGGAGGCGAATCTGCCCCAAGGGGTTGGAGGAGTCGCCGCCGACTCCGGAGAAGGGCTTGCTGGGGCGGAGCCGCTCAAGCGGTACGTGAAGGAGGCTAAAAGCCTCCACGAAGAGTATGTTGAGGCCGGCGTCGCCGTCGATGAGGGTCTTGGTAACGGCTACGCTGCAGATGGTGGGCGTGCAAAGCATCGGGAGCATGCCCGAACCGACGGTGGTGACTGGGTGATCCCCCGAGTCAAAGGTCAGGTCGGCCATGGGCGCTGCCCAACCCGGGGAAGCCCACTGTCGCATGGAGGCGTCGCCGATCCGGCGAAAGAACGACTTGGTGTGACGGTCTGTGGGCGGCGCCTGCGAGCCGCCGAGGAGAGCCGCAATGACGGGGGGTGCTGGTCCCCCGAAGTGCGCAATGAAGAGGTCGCACAGCTCCGCCCAGGAGGCCAGAGAAGATCCCGGTAGATGGAGGAGCCAGGCGCGTGACACGCAAGTGAAGGACATTGGGAGCCAGTTGGCCATGACCTTATCGTCACCCCCGGCCTCCAGAATGGCCTCCTCGTACGCCAGCAGGAAGGCCACCGGATTCGGCGCACCGTCATAGCAGGGCGGCATTTCCGGCTTGAACTTGTGCGGCCACCACACCCATCGCAAGGCTGGGGTGAAGGCCCAGAGCCCCATGGCGCTGCGGAGGGCGCCCGTCGATCCAGTCGAAGAAGCAGCGGCATCCATGAGAGTCAGTCGGAGAGGCGAGGTCTTCGGGGCGAAGCTTCTGCGCACCCCTACCTGGCGCGCCAAATGTCGAATTTCGGGTTCCGGCCCTTGAGGTTCGAACACTGGGGTGCGCACATAGATCTCTCCCCCTTTCTAGCTCACGCACGTCATGATCTCACGACCTAACTCGACGGACCCAAAGAACAAGAGACACAAGATTTATAGTGCTTCGGGCCACCGTTGTGGTGTAATACTCTACTCCAGTGTGGTGTGGTGGATTGCCTCTTGTTCTAAGGATGAACAGTTACAAGGGAAGAACAGCCTCCTGAGAAGAGGTGTTCTTGTGCTTGGCAAACTTGTGTGGTTGGGGATGATCTGAATGATCCGTCCCCCCTCTATGGTGGAGGCTAGTCCTATTTATAGAGGCCCTGGTCCTCTTCCCAAATATTGAGCGGGAAGGGATCCCACAATGACCAAATTTGAAGGGAGACAACTAGTACAAGCTATCCTAACAAAAGTAGTCTCCGCCTGCCAAAGGCTCTGGTGGTGACGCCATCTTGGGCTCCACGGTGACCTCCGTCCTGCTGTCCTGCTGGTCATGGTCTTGTTGCATCGATATGGAAACCTTTGCCTGATGCCTTGGAACTCCTCGCCTGCGCTTGCCTCCTTAGCACCAAAGAGGAAACGAGGACACTCCTGATGACCCACAAGTATAGGGGATCTATCGTAGTCCTTTTGATAAGTAAGAGTGTCGAATCCAACGAGGAGCAGAAGGAAATGATAAGCGGTTTCTAGCAAGGTATTCTCTGCAAGTACTGAAATAAGTGGTAACAGATAGTTTTGTGATAGGATAATTTGTAATGAGCAACAAGTAACAAAAGTAAATAAAGTGCAGCAAGGTGGCCCAATCCTTTTTGTAGCAAAGGACAAGCCTGGAAAAACTCTTACATAGAGAAAAGCGCTCCCGAGGACACATGGGAATATCGTCAAGCTAGTTTTCATCACGTTCATATGATTCGCGTTCGGTACTTTGATAATTTGGTATGTGGGTGGACCGGTGCTTGGGTAATGTCCTTACTTGGACAAGCATCCCACTTATGATTAACCTCTATTGCAAGCATCCTCAACTACAACAAAAGTATTAAGGTAAACCTAACCATAGCATGAGACATATGGATCCAAATCAGCCCCTTACGAAGCAACGCATAAACTAGGGTTTAAGCTTCTGTCACTCTAGCAACCCATCATCTGCTTATTACTTCCCAACGCCTTCCTCTAGGCCCAAATAATGGTGAAGTGCTATGTAGTCAGCGTTCACATAACACCACTAGAGGAGAGACAACATACATCTCATCAAAATATCGAACGAATACCAAATTCACATGACTACTAATAGCAAGACTTCTCCCATGTCCTCAGGAACAAACGTAACTACTCACAATGCATAATCATGTTCATAATCAGAGGGGTATTAATATGCATATAGGATCTGAACATATGGTCTTCCACCAAATAAACCAACTAGCATCAACTACAAGGAGTAATTAACCCTACTAGCAACCTACTAGTACCAATCCCGGACCTGGAGACAAGAATTGGATACAAGAGATGAACTAGGGTTTTGAGAGGAGATGGTGATGGTGAAGATGTTGATGGAGATTGCCCTCTCCTGATGAGACGAGCGTTGGTGATGACGATGGCGATGATTTCCCCCTCCCGGAGGGAAGTTTCCCCAGCAGAACAGCTCTGCCAGAGCCCTAGATTGGATCCGCCAAGGTTCCGCCTCGTGGAGGCGCAGTTTCGTCCGAGGAGATGGCTTATGATTTTTTTCCTCATCGAAAGACTCCATATAGCAGAAGATGGCCATCAGAGGGCCACCAGGGGGCCCACAAGGTAGGGGGCGCGCCCAGGGGGTAGGGCGCGCCCCCCACCCTCATGGGCAGGGTGTGGCCCCCTGGTGAACTTCTTGCGCTCAGTACTTTTTATATATTCTGAAAACGTCTTCCGTGAAGTTTCAGGACTTTTGGAGCTGTGCAGAATAGGTCTCTACTATTTGCTCCTTTTCCAGCCCAGAATCCCAGCTGCCGGCATTCTCCCTCTTTATGTAAACCTTGTAAAATAAGAGGGAATAGGCATAAGTATTGTGACATAATGTGTAATAACAGCCCATAATGCAATAAATATCGATATAAAAGCATGATGCAAAATGGACGTATCAACTGCGCGCGCCGGCGCCCGCCTAGCTCCAGTCGTCATGGCTTGCGTCACAGAAACCTCACGAGTGTACCTTGCCTTGATATCTCCGCCCCTCGCAAGCCAGCCTGGTGAGGCCGTCCCGAGGAGTTCTTGCATCATCATCCTCGCGAGGCTTGGCCCCTCACGAGGGTCTGGAGTGCTTGCTAGTGAACATGGGCCTTACAGGGCCGTTGGTCGAGCCACGCCACGGGCCGCAGGCAGGCATGTCTGGGGACCCCCGTTCCCAGAACACTGATACGTCTCCGTCGTATCTACCTTTCCAAACACTTTTGCCCTTGTTTTGGACTCTAACTTGCATGATTTGAATGGAACTAACCCGGACTGACGTTGTTTTCAGCAGAATTGCCATGGTGTTATTTATGTGCAGAAACAAAAGTTCTCGGAATGACCTAAAACTTCACGGAACGTCTATTTGGAAATAATAAAAACTCCTTGCAAAAGATGAAGACCAGGGGGCCCACACCCTAGCCACAAGGGTGGGGGCGCGCCTGCCCCCCTGGGCGCGCCCCGCTACCTCGTGGGCCTCCTGGAGCTCCTCCGACCTCAACTCCAACTCTATATATTTGCTTTCGGGGAGAAAAAAATAAGAGAGAAGGATTCATCGCGTTTTACGATACGGAGCCACCGTCAAGCCCTAAAACCTCTCGGGAGGGCTGATCAGGAGTCCGTTCGGGGCTCCGGAGAGGGGAATTTGTCGCCATTGTCATCATCAACCTTCCTCCATCACCAATTTCATGATGCTCACCGCCGTGCGTGAGTAATTCCATCGTAGGCTTGCTGGACGGTGATGGGTTGGATGAGATTTATCATGTAATCGAGTTAGTTTTGTTAGGGTTTGATCCCTAGTATCCACTATGTTCTGAGATTGATGTTGCTATGACTTTGCTATGCTTAATGCTTGTCACTAGGGCCCGAGTGCCATGATTTCAGATCTCAACCTACTATGTTTTCATCAATATATGCGAGTTCTTGATCCTATCTTGCAAGTCTATAGTCACCTACTATGTATTATGATCCGGCAACCCCGAAGTGACAATAATCGGGACCACTCCCGGTGATGACCGTAGTTTGAGGAGTTCATGTATTCACTATGTGTTAATGCTTCGGTCCGGTACTCTATTAAAAGGATGCCTTAATATCCCTTAGTTTCCGCTAGGACCCCGCTGCCACGGGAGGGTAGGACAAAAGATGTCATGCAAGTTCTTTTCCATAAGCACGTTTGACTATATATGGAATACATGCCTACATTACATTGATGAATTGGAGCTAGTTCTGTGTCACCCTAGGTTATGACTGTTACATGATGAACCGCATCCGGCATAATTCTCTATCACCGATCTATTGCCTACAAGCTTTCCATATATTGTTCTTCGCTTATTTACTTTTCCATGCTATTGCTATCATCACTACAAAATACCAAAAACATTACTTTTGCTATCATTAACTTTTTCTACCGTTATCACTACTATCATATTACTTTGCTACTAAACACTTTGTTGCAGATATTAAGTTTCCAGGTGTGGTTGAATTGACAACTTAGCTGCTAATACTTGAGAATATTCCTTGGCTCCCCTTGTGTCGAATCAATAAATTTGGGTTGAATACTCTACCCTCAAAAACTGTTGCGATCCCCTATACTTGTGGGTTATCAAGACTATTTTCTGGCGCCGTTGCCGGGGGGCATAGCTCTATTCTTTGAGTAACTTGGGATTTATATCTGCTTATCATTATGAAGAACTTGAGAGATCCAAAAACCAAGATTTGTCCGTCAACTACGAGGGGAGGTAAGGAACTACCATCTAGCTCTGCACTTGATTCACCTTCTGTTTTGAGTAAGCTTGCGACACCTAAACCTGCTTCTGCTATCCGTTCTGATATGTCGCATGTTATTGATGATGCCACTTCTTCTATGCAAGATACTTATGATGAAACTACTTCTATGCTTGATACTACTATGCCACTTGGTGAATTTCTTGATGAACAACTTGCTAGAGTTAGAGAGAATGAAAATATTGAAACTGATAATATTGATGAAAGTGATGATGAAGACTCTTCCCCTAATAAATATGAATCACCTATTATTCCTGAGTGTTATGTTTTTGAAAAAGAAGCTGCTCTAGCTATTTTAGCTTGCAAGGATAGATACGAGCTCAAGAGGTTATTAGCTAAATGGAAGCAGCAACGTCTTAATGCTAGAATGAAACCAGACCCTGCTTTTGCTACTTCACCTATCTGTGTTACTGATAAGGATTATGAATTCTCTGTTGATCCTGATATAATTACTTTGGTTGAATCTGATCCTTTTCATGGCTATGAATCTAAAACTGTTGTGGCACATCTTACTAAATTAAATGATATAGCCACCCTGTTCACTAATGATGAGAAATCTCGCTACCTTTATATCCTTAAAATATTTCCGTTCTCATTAAAGGTTGATGCTAAGATATGGTTTAATTCTCTTGATACTGGTTGTGTTCGTAGTCCCCAGGATATGATTTATTACTTCTCTGCTAAGTATTTCCCTGCTCATAAGAAACAAGCTGCCTTAAGGGATATATATATAATTTTGTGCAAATTGAAGAAGAGAGTCTCCCAAAATCTTGGGGAAGCTTCTCAAGTTACTTAATGCTTTGCCTGATCATCCTCTTAAGAAAAATGAAATACTTGATATCTTTTATAATGGACTAACCGAAGCTTCCAGAGATTACCTGGATAGATGTGCTAGTTCTGTTTTCAGGGAAAGAACACCGGATGAAGTTGAAATTCTATTGAATAATATGTTGACAAATGAAAATAATTGTACACTTCTTGAGCCAGCTCCTGAGCCTATTCCTAAACCAACTCCAAAGAAAAGAGGTGTTCTATTTCTCAGTCCTGAAGATATGCAAGAGGCAAAGAAATCTGCCGGGGCTACTGATCCACGGGCACCTATGGGACCGGCGGACCGGGTCCCTTTCGGTTCGGCGGGGGGCGGAGGCTGCGCAAAGAGCAGATCGAGGCGAAGCACGTGGGCGATTTACCCAGGTTCGGGCCGCACGGATGCGTAAAACCCTACTCCTGCTTTGTGGATTGGTATTGATTTCTAGCTCGGGAGCGCGGAGTGCTACAGTACACACCGGCGGCGAGCAGGACCGAGCGTGATGTGTGGAATTGCTCCGCGTGCTTCGCCTTGATCTGCTCTTTGCGCAGCCTCCGCCCCCCGCCGAACCGAAAGGGACCCGGTCCACCGGTCCCATAGGTGCCCGTGGATCAGCAGCCCCGGCATCTCTGGCGCGCCAGGTAGGGGGCGTCGAAGTTGTGTGAATCAGATCCGGCGTTCTTGCCCGGGGCAACGGAGGGCAAAAGTGGAAAAGTGGTGGTAGGCACAGCTAGGGGCAGTAGTAGGCACAGCTTGTTATCATACCTAACCCTGACGGCAGGGGACAAGGGCATTAAATGCCCGTCTGTGTCGCCTAGACAGCACCGAAAGGGACCGCTAGGGACGCCACCGTCTTGCCATGATTGTTGTCTTGTCAGCGCCTGCGTGCCACCGCACGCCCCTAGCTGCACAGCCTCCTGCCACGTGCGCTTGGGAGGGGCCCCAGAGCGACACGTGGGTGGATGTGCTGGAGCGCGGGCGTGGAGTGGGGGCTTGCCGCGGCAAGCACCTTGCCGCGGCCGTCGACTTGTCGCTTCCGGGAGCTTGTCGCTCACCGGGCCTTGTCGGGGCGCGTAGCGCGCCACGGCAAGTTCCTTGGAATGCCTTGGATGGCCTTCCCGGCAAGCGCCTCTTGCCGGGGCCTTGGGACGCTTCTGATGGCCTTCCCGGCAAGCTCCTCTTGCCGGGGTCTTGCCTTCTTCCCGGCAAGCTCCTCTTGCCGGGGTCTTGTCTTGAGTACTTTGTTCTTGAATGGTCTTCAGAGGAACCACGGAGGATCTTGGCGTTGACCTTGCAGGCCTTGCCGCGGGACGCTGCGACTGCCCGTGCACAAGTTCGGGGTACTAAGGGTACCCCTACTTTAGTACACCGACAAAATCTATGAAAGAAAAAGGTATTAAAGCTGAAGATGTTAAGAATTTACCTCCTATTGAAGAAATACATGGTCTTAATTTACCGCCTGTTGAAGAAACATATGATCTTAATCCGTTACCTATTGAAGAAATACATGGTCTTGATAACCCGACACAGGTAGTAAAGGTAAATTCTCTTTATAGATATGATAAAGCTAAAATCCCATTTACTAAGTTTGCTAGCCCATGCTTAGATGAGTTTGATAAATTTATGGCTAAGCAAGAAGACTTTAATGCTTACTTTGGTAGACAATTGAAATACAATTCAAATATGCTTGAACACTTGGGTGATTATATGGCTAATATCAAAGGTGAACTTAAACTTATTAGTAAACATGCTTCTATGGTTACCACTCAAGTAGAACAAGTACTTAAAGCTCAAAATGATTTACTCAATGAACTGAATAATAAGAATAATGATTATGCTGTTAGAGTGGCTACTAGAACTAGTAGAATGACTTAGGAACCTCTGTATCCTGAAGGCCACCCTGAGAGAATTGAGCAAGATTCTCAGAGAAATAATATAGATGCACCTAGTCCTTCTAAAAGGAAGAAAAATAAAAATGATATGACTTTGCATGCTTCTAGTGAACCTATCGCTGAAACACCTGAGAATCCAAATGATATTTCTATTTCTGATGCTGAAACACAATCTGGTAATGAACCTGAAACTAGTGATAATGTTAATGATAATGTTAATGACAATGTTCATGATGATGCTCAACCTAGTAATGATGATGATATAGAAATTGAACCTGCTGTTGATCTTGATAACCCACAATCAAAGAATCAACGTTATGATAAGAAAGACTTTGTTGCTAGGAAACACGGTAAAGAAAGAGAACCTTGGGTTCAGAAACCTATGCCTTTTCCTCCCAAACCATCCAAAAAAAGGATGATGAGGATTTTGAGCGCTTTGCTGAAATGATTAGACCTATCTTTTTGCGTATGCGATTAACTGATATGCTTAAAATGAATCTTTATGCTAAGTACATGAAAGAAATTGTTACTAATAAAAGAAAGATACCGGAAGCTAAAATTTCCACCTTGCTTGCTAATTATACTTTTAAGGGTGGAATACCAAAGAAACTTGGGGATCCAGGAGTACCCACTATACCATGCTCCATTAAAAGAAACTATGTTAAAACTACTTTATGTGATCTTGGAGCCGGTGTTAGTGTTATGCCTCTCTCTTTATATCATAGACTTGACTTGAATAAGTTGACACCTACTGAAATATCTTTGCAAATGGCTGATAAATCAACTTCTATACCTGTCAGTATTTGTGAGGATGTGCATGTTGTGGTTGCAAATGTTACTATTTTAACGGACTTTGTTATTCTTGATATTCCCGAGGACGATAGTATGTCTATTATTCTTGGAAGACCTTTTTTGAATACTGCAGGGGCTGTTATTGATGGCACCAAAGGCAATGTCAATTTTCATGTTAATGGTAATCAGCATACGGTACACTTTCCGAGGAAACAACCTCAAGTTCATAGTATCAACTCTATTGGAAAAATTCCATCGATTATTATTGGAGGTTTTGAATTTCCTCTACCTGCTGTCAAAAGAAATATGATATTATTATTATTGGGGATGTGCATATCCCCGTTGAGGTAACATAGTGTTATTCGAAATTTCTCTGGTTCCATTTTATTCGGAATGAGTTCGTTAACAAGACTTGATCAACCTTGTTAGTGGATTTCTTTTGATGAGCATAAGATGGATGAAACTAGAAGGCATAACTCTCTGTACCCTCCTTTTACTTTCTGTTATTTATAACAAATAAAATAAAAATAAGTATTTTCCATCTATTATCTGAATTATCCGTGCAATATAAAAATACCCCGAAAATAAAAGTTCTCCAAATGCCCTGAAATTTAAATATGATTTTTCTGGAATATTTGAGAATATTTGGCACTGGGAACACAGCACGGGGGGCATCCACCTGGCCACGAGGGTGGAGGGCGCGCCCTACCCCCCCTGGGCGCGCCCCCTGCCTCGTGGGCCCATGGTGGCCCTCCTCCACTTATTCCTGCACCCACACACTCCTTCTTCCTCCCACAAACATCAATATCCAGCTCAAACCCGAGTCCAAGCTCATTTTGCTGCCATTTTCGATCTCCTTGCTCAAAGCACCTCTCACAAAACTACTTGGGGGGATTGTTCCTTGCTATGTGACTCCTCCATTGGTCCAATTAGTTTTTGTTCTAATGATTTATTCTTCGCAAATTTTTGCTGCCTAGGTGACCATGTTCTTGATCTTGCATGTCAAATTTATATGGTTCCAAGTAGTTTTGATGCATGATATAGGCTCCAGGCATTTGTAGGAGTAGTTGCTATCAATTTTGTTGAGTTTGGTTTACTTTTAATTGAAGTTACTAGAAATTTCAGAGTTTTTCAGAAAATAATGAAGAGATTTTTGAGGGGCTCATCGAGCCGAAGCTCGAAGGAAAAGCAAAATGAAAAGGAAGAGAGGCCCAAATATAATCTGCCTCGCACCACGGAGGTTCGGCCGTGTGAATGGCCTTCCGATGATTTCTTGAGAGCAGCCGGGATTTATGATGATTTTTATGAATTGGCTGAGAATGTAGGCCTCACCGCCTTCCTCCACGACCAACGCGAACAGTATCTCTTACTCACCAATATCTTTGTGCAAAACTTTCATTTCCATGCTAGGAGTTCACCACCTACGGTGGAGTTTTATTTATATGATGAGCATAAGGAGATGTCACTTTATGATTTTTGTCGGGTTTCTTTGATCCCTTTCGAGGGCACAATAGAGGAACCACACCGCGGTGATGTGGATGGGTTTATTGATACCATTACTGTAGGGGAAACGAGGAAGGTTTCCGATGCACGAATCACTAGCATACATTTTCCTGTTTTACGCTACTTTGCAATATTTGCTAGTCGTTGCTTAATTGGTCGTGGAAACTGTGGAAACCTTAGTGTTCCTGATATTATTATTTTGTTCCACGGTTTATTCTGTGATAACTCTGTTAGTATGGGCAGTATTATTGCTAAACTGTTAACTCTGAACCGTACAAAGGGCCCCATCTTTGGAGGCATCTATGCTTCACGCCTAGCTGCACATTTTAACATACCCATTAGGCACTATGAAAAAGAAGAAAAATTGCTGGCCACTATTTATTTAGATTATAAGAGTATGGTAGCGCATGATTTGATTCTAAAGAATAGGGAAGGGGAGCTTAAATACAAATTGTTCTTTGATAAACATCATCCTGAGACTATTACCCTGCCTACTCCTTCCTTGTTTGATTTATCTGCAAGCAAGTACCTTGTTCCGCTAGAGGCCATTCACGCCTACCAGAACCCTACATCAGCCACAGAGCCAGAGTCGGAACCACAAGTTGATCCACCACGACAGTGTAATTACCAGTGGGATCCAGAGATGATTGCCAACCAGTGGCAATCAGAGTCTTCTTCTTCGCAGTATGACTCCAACTATTACTATGGATATCCGCCAGGCCAACCATGGACATAGACCAACTTAGGCCAAAAGCCTAAGCTTGGGGGAGTACGTATTTCTCACCGACATTATATTCATGTTCACACACTCATTGTTAGATGTCGGTGCTCATACTTTTTCATTGTATCATCCATGCTAGTTTATTTTCGTTTTTATGCTTTCTTCTTGTGTGTTTAATAAACCTTAAGAAAAACAAAAAAACTAGTTGTAGCTTTTAGCAAGTTTTAATTTCCATGCTTGTAGTAGTAATTAAAAAGGAAACCCAAAAAGATTTCCTGTTCTTCTTTTTGCTTGTTGGGAGTTTTCTCGTGTAAATAGTTTTATTTCTTTTCTTTTCTTTGGGGGTCGATAAGAGAAGACCATAATTAAATTGATGAAGTGGCTCTTATATGCATTATTATTGATCTGACAAAAGAGCCCATACTGCCTTGTCTTCTCCTGTTTATTGAATGCTTGCAGATTCCAGCTTAGTCCAATGCACGTGCACTATTATTATTATCCACATCGTTCGATCGTGCAAGTGAAAGGCAATTATGACGATATATGATGGACGGACTGAGATGAGAAAAGCTGGTATGAACTCGACCTCTCTTGTTTTTGTAAATATGATTAGTTCATCGTTCCTGATTCAGCCTATTATGAATAAACATGTTTGCAATGACAACGAGAGACCATAGTTTCTTGTGCCATGCTTGATTAGCTAGGAGCTTATAATTGTTTACCTTGTGTGCCAACATGCTATTAAAATGGTTGTGATGTGGTATGATAGGGTGGTATCCTCCTCTGAATGATTTAAGTGGCTTGACTTGGCACATGTTCACGCATGTAGTTGAAACAAAATCAACATAGCCTTCACGATATTTATGTTCATGGTGGATTACATCCTACTCATGCTTGCATTCGGTGTTTATTAACTTTAATGCATGTTCATGACTATTGTCGCTCTCTAGCTGGTCGCTTCCCAGTCTTTTTCTAGCCTTCACCTATACTAAGTGGGAATACTGCTTGTGCATCCAACTCCATAAACCCCAAAGTTATTCCATACGAGTCCACCATACCTACCTATATACGGTATCTACCTGCCGTTCCAAGTAAATTTGTATGTGCCAAACTCTAAACCTTCAAATAAACATTCTGTTTTGTATGCTCGAATAGCTCATGTATCAACTAGGGTTATCTGTATCTTCCATGTTAGGCGGGTTATTCTCAAGAGGAGTGGACTCCGCTCCTCACTCACGAGAAAGTGGCTGGTCACCGGGATGCCCAGTCCCATGCTTTATGCAAACTAAATCAAAATAATTGCAAACAAAACTCCCCCTGGGACTCTTGTTAGTTGGAGGCACTCTTTGTTTCAAGCAAGCCATGGATTGATGCTTGTTGGTGGAGGGGGAGTATAAACTTTACCATTCTATTTGGGAACCGCCTATAATGTGTGTAGAATGGAAGAATCGCCATCTCTTGGTTGTTACATTGACAATGAAAGTATACTGCTCAAATATTATTCATCTCCATTTCAAAACCGAGCTCTAGCACCTCTACAAATCCCTGCTTCCCTCCGCGAAGGGCCTATCTATTTACTTTCATGTTGAGTCATCATCCTCTTATTAAAAAGCTCCAGTTGGAGAGCATCGCTGTCATTTGCATTCATTACTGTTAGTTTACATTGAGTATGACTTGACTAGATATCTTTTACCATGAATTACAATGTCTAGTCAGTCCTTGATCTTTAAAGGTGCTCTGCCTTTATGTTTTGCGGTCTCACAAAGGGCTAGCGAGATACCATCTTGTTATATCATATTATTATTGTTTTGAGGAAGTGTTGTCATCCAAGATTTATTATTATTGCTCGCTAGTTGATTATGCCATTGATATGAGTAGACATGAGACCTGAGAGTTATTGTGAATATGGTTAGTTCATAATCATTGCTGAAAACTTGAATGCTCTCTTTACATATTTGCAACAACAAGAGCAAATAGAGTTTGTAAAAGTTTTTCTTTATCACTTTTAGTTTATCAACTGAATTGCTTGAGGACAAGCAAAGGTTTAAGCTTGGCAGAGTTGATGAGTCTCCGTCTTATCTACTTTTCCAAACACTTTTGCCCTTGTTTTGGACTCTAACTTGCATGATTTGAATGGAACTAACCCGGACTGACGCTGTTTTCAGCAGAATTGCCATGGTGTTATTTATGTGCAGAAACAAGAGTTCTCAGAATGACCTGAAACTTCATGGAACGTCTATTTGGAAATAATAAAAAATGCTTGCAAAAGATGAAGACTAGGGGGCCCACACCCAAGCCACGAGGGTGGGGGCTCGCCTGCCCTCCCTGGGCGCGTCCCCCTACCTCGTGGGCCCCCTGGAGCTCCTCCGACCTCAACTCCAACTCTATATATTTTCTTTCGGGGTGAAAAAACAAAAGAGAAGGATTCATCGCGTTTTACGATACGGAGCCGCCGCCAAGCCCTAAAACCTCTCAGGAGGGCTGATCTGGAGTCCGTTCGGGGCTCCGGAGAGGGGAATCCGTCGCCATCGTCATCATCAACCTTCCTCCATCACCAATTTCATGATGCTCACCGCCGTGCGTGAGTAATTCCATCGTAGGCTTGCTGGACGGTGATGGGTTGGATGGGATTTATCATGTAATCAAGTTAGTTTGGTTAGGGTTAGATCCCTAGTATCCACTATGTTTTGAGATTGATGTTGCTATGACTTTTCTATGCTTAATGATTGTCACTAGGGCCCGAGTTCCATGATTTCAGATCTGAACCTATTATGTTTTCATCAATATATGAGAGTTCTTGATCCTATCTTGCAAGTCTATAGTCACCTACTATGTGTTATGATCCGGCAACCCCGAAGTGAAAAATAATCGGGACCACTCCCGATGATGACCGTAGTTTGAGGAGCTCATGTATTCACTATGTGTTAATGCTTTGGTCTGGTACTCTATTAAAAGGAGGCCTTAATATCCCTTATTTTCTACTAGGACCCCGCTGCCACGGGAGGGTAGGAAAAAAGATGTCATGCAAGTTCTTTTCTATAAGCACGTATGACTATATTCGGAATACATGCCTACATTACATAGATGAATTGGAGCTAGTTCTGTGTCACCCTAGGTTATGGCTGTTACATGATGAACCGCATCCGGCATAATTCTCTACCACCGATCCATTGCCTACAAGCTTTCCATATATTGTTCTTCGCTTATTTACTTTTCCGTTGCTATTTCTATCATCACTACAAAATACCAAAAACATTACTTTTGCTATCATTACCTTTTGCTACCGTTACCACTACTATCATATTACTTTGCTACTAAACACTTTGTTGCAGATATTAAGTTTCCAGGTGTGGTTGAATTGACAACTCAGCAGCTAATACTTGAGAATATTCTTTGGCTCCCCTTGTGTCAAATCAATAAATTTGGGTTGAATACTCTACCCTCGAAAACTTTTGCGATCCCCTATACTTGTGGGTAATCAAACACCGACAAGCTCCTCCCACATAGCTTGTCGTTTGGGTTCGAAAAAGTGCCGCAGTGTTTGATTGACCGTCTTCTATCCCTTCAATATATTGAGGTTGTGCTCGGCCAACCTGCTTGGGATTCCTGGCATATCAATATACCCCAGTTCTTGCGTAGGAACGCTCGTAGTGCGGCGTCCGCCATTGGGTCCAGCTGTGCACTGATGGAGGCTGTCTTCTTTGGGCCCGTTGGGTGGACTTGAAATTTGACTATTTCGTCTGCTGGTTTGAAGGAGGTGGATTTGGAGCGCTTGTCAAGGATTATGTCGTCCCTATCCACCGTCGAGCGCAGCGTGGTTAACTCTTCGGTGGCAAGGGCCTCAGATAGT
The DNA here is from genome assembly GCF_056163025.1 of Triticum urartu. Classification (NCBI taxonomy): domain Eukaryota; kingdom Viridiplantae; phylum Streptophyta; class Magnoliopsida; order Poales; family Poaceae; genus Triticum; species Triticum urartu. The sequence goes on from NC_141877.1 coordinate 519,057,000, forward strand.
GCCTCGAGGGCCAGGGGGCTGCTTTGTTTTCGGCGCGGACGGCTATATCCGGATCACTAGAGAGAGTGATAATACCGTTGGGCCCGGGCATCTTGAGCTTCATATACCCGTAATGAGGTATGGCTTGAAAGCATGTGAATGCATCTCGCCCCAACAGGGCGTGGTATCCGCTGTTGAAAGGGGTCACTTGGAAGGTTATCTCTTCAGACCGGTAGTTCTCCGGCGTGCCGAATACCACGTCAAGTGTGATTTTTCCCGTGCATCGTGCCTCCTGACTGGGAGTGATTCCTCGGAAGGTCGTGCTACTTTTCTCAATACGGCTCCTGTCTATTTCCATTTTACTGAGTGTATCCTCGTAGATGAGGTTTAGTCCGCTGCCTCCGTCCATGAGCACTTTGGCAAGTCGAAAGCCGTCCACAATTGGATTGAGGACCAAGGCGGCTGGTGCCCGGACTAACCGGATTTTTGGTTCGTCACTGGCGTTGAAAGTTATGACCATGTCGTTCCAAGGATTTATTGTTGCGACTTGGCAGACTTCGGCGAGGTCGCGGAGTGCCCTCTTGCGCCGATTGTTTTAAGCGGAAGTCTTGAAGACTGTCAATACTCTGCGGTCCTCGTATTCTGGGGGGAATTGCTACGAGGTATTTTTGGTGAGGATATCCTCGCCACTCTTGGCCACTTACCAGATTATCCAACATGCTCTAAGGCCGTGGGTAGGTATAGTATCCGGTGATGTGTGTATTTCGCATGGCCTATCGAGCCATCCCTCTAGAACGGTTCCGCGCCCCATAATGGGTTTAGATTTCTTTACTGCTGTGTCGGGCACCCCGTGAGGGTGAATCCTTTTTGCCCGGACGAGGGATTGAGTGGGAGCTGGCGGTTCCCAGCAAGCTGCCTAAGTTTTCCAGGCGCTTTCCATTGCGCAGTACTTCTGTACTATGGTTGCCAAGTCAGCGAAGTGTAATACGTGGCGGCGGTTGATAGTGTTGAGGATTCCTTCCTCCGTACAATTACCACGGAATATTGAGATAGCATCTTTGTCGCGACAATCTTTAATCTTGTTCTTGACAAGGAGGAATCTGGCCCAAAAATGATGGACTATTTCTTGAGACTGCTGCCGTAGGTATGTGAGATCGCGTATATCCAGGTGGGTGGCTGGATTTAGATCCGAACCCTGAGCCAATTTGGGATCCGGAGTTTGTGAAATTTCCGAGCTTAATAGTTCGGGCTCCGGGAGATCGACCGATTTTTCAGGTCTGTCGTCTGATTCCAGGTTCGGAGGACAAGGCATGTCGTTCCGCAGACAGGTATCTGGCTCTTCGAGCTCAGAGATCCGAACATAGTTCGTCCTCGGTATAGAGGAAGAGTTTTTGTTTTGCTTCTCCACTACCGCTATATGATGGGTGACCAATGGAGATTTGATTTCTCTTTGATCAGGTTTAAGCCCAATCCGATCGTAGTCTGTAGCGACCCCCAAGGCGGTGATGCGATCCAGGAGTTCATTCAAGGATGATAATTCCGTTGGATCCATATTTTTGGATTATTCGGAGTCAATTCAGAGGTGATTTTTGATGACCCGAGAAGTCATCTTTGGCTCACCGGCCGAACGGGTGGTCATGATAAAACCACCAAACCGGAATGTTTGGCCTAAGGCCAGAGCTCCATCGGCGGTGAGGTTGTCCTCGATCACAAGGCAAGCCATCAACCCTGACTTCGACGTCACAGTGGAACTCTCAATGAAAGCACCAATGTCGGTGTCAAAACCGACGGATCTCGGGTAGGGGGTCCCAACTGTGCCTCTAAGGTTGATGGTAACATGAGATAGGGGACACGATGTTTACCCAGGTTCGAGCCCTCTTGATGGAGGTAAAACCCTACGTCCTACTTGATTAATATTGATGAATATGGGGGTTACAAGAGTTGATCTACCATGAGATCATAATGGCTAAAACCCTAGAAGTCTAGTCTATATGATTATGAATGTGTCTCTACGGACTAAGCCCTCTGGTTTATATAGACACCGGAGGGGACTAGGGTTGTACAAAGTCGGTTACATGCATAGAAAGGAAATAATACATCCGGCCACCTAGTTTGCCTTCCACGCAAAGGAGAGTCCTATCCGGACACGGGAAAGAGTCTTCTATCTTGTATCTTCATGGCCCAATAGTTTGGCCCATGTCCAGCAGGCCGGACACCCGAGGACACCTTAGTACAGGACTCCCTCAGTCAGTCTTCTTCTTGAAGATCCATTTATTCTCTATGGCTTACCGATCATCGGGCAAGTCAACTAAAGTCCACACTTTGTTCTCATACATGGATCCCATCTCAGATTTCATGGCCTCAAGCCATTTTGTGGAATCTGGGCTCATCATCTCTTCCTCATAGTTTGTAGGTTTGTCATGGTCAAGTAACATGACTTCCAGAACAGGATTACCGTACCACTCAGGTGCGGATCTTACTCTGGTTGACCTACGAGGTTCGGTAGTAACTTGATCAGAAGTTTCATGATCATCATCATTAGCTTCCTCACTAATTGGTGTAGGAATCACTGGAACTGATTTCTGTGATGAACTACTTTCCAATAAGGGTGCAGGTTCAATTACCTCATCAAGTTCTACTTTCCTCCCACTCACTTGTTTCGAGAAAAACTCCTTATCTAGAAAGGATCCATTCTTAGCAACGAATATCTTGCCTTCGGATCTGTGATAGAAGGTGTACCCAACAGTCTCCTTTGGGTATCCTATGAAGACATATTTCTTCGATTTGGGTTCGAGCTTATCAGGTTGAAGATTTATCACATCGGCATCGCAGCCCCAAACTTTAAGAAATGACAACTTGGGTTTCTTGCCAAACCATAGTTCATATGGTGTCGTCTCAACGGATTTAGATGGTTCCCTATTTAACGTTAATGCAGCCGTCTCTGAAGCATAACCCCAAAATGATAGCGGTAAATCAGTAAGAGACATCATAGATCGCACCATATCTAATGAAGTTCGATTACGACATTCAGACACACCATTACGCTGTGGTGTTCCAGGTGGCGTAAGTTGCGATACTATTCCGCATTGTTTCAAATGAATACCAAACTCACAACTCAAATATTCACCTCCACGATCAGATCGTAGAAACTTTATTTTCTTGTTACGATGATTTTCCACTTCACTCCGAAATTCTTTGAACTTTTCAAATGTTTCAAAGTTATGTTTCATTAAGTAGATATACCCATATCTGCTCAAATCATCTGTGAAGGTCAGAAAATAACGATACCCATCGTGAGCCTCAACACTCATCGGACCGCATACATCAGTATGCATTATTTCCAACAAGTTTGTTGCTCGCTCCATTGTTCTGGAGAACGGAGTCTTAGTCATCTTGCCCATGAGGCATGGTTCGCAAGCATCAAGTGATTCATAATCAAGTGATTCCAAAAGCCCATCAGCATGGAGTTTCTTCATGCGCTTTACACCAATATGACCTAAACGGCAGTGCCACAAATAAGTTGCACTATCATTATTAAACTTATATCTTTTGGCTTCAATACTATGAATATGTGTATCACTACTATCGAGATTCAATAAAAATAGACCACTCATCAAGGGTGCATGACCATAAAAGATATTACTCATATAAATAGAACAACCATTATTCTCTGATTGAAATGAATAATCGTCTCTCATCAAACAAAATCCAGATATAATGTTCATGCTTAACGCTGCCACCAAATAACAATTATTTAGGTCTAAAACTAATCCCGAAGGTAGATGTAGAGGTAGCGTGCCAACGGCGATCACATCGACTTTGGAACCATTTACCACGCGCATCGTCACCTCATCCTTAGCCAATCTTCGCTTAATCCGTAGCCCCTATTTCATGTTGCAAATATGAGCAACAGAACCAGTATCAAATACCCAGGCGCTACTACGAGCATTAGTAAGGTACACATCAATAACATGTATATCAAATATACCTTTCACTCTGCCATCCTTCTTATCCGCCAAATACTTGGTGCAGTTCCGCTTCCAATGACCAGTCCCTTTACAGTAGAACCACTCAGTCTCAGGTTAGGTCCAGACTTGGGCTTCTTCACTTGAGCAGCAACTTGCTTGCCGTTCTTCTTGAAGTTCCCCTTCTTCCCTTTGCCCTTTTTCTTGAAACTAGTGGTCTTGTTAACTATCAACACTTGATGCTCCTTCTTGATTTCTACATCTGAAACCTATAGTATTGCGAAGAGCTCGGGAATTGTCTTATCCATCCCTTGCATATTATAGTTCATCATGAAACTTTTGTAGCTTGGTGGCAGTGATTGAAGAACTCTGTCAATGACACTATCAACCAGGAGATTAACTCCCAGCTGAGTCAAGTGATTGTGGTACCCAGACATTCTGAGTATATGTTCACTGACAGAACTATTCTCCTCCATTTTGCAGCTATAGAACTTATTGGAGACTTCATATCTCTCAACCCGGACATTTGCTTTAAATATTAACTTCAACTCCTGGAACATCTCATATACTCCATGACGTTCAAAACATCGTTGAAGTCCCAGTTCTAAGCCGTAAAGCATGGCACACTAAACTATCGAGTAGTCATCAGCTTTGCTCTTCCAGGCGTTCATAACGTCCGGTGTTGCTCCTGCAGCGGGTCTTGCACCTAGCGGTGCTTCCAGGACGTAATTCTTCTGTGCAGCAATGACGATAATCCTCAAGTTACGGACCCAGTCCGTGTAGTTGCTACCATCATCTCTCAACTTAGTTTTCTCTAGGAACGCATTAAAATTGAACGGAACAGTAGCACGGGACATTTATCTACAACAACCTAGACATGCAAAATACTATCAGGTACTAAGTTCATGATAAATTAAAGTTCAACTAATCATATTACTTAAGAACTCCCACTTAGATATACATCCCTCTAATCATCTAAGTGATCACATGATCCATATCAACTAAACCATGTCCGATCATCACCTGAGATGGAGTAGTTTTCAATGGTGAACATCAATATGTTGATCATATCTACTATATGATTCACGCTCGACCTTTCGGTCTCAGTGTTCCAAGGCCGTATCTGCATATGCTAGGCTCGTCAAGTTTAACCTGAGTATTCTGCGTGTGCAAAACAATCCTGCACCCGTTGTATGTGAACGTGGAGGTTATCACAACCGATCATCACATGGTGTCTTGGCACAACGAGCTATAGCAATGGTGCATACTCAGGGAGAACACTTGTACCTTGAAATTTAGTGACAGATCATCTTATAATGCTACTGATGTACTAAGCAAAATAAGATGCATAAAAAGATAAACATCACAAGCAATCAAATAAGTGATATGATATGGCCATCATCATCTTGTGCCTTTCGGTCTCCGTGCATATAACATCTACGCATAGACCTAGCTCGGATGACATTGTTGGGGAACGTAGTATTTCAAAATTTTGCTTACGATCACGCAAGATCTATCTAGGAGAAGCATAGCAACGAGCGGGGAAAGTGTGTCCACGTACCCTCATAGACCGAAAGCGGAAGCGTTTAGTAACGCGATTGATGTAGTCGAACGTCTTTGCGATCCAACCGATCCAAGTCCCGAACGCACGGTGATACGTCTCCAACGTATCTACTTTTCCAAACACTTTTTCCCTTGTTTTGGACTCTAACTTGCATGATTTGAATGGAACTAACCCGGACTGACGCTGTTTTCAGCAGAATTACCATGGTGTTATTTATGTGCAGGAGTAAACGTTCTCGGAATGACCTGAAAATTCACGGAGACACTTTTCAGAAAATAAGAAAAATACCTGCCAAAGATGAAGGCCAGGGGGCCCACCGTCTTGCCACGAGGGTGGGGGCGCGCTTGCCCCCCTAGGGCGCGCCCCCCTACCTCGTGGGCCCCCTGTTACCTCACCGACTCCAACTCCACCTCCATATATTGAGTTTCGATGAGAGAAAAATCAGGGAGAAGAAATCATCGCGTTTTACGATATGGAGCCGCCGCCAAGCCCTAAAACCTCTCGGGAGGGCTGATCTGGAGTACGTTCGGGGCTCCGGAGAGGGGAATCCGTCGCCATCGTCATCATCAACCCTCCTCCATCACCAATTTCATGATGCTCACCGCCGTGCATGAGTAATTTCATCGTAGGCTTGCTGGACGGTGATGGGTTGGATGGGATCTATCATGTAATCGAGTTAGTTTGTTAGGGTTTGATCCCTAGTGTCCACTATGTTCTGAGATTGATGTTGCTATGACTTTGCTATGCTTAATTCTTGTCACTGGGGCCCGAGTGCCATCATTTCAGATCTGAACCTAGTATGTTTTCATCAATATATGAGTGTTCTTGATCCTATCTTGCAAGTGTATAGTCACCTATTATGTGTTATGATCCGTTAACCCCAAAGTGACAATAATCGGGATACTTACCAGTGATGACCGTAGTTTGAGGAGTTCATGTATTCCCTATGTCTTAATGCTTTGTTCCGGTTCTCTATTAAAAGGAGGCCTTAATATCCCTTAGTTTCAATAAGGACCCCGCTGCCACGGGAGGGTAGGACAAAAGATGTCATGCAAGTTCTTTTCCATAAGCATGTATGACTATGTTCAGAATACATGCCTACATTATATCAATGAACTGGAGCTAGTTCTGTGTCATCCTAGGTTATGACTATTACATGATGAACCACATCCGGCATAATTCTCCAACACCGATCCATTGCCTACGAGCTTTCCATATATTGTTCTTCGCTTATTTACTTTTCCATTGCTATTGCTATCATCACTACAAAATACCAAAAAAACATTGCTTTTATTGCTGTTACCTTTTGCTACCGTTACGACTACTAATATTCCTTTGCTACTAAATACTTTGCTGCAGATATTAAGTTTCCAGGTGTGGTTGAATTGACAACTCAGCTGCTAATACTTGAGAATATTCTTTGGCTCCCCTTTGTCGAATCAATAAATTTTGGTTGAATACTCTACCCTCGAAAACTGTTGCGATCCCCTATACTTGTGGGTTATCAAGATTATTTTCTTGCGTTGTTGCCGGGGAGCATAGCTCTATTCTTTGAGTCACTTGGGATATATATCTGCTTATCATTATGAAGAATTCGAGAGATCCAAAAATCAAGATCTATCCCTCAACTACGAGGGGAGGTAAGGAACTGCCATCTAGCTCTGCACTTGATTCACCTTCTGTTTTGAGTAAGCTTGCGACACCTACACCTGCTTCTACTATTCGTTCTGATAGGTCGCATGTTATTGATGATGCCACTTCTGCTATGCATGATACTTATGATGAAACTACCTCTATGCTTGATACTACTATGCCACTTAGTGCTTTTCTTCATGAACAACTTGCTAGGGCTAGAGAAATTGAAAATATTGAATCTGATGATACTGATGAAGAACCAGTTGCTATTCCTAAGGGTTATGTTTTTGATCAAGATGCTTCTTTAGCCATTTTAGCTTGCAGAAATAGAACTGAACTTAAAAAATTATTACCTAAATGGAGTAAGCAATCCCTAAATGATAGAATGAAACCTGACCCTGCTTTTGCTACTTCACCTATCTTTGTTACTGATAAGGATTATGAATTCTCTGTTGATCCTGATATAATTACTTTGGTTGAATATTATCCTTTTCATGGTTATGAATCTGAAACTGTTGTGGCACATCTTACTAAACTGAATGATATAGCTACCCTATTCACTAAAGATGAGAGAACTCGCTACTTTTACATCCTTAAAATATTTCCGTTCTCATTAAAGGGTGATGCTAGGATATGGTTTAATTCTCTTGATCCTGGTTGTGTGATTAGTCCCCATGATATGATTTATTACTTCTTTGCTAAATATTTCCCTACTCATAAGAAACAAGCTGCTTTAAGGGATATATATAATTTTGTGCAAATTGAAGAAGAGAGTCTCCCACAAGCTTGGGGGAGGCTTCACCAATTACTTAATGCTTTGCCTGATCATCCTCTTAAGAAAAATGAAATACTTGATATCTTTTATAATGGACTAACCGATGCCTCCAGAGATTACCTGGATAGTTGTGCTGGTTCTGTTTTCAGGGAAAGAACACCGGATGAAGCTGAAATTCTATTGAATATTATGTTGACAAATGAAAATAATTGGACACCTCTGGAACGAATTCTCGAGCCTATTCCTAAACCAACTCCGAAGAAGAGGGGTATTCTATTTCTCAGTCCTGAAGATATGCAAGAGGCAAAGAAATCTATGAAAGAAAAGGGTACTAAAGCTGAAGATGTTAAGAATTTACCTCCTATTGAAGAAATACATGGTCTTAATTTACCGCCTGTTGAAGAAACATATAATCTTAATCCTTTACCTACTGAAGAAACTCATGGTCTTGATAACCCGACACAGGTAGTGAAGGTAAATTCTCTCTATAGATGTGATAAAGCTATAATCCCATTCACTAAAATTGCTAGCCCATGCTTAGATGAGTTTGATAAATTTATGACTAAGCAAGAAGACTTTAATGCTTATTTTGGTAAACAACTGAAATACAATTCAGATATGCTTGTACACTTGGGTGATTATATGGCTAATGTCAAAGGTGAACTTAAACTTATTAGTTAACATGCTTCTATGGTTACCACTCAAGTAGAACAAGTACTTAAAGCTCAAAATGATTTGCTCAATGAATTGAATAATAAGAATAATGATAATGTTGTTAGAGTTATGACTAGAGCTAGTAGAATGACTCAGGAACCTTTGTATCCTGAAGGCCATCCTAAGAGAATTGAGCAAGATTCTCAGAGAAATAATTTAGATGCACCTAGTTCTTCTAAAAAGAAGAAAAAGAAAAATGATAAGACTTTGTGTCAGTGTACTAGAGTAGGGGTACCCTAGTGTCCCGAACTTGTGCACGGGCAGTCGCAGCATCCCCGCGGCAAGGCTTGTCGGGTGACCGCCAAGATCCTCCACGGCTACTTTGAAGACCATTCAAGAACAAAGTATCCAAGACAAGACCCCGGCGAGAGGAGCTTGCCGGGAAAGCTATCAAAAGCATCTCAAGGCCCCGGCAAGGGGAGCTTGCCGGGATGGAAACGAGACCCCGGCAAGAGGAGCTTGCCGGGAAGGCCAACCCAGGCATACCAAGAAAACCTGCCGCGACGCGCCACGCGCCCCGGCAAGGCCCGGTGAGCGACAAGCTACCGGGCGCGACAAGACAACGACCGCGGCAAGACGCTTGCCGCGACAAACCACCACTTCGTGCCCGCGCTCCAGCACACCCGCCCACGTGTCGCTCTGGGGCCTCTCCCAGGCACACGTGGCGGGAGGCCGTGCAGCTAGGGGTGCGAGGTGGCAAGCAGGCGCTGACAAGATAACCATCGAGGCAAACGGTGGCGTCCCTAGCAAGCCCCTTTCGGTACAATTTAGGCGACACAGACGGGCAATTAATGCCCTCGTCCCCTGCCGTCAGGGTTAGGTATGATAGCACTGTAGTAGGTAGCTGTGCCTACTACAGCACCTAGCTGTGCCTATCCACGGCACCCTTTCCATTTTTGCCCTTGGCCCCCGTTGCTCTATGTCGGTAACCCCTTGAGTATAAAAGGAGGCCCGTGTGCAACGTAGAGGGGGTCGGCCATTTTGAGAGCCTTTGGGAGGAGGCCATTCCAACGCCCACGCTCGGTCTCGCTAGTCGCCGGTGTGTACTGTAGCACCCCGCGCTCCCGAGCTAGAAATCAATACCAAACCACAAAGCAGGAGTAGGGTTTTACGCATCCGTGCGGCCCGAACCTGGGTAAATCGCTCGCGTGCTTCGCCTCGATTTACTCTTCGCATGACCAACCGCCCGCGTGCTTCGCCTCGATCTGCTCTTTGCGCAACCTCCGCCCCCCGCCGAACCGAAAGGGACCCGGTCCGCCGGTCCCATAGGTGTCCGTGGATCAGAAACCCCGGCATCTTTGGCGCACCAGGTAGGGGGCGTCGAAGTTGTGCGAACCAGATCCGGTGTCCTCGCGGGCTAGATCTTCATCGTCCTCAGATCCGGCGTCCTCTCGGGCTAGATCTTCATCATCTTCGTCAACATGCCGCCGAAGAAGAAAGTTTCGAAGGCAGCTGCTCCGTCCGCGCCGACGGCCAAAGATAAGTTGCCAAAGTTTGAGCAATCGAATCTTTTAAATTCTATGTTACCTCCCTTGAACGACCACTCTTTTTATGGGAAACCTGAGCGTGGAGGAACCAACTCGTAGCTAGCTGCGCCCTTGCGTTGTTTCGAGCTCGCTCAGCAACATTAAGTGAGCTGCGGCCAGTTGCTTAACTAGTCGCGCCCTTGCATTGTTTCGAGCCTTCTCAACAACATAAGTGAGCTGCGACTAGTTGCTTAACTAGCCGCGCCCTTACTTTGCTTCGAGTCCGCTCAGCAACTTAAGTGAGCTGCAGCTGGCTGCGACAAGGTTTCTTGCCGGTAGCGGCACCGCCGGCGGGCTGCTGACGTTCCGCACTCAGCGCCCGCGGCTCAGGTGCCAGCACCGGCGAGTTCCCTAAAAGCGTAGGGCAAAAACATACAAAGGGACGAATCAAGTAAAGGGAGTAACGTTGCAATCGTTGCCAAGCTACATTACAAAGATAGCTTGTCGCGGCTCTAACAGATTGTCCCCATGACATGATGGGCAGCGACAAGCTTTGCTCCGGCAAGCTTGCCAGGAGAACGTCGCGCTCCGGCAGACCCGCAGGTTCTTGCCGCAGAAGCGGACGCTCTCGCAGCCGCAGAATTGCCTTTAGTCCTTGTTGTCGAGCCACGAGCTCCAGCATGGGCACAGCAGATTGTCCGCCTCCTTCAGACAGGAGAACTTCCCGAAGAGCAAGAAGAAGCGGAAAGAGTAGCCCGGCAGTCAAGTATGTACCAGTTTGTCGACAAGACACTGTACAGAAGAAGACTCAATGGTGTGAAATTGAAGCGTATTCACCGGGAAGGCGGACAAAGGCTGTTGGCAGAAATGCATGGCAATCAAGTAAACATCTACTCCCCGGTAAGCAATGATGAGCCATAAGGCTCCATATCTGTATTTTCTCTTCTTTCTTTTTCACAAGGAAAGGAAGGCTCCCTCGCGCACAAGTTTGCCGGGGGGAAAGGAGAAGATGATGGTATGGACCAGGCGTCGTTCAAAAAGTTTCGCCTTGCCGGGAAGCAGACAACAGAAAAGATAAGTTGCCAAAGTTTGAGCAATCAAATTTTTAAATTTTTGAGTTATCTCCCCTAAACGGCCGCACCTTGTATGGAAAACCTGTGCGCGGAGGAGCCAACTCGCAGCCAGCTGCGCCCTTGCGTTGTTTCGAGCTCGCTCAACAACATTAAGTGAGCTGCGGCTAGTTGCTTAACTAGCCGCGCCCTTGCATTGTTTCGAGCCTGCTCAACAACGTAAGCGAGCTGCGACTAGTTGCTTAACTAGCCGCGCCCTTACTTTGCTTCGAGCCCCACTCAGCAATTTAAGTTAGCTGCAGCTAGCAGCGACAAGGTTTCTTGCCGGTAGCGACACCGCCAGCAGGCTGCTGACGTTCCGCACTCAGCGCTCGCGGCTCAGGTGCCTGCACCGGCAAGTTTCCTAAAAGCGTAGGGTAAAAGCATACAAGGCAAGGAATCGAGTAAAGGGGAATAACCTAGCAATCACTACCAATAAGAAAGTTATGTTACGAAATAGCTTGTCGCAGCTCTAACAGATGCTTTCTATGACATAGCTAGCAGCGACAAGGAAAAAAGGAACCCCCACGACCTCTCCCACGATGCCGCATTCAACGCGTGCCGTTCGGGGGGAGGGCGCGGTGGATACGAAGGAAGATTCGGCGTAACCTAGGCCGCGCGTGCCCGTGCACTGTTTTGGGCCTGGCCCAACAGCGCTCGGCACCGTGTCTGGCCCAGGCCCGGGGGCTCCTGTCGGTGTACTAGAGTAGGGGTACCCTAGTATCCCGAACTTGTGCACGGGCAGTCGCAGCATCCCCGCGGCAAGGCTTGCCGGGTGACCGCCAAGATCCTCCGCGGCTACTTTGAAGACCATTCAAGAACAAAGTATCCAAGACAAGACCCCGGCGAGAGGAGCTTGCCGGGAAAGCTATCAAAAGCATCTCAAGGCCCCGGCAAGGGGAGCTTGCCGGGAAGGAAACGAGACCCCGGCAAGAGGAGCTTGCCGGGAAGGCCAACCCAGGCATACCAAGAAAACCTGCCGCGACGCGCCACGCGCCCCGGCAAGGCCCGGTGAGCGACAAGCTCCCGGGCGCGACAAGACAACGACCGCGGCAAGACGCTTGCCGCGACAAGCCACCACTTCGTGCCCGCGCTCCAGCACACCCGCCCACGTGTCACTCTAGGCCCCTCCCAGGCACACGTGGCGGGAGGCCGTGCAGCTAGGGGTGCGAGGTGGCAAGCAGGCGCTGACAAGATAACCATCGAGGCAAATGGTGGCGTCCCTAGCAAGCCCCTTTCGGTACTGTTAGGCGACACAGACGGGCATTTAATGCCCTCGTCCCCTGCCGTCAGGGTTAGGTATGATAGCACTGTAGCAGGTAGCTGTGCCTACTACAGCACCTAGTTGTGCCTATCCACGGCACCCTTTCCATTTTTGCCCTTGGCCCCCGTTGCTCTATGTCGATAACCCCTTGAGTATAAAAGGAGGCCCGTGTGCAACGTAGAGGGGGGTCGGCCATTTTGAGAGCCTTCGGGAGGAGGCCATTCCAACGCCCACGCTCGGTCTCGCTAGTCGCCGGTGTGTACTGTAGCACCCCGCGCTCCCGAGCTAGAAATCAATACCAAACCACAAAGCAAGAGTAGGGTTTTACGCATCCGTGCGGCCCGAACCTGGGTAAATCGCTCGCGTGCTTCGCCTCGATTTACTCTTCGCACGACCAACTGCCCGCGTGCTTCGCCTCGATCTGCTCTTTGCGCAACCTCCGCCCCCCGCCGAACCGAAAGGGACCCGGTCCGTCGGTCCCATAGGTGTCCGTGGATCAGAAACCCCGGCACTTTGCATGCTTCTAGTGATACTATTGTTGAAACACCTGAGAATCCAAATGATATTTCTATTTCTGATGCTGGAACACAATCTGGTAATGAACCTGAAACTAGTGATAATGTTCATAATGATGCCCAACCTAGTAATGATAATGATATAGAAATTGAACCTGCTGTTGATCTTGATAACCCACAATCAAGGAATCAACATTATGATAAGAAAGACTTTGTTGCTAGGAAACATGGTAAAGAAAGAGAACCATGGGATCAGAAACCCATGCCTTTTCCTCCCAAACCATCCAAGAAAAAGGATGATGAGGATTTTGAGCGCTTTGCTAAAATGATTAGACCTATCTTTTTACGTATGCGATTAACTGATATGCTTAAAACTAATCCTTATGCTATGTACATGAAAGATATTATTACAAATAAAAGAAAGATACCGGAAGCTGAAATTTCCACCATGCTTGCTAATTATACTTTTAAGCGTGGAATACCAAAGAAACTTGGAGATCCAGGAGTACCTACTATACCATGCTCTATTAAAAGAAATTATGTTAAAACTGCTTGATGTGATCTTGGTGCCGGTGTTAGTGTGATGCCTCTCTCTTTATATCATAGACTTGATTTGAATAAGTTGACACCTACTGAAATATTTTCGCAAATGGCTGATAAATCAACTGCTATACCTATCGGTATTTGCGAGGATGTGCCTGTTGTAGTTGCAAATGTTACTATTTTAACGGACTTTGTTATTCTTGATATTCCTGAGGACGATAGTATGTCTGTTATTCTTGGAAGACCCTTTTTGAATACTGCAAGGGCTGTTATTGATTGCACCAAAGGCAATGTCTGATACGTCTCCAACGTATCTATAATTTTTGATTGCTCCATGCTATATTATCTACTGTTTTGGATGTTTATGGGCTTTATTATACTCTTTTATATCAGTTTTGGGACCAACCTATTAACCCAGAGCCCAGTGCCAGTTTCTGTTTTTACCTTGTTTTAGGGTTTCGAAGAAAAGGAAAATCAAACGGAGTCCAATTGACCTAAAACTTCATGGAACCCATTTTTGGAAGGAAAGAAGCCAGAAGACTTGAAGTACACGTAAGGGAAGCTTCGAGGAGGCCACGAGGTAGGCGGACGTGCCCACCCCCCTAGGGCGCGCCCTCCACCCTCGTGGGCCCCTCGTGGCTCCCCTGACGTACTTCTTCCGCCTATATATCTCCATATACCCTAAAAACATCAGGGAGCACAATAGATCGGGAGTTCCGCTGCCAGAAGCCTCCGTAGCCACCGAAAGCCAATCTAGACCCGTTCCGGCACCCTGCCGGAGGGGGAATCCCTCTTCGGTGGCCATCTTCATCATCCCGGTGCTCTCCATGATGAGGAGGGAGTAGTTCTCCCTCGGGGCTGAGGGTATGTACCAGTAGCTATGTGTTTGATCTCTCTCTCTCCCTCGTGTTCTTGATTTGGCACGATCTTGATGTATCGCGAGCTTTGCTATTATAGTTGGATCCTATGTTTCTCCTCCCCCTCTTCTCTCTTGTAATGAATTGAGTTTCCCCTTTGAAGTAATCTTATCGGATTGAGTCTTTAAAGATTTGAGAACACTTGATGTATGTCTTGCTGTGCGTATCTATGGTGACAATGGGATACCATGTGATTCACTTGATGTATGTTTTGGTGATCAACATGCAGGTTCCGCCCATGAACCTATGCATAGGGGTTGGCACATGTTTTCACCGTGATTCTCCGGTAGATACTTTGGGGCACTCTTTGAGGTTCTATGTGTTGGTTGAATAGATGAATCTGAGATTGTGTGATGCATATCGTATAATCATACCCACGGATACTTGAGGTGACATTAGAGTATCTAGGTGACAGTAGGGTTTTGGTTGATTTGTGTCTTAAGGTGTTATTCTAGTATGAACTCTAGGGCTGTTTGTGACACTTATAGGAATAGCCCAACGGATTGATTGGAAAGAATAACTTTGAGGTGGTTTCGTACCCTACCATAATCTCTTTGCTTTTTTTCCGCTATTAGTGACTTTGCAATGACTCTTTGTTGCATGTTGAGGGATAGTTATATGATCCAATTATGTTATTATTGTTGAGGGAACTTGCACTAGCGAAAGTATGAACCCTAGGCCTTATTTCCACGCATTGCAATACCGTTTACGCTCACTTTTATCATTAGTTACCTTGCTGTTTTTATAATTTCAGATTACAAATACCTTTATCTACTATCCATATACCACTTGTATCACCATCTCCTTGCCGAACTAGTGCACCTATACAATTTACCATTGTATTGGGTGTGTTGGGGGCACAAGAGACTCTTTGTTATTTGGTTGCAGGGTTGCTTGAGAGAGACCATCTTCATCCAACGCCTCCTACGGATTGATAAACCTTAGGTCATCCACTTGAGGGAAATTTGCTACTGTCCTACAAACCTCTGCACTTGGAGGCCCAACAACGTCTACAAGAAGAAGGTTCTGTAGTAGACATCAATGTCACTTTTCATGTTAATGGTAATGAGCATACGGTACACTTTCCGAGGAAACAACCTCAAGTTCATAGTATCAACTCTATTGGAAAAATTCCATCGATTATATTTGGAGGTTTTGAATTTCCTCTTCCTACTGTCAAGAAGAAATATGATATTCTTATTATTGGGGATGTGCATATCCCCGTTGAGGTAACATAGTGTTATTCGAAATTTCTCTGGTTCCATGTTATTCGGAATGAGTTCGTTAACAAGACTTGATCAACCTTGTTAGTGGATTCCTTTTGATGATCATGAGATGGATGAAACTAGAAGGCACAACCTTCTATACCCCACTTTTACTCTCTGTTATTTATATTAAATAAAATAAAAATAAAATATTTGTCTGTCTGTTATCTAATTATCCGCGCAATATAAAAATACCTCGAAAATAAAAGTTCTCCAAATGCCCTGAAAATTAAATATGATTTTTTCTAGAATATTTTAGGATTTATGGAACTGAGAACACACTGGGGGCAACCACCTACACACGAGGGTTGAGGGCGCGCCCCCTGCCTCGTGGGCCCATGGTGGCTCTTCTCTACTTATCCTTTCACCCATACACTCCTTCTTCCTCCCCCAAACATGAATAACCAGCTCAAACCCGAGTCCAAGCTCGTTTTGCTGCCATTTTCGATCTCCTTGCTCAAAGCACCTCTCACAAAACTACTTGGGGAGATAGTTACTTGGTATGTGACTCCTTCATTGGTCCAATTAGTTTTTGTTCTAGTGTTTTATTAATTGCAAAAATTTTCTGCTTAGGTGACCCTGTTCTTGAGCTTGCATGTCAAATTTATATGGTCAAAAGTAGTTTTGATGCATGATATAGGCCCTAGGCACTTGTAGGAGTAGTTGCTATCAATATTATTGAGTTTGGTTTACTTTTATTTTGAAGTTACTAAAAAATTCAGAATTTTTCAGAAAATGATGAGGAGACTTTTGAGGGGCTCATCGAGCCAAAGCTCGAAGGAAAAGGCACCAAAGCCTAAGTATAATCTATCTCGCACTGCGGAGGTTCGGGCGTGTGAATGGCCTTCCGAGGATTTCTTAAGAGCAGCCGAGATTTATGAAGATTTTCATGAGTTGGGTCAGACTGCAGGCCTAACCGCTTTCCTCCGCGACCAATGCGATCAGCACGTACCTTGTTCCGTTGACGGTTATCCATGCCTACCGGAACCCTGCACCAGTCGAGGAGCCAGAGCCGGAACCACAATTCGATCCTTCATGACAGTCCAATTACCAGTGGGATCCGGAGATGATTGTCAGCCAGTGGCAATCGGAGCCTTCCTCCTCTTCTTCTCAGTACGACCCCAACTACTATTATGGATATCCGCCAGGCCAGCCGTGGCCATAGACCAACTTAGGCCAAAAGCCTAAGCTTGGGAGAGTACGTATTTCCCACCGACATTACATTTATGTTCACACACTCATTGCTAGATGTCGGTGCTCATACTTTTTCATTGTATCATCCATGCTAGTTTATTTTCCTTTTTATGCTTTCTTCTTATGTGTTTAATAAACCTTAAGAAAAAAACCAAAGAATTAGTTGTAGCTTTTAATTAGTTTACTTTCCATGCTTGTATAAGTAATTAAAAAGAAAACCCAAAAAGATTTCATGTTCTTCTTTTGCTTGTTGGGAGCTTTCCCGTGTAAATAGTTTTATTTCTTTTCTTTTCTTTGGGGGTCGATAGGACAAGACCATGATTAAATTGTTGAAGTGGCTCTTATATACATTATTGTTGATCTGACAAAAGAGCCCATATTGCCTTGTCTTCTCCTATTTATTGAATGCCTGTAGATTCCAGCTTAGTCCAATGCACGTGCACTATTATTATTATTCAGATCGTTCGGTCATGCAAGTGAAAGGCAATTATGATGATATATGATGGACTGACTGAGATGAGAAAAGCTGGTTGATACGTCTCCAATGTATCTATAATTTTTGATTGCTCCATGCTGTATTATCTACTGTTTTGGACTATATGGGGCTTTATTTTCCACTTTTATATTATTTTTGGGACTAACCTATTAACCGGAGGCCCAGCCCAGAATTGCTATTTTTTTTGCCTATTTCAGTGTTTCAAAGAAACGAAATATCAAACGGAGTCCAAACGGAATGAAACCTTCGGGAACGTGATTTTCTCACCGAACGTGATCTAGGAGACTTGGACCCTACGGCAAGGCATCAGAGAGGCGGTCACGAGGGTGGGGGAGCCCCCCCTAGGGCGCGCCCCCTGCCTCGTGGGCCCCTCGGAGCTCCACCGACGTACTTCTTCCTCCTATATATACCTACGTACCCCCAAACTAGTAGAACAGGAGCCAAAAACCTAATTCCACCGCCGCAACTTCCTGTATCCACGAGATCCCATCTTGGGGCCTGTTCCGGAGCTCCACCGGAGAGGGCCGTCATCACGGAGGGCTTCGACATCATCATAGCCCCTCCAATGAAGTGTGAGTAAGTTTACCTCAGACCTTCAGGTCCATAGTTAGTAGCTAGATGGCTTCTTCTGTCTTTTTGGATCTCAATACAAAGTTCTCCCCCTCTCTCACGGAGATCTATTCGATGTAATCATCTTTTTGCGGTGTGTTTGTTGAGACCGATGAATTGTGGGTTTATGATCAAGTCTATCTATGAATAATATTTGAATCTTCTCTAAATTCTTTTATGTATGATTGGTTATCTTTGCAAGTCTCTTCGAATTATCCATTTGGGTTGGCCAACTAGATTGGTAGTTCTTGCCATGGCAGAAGTGCTTAGCTTTGGGTTCGATCTTGCGGTGTCCTTTCCCAGTGACAGAAGGGGCAGCAAGGCACGTATTGTATCGTTGCCATCGAGGATAACAAGATGGGGTTTATTTCATATTCATGAATTTATCTCTCTACATCATGTCATCTTGATTAAGGCGTTACTCTGTTTTTAACTTAATACTCTAGATGCATGCTGGATAGCGGTCGATGAGTGGAGTAATAGTAGTAGATGCAGAATCGTTTCGGTCTACTTATCACGGACGTGATGCCTATATACATGATCATGCCTAGATATTCTCATAACTATGCTCAATTCTATCAATTCCTCAACAGTAATTTGTTCACCCACCGTAGAATACTTATGCTCTTGAGAGAAGCCACTGGTGAAACCTATGGCCCCCGGGTCTATTCTCATCATATTAATCTCCATCACTTTAATCTTGCTTTGCTTTTTACTTTACCTTTTATTTTTTACTTTGCATCTCTATACCAAAAATACCAAAAATATTATATCTATCAGATCTCACTTTCATAAGTGATCGTGAAGGGATTGACAACCCCTAATCGCATTGGTTGCGAGTAGCTATCGTGTTGTGCAGGTACGAGGGACTTGAGCGTGGCCTCCTACTGGATTGATACCTTGGTTCTCAAAAACTGAGGGAAATACTTACGCTACTCTCATGCATCATCCCTTCCTCTTCGGGGAAATCCAACACAAGCTCAAGAGGTAGGAAGAAGAATTTCCGGCGCCGCTGCCGGGGAGTCTACGCAAAAAGTCAACATACCAAGTACCCATCACAATCCCTATCTCTCACATTACATTATTTGCCATTTGCCTCTCGTTTTCCTCTCCCCCACTTCACCCTTGCCGTTTTATTCGCCCTCTCTCTCTATCCTCCCTCTCTATTTGCCTCTTTTGCCCGTTTGCTTTTGTTTGCCCGTGTGTTGGATTGCTTGTTTGTCGCGATGGCTCAAGATACTACCAAATTGTGTGACTTCACCAATACCAATAATAATGATTTCCTTAGCACTCCGATTGCTCCTCTTGCCAATACTGAATCTTGTGAAATCAATACTGCTTTGTTGAATCTTGTTATGAAAGATCAATTCGCCAGCCTTCCTAGTGAAGATGCCGCTACTCATCTGAATAGCTTCGTTGATTTATGTGATATGCAAAATAAAAAAGATGTCGATAATGATGTCATTAAATTGAAGCTATTTCCTTTTTTGCTTAGAGATCATGCTAAAGCTTGGTTTCGTCTTTGCCTAAAAATAGTATTGATTCTTGGAACAAGTGCAAAGATGCTTTTATCTCTAAGTATTCGCTCCCGCTAAGATCATCTCTCTTAGAAACGATATTATGAACTTTAAACAACTTGATCATGAACATGTTGCAAAAGCTTGGGAGAGAATGAAATTAATGATACGTAATTGCCCTACTCATGGTTTGAATTTGTGGATGATTATACAAAAAATTCATGCCGGATTGAATTTTGCTTCTATAAATCTTTTAGATTCGGCCGCGGGAGGCACTTTTATGGAAATCACTTTAGGAGATTCTACTAAACTCCTAGATAATATTATGGTTAATTATTCTCAATGGCATACTGAAAGATCTTCTAATAAAAAAGTGCATGCGATAGAAGAAATCAATGTTTTGAGTGGAAAGATGGATCAACTTATGAAATTATTTGCTACTAAGAGTGTTTCTTCTGATCCTAATGATATGCCTTTGTCTACTTTGATTGATAATAACAATGAATCTATGGATGTGAATTTTGTTGGTGGGAGTAATTTTGGTAACAACGCTTATAGAGGGAATTTTAATCCTAGGCCATATCCTAGTAATCCTTCTAATAATTATGGGAATTCCTACAACAACTCTTATGGAAATTATAATAAGATGCCCTCTGAATTTGAGAATAGTGTTAAAGTGTTTATGAATTCACAAAAGAATTTTAATGCTTTGCTTGAAGAGAAATTGCTTAAAGTTGATGATTTGGCTAGGAACGTTGATAGAATTTATCTTGAGGTTGATTCTTTAAAGCTTAGATCTATTCCTCCTAAGCATGATATCAATGAGTCTCTCAAAGCCATGAGAATTTCCATTGATGAGTGCAAGGAAAGAACCGCTAGGATGCTGTGACGCCCCCGATTTAATCGTACACTAATCATACACGCAAACGTGTACGATCAAGATCAGGGACTCACGGGAAGATATCACAACACAACTCTACAAATAAAAATAAGTCATACAAGCATCATATTACAAGCCAGGGGACTCGAGGGCTCGAATACAAGAGCTTGATCATAGACGAGTCAGCGGAAGCAACAATATCTGAGTACAGACATAAGTTAAACAAGTTTGCCTTAAGAAGACTAGCACAAACTGGGATACAGATCGAAAGAGGCGTAGGCCTCCTGCCTGCGATCCTCCTAAACTACTCCTGGTCGTCGTCAGCGGGCATCACATAGTAGTAGGCACCTCCGGTGTAGTAGGAGCCGTCGTCGAAGGTGGCGTCTGGCTCCTGGGCTCCAAGATCTGGTTGCGACAACCAGGTAGAAGGGATAGGGGGAAAAGAGGGAGAAAGCAACCGTGAGTACTCATCCAAAGTACTCGCAAGCAAGGAGCTACACTACATATGCATGGGTATCAAATGGAATAAGGGTATCATATGTGGACTGAACTGCAGAATGCCAGAATAAGAGGGGGATAACTAATCTTTTCGAAGACTACGCTTCTGGCAGCCTCCGTCTTGTGGCATGTAGAAGAGAGTAGACTGGAGTCCTCCAAGTAGCATCGCATAGCATAATCCTAACCGATGATCCTCCCCTCGTCACCCTGTGAGAGAGCGATCATCGGTTGTATCTGGCACTTGGAAGGGTGTGTTTTATTAAGTATCCGGTTCTAGTTGTCATAAGGTCAAGGTACAACTCCAAGTCGTCCTGTTACCGAAGATCACGGCTATTTGAATAGATTAACTTCCCTGCAGGGGTGCACCACATAACCCAACACGCTCGATCCCATTTGGACGGACACACTTTTCTGGGTCATGCCCGGCCTCGGAAGATCAACACGTCGCAGCCCCACCTAGACCAACAGAGAGGTCAGCACGCCGGTCTAAACCTAAGCGCCCAGGGGTTTGGGCCCATCGCCCTTAGCACACCTGCACGTTGCGTGGGCGGCCGGAAGCAGACCTAGCCTAGTAGGCGTTCCAGTCCAATCCAGCGCGCGCCGCTCCGTTGCTGACGTCATGAAGGCTTCGGCTGATACCACGACGTCGAGGGCCCATAACTGTCCCCGCGTAGATGGTTAGTGCGTATAGGCCAGTAGCCAGACTCAGATCAAATACCAAGATCTCGTTAAACGTGTTAAGTATCTGCGAACGCCGACCAGGGCTAGGCCCACCTCTCTCCTAAGTGGTCTCAACCTGCCCTGTCGCTCCGCCTCAAAGTAACAGTCGGGGGCCGCCGGGAACCCAGGCCCACCACTACCTGGATGGAGCCACCTGTCCCTTCAGCCCCCATCTCCGAACAGTATCACAGGTAAGGTAACTGTGTAAAGTATATTGTATATGCCCGTGATCACCTCCCGAAGTGATCACGGCCCAGTAGTATAGCATGGCAGACGGACAAGAGTGTAGGGTTACTGATGGAACACTAGCATCCTATACTAAGCAGTAGGATAGCAGGTAATGGTAACAACAGTAGTAGCAAGGACAGGCTATGCATTAGGATAGGAATAACGGAAAGCAGTAACATGCTACACTACTCTAATGCAAGCAGTATAGAGGAGAGTAGGCGATATCTGGTGATCAATGGGGGGGCTTGCCAGGTTGCTCTGGCAAGAGAGAGGGGTCGTCAACTCCGTAGTCGTACTGGGTAGCAGCGGCGTCGGTCTCGGTGTCTATCGAGAGAAGAGGGGGGAGAAACAATAAATATTTAAGCAAGCATATGTATAGTGATGCATGACATGTCAAGTAACGGCGTTAGAGGTGCCCTAACGCGGTAGTAGGTGATACCGGTGAAGGGGGATAACATCCAGGAAAGTATCTCCGGTGTTTCGCGTTTTCGGGCAGAGGAGCCGGAGGGGGAAAGTTGCGTGTTCGCTATGCTAGGTATGCGTGGCGGACGAACGGGCTGCGTATCCGGGTTCGTCTCGTCGTCCTGAGCAACTTTCATGTAGAAAGTATTTTCATCTGAGCTACGGTTTATTTTATATGATTTTCCAAAGTTTTAATCATTTTTAGAATCTATTTAACTATTTAATTCTAACATTGTCCAGAATAGTGCATGCTGACGTCATCATGACATCAGCATGACGTCAGCAGTCAACAGGGAGTTGACTGGGTCAATCTGACGTGTGGGTCCCGCATGTCATACACTGTTTACTCTAATTAGGATTTAACTAATCTAATCACAATTTAATTAACTAACAATACTTAATTAGGTTAACTAAACAAGATTAATTAAGTTAATTAATTCACTAATTAATTAATTATTAAATAATTTTATTAAGTCATTTATTTATTTTTTTCTTTCTTTTCTTCTCTTTTTTAACGTTTTGGGGCCGGGCCCCACATGTCTGTGGCCCATCGGGGCCTAGAGGGCGCGGGCGAGCGGGTGCGGGCGCCCGCCCGAACGGGGCGCGGGCAAGGCCGTGGCCGGCGATGGCCACCGGAGCGGCGGCGCGGCACCGGCAAGGGGAAGCAGGGGCGAGGCCAGGTGCAGTGGTGGCCGGCGGAGAGGCGGGGCCGTAAGGGCCACCACAGGCGCGGCGGGCGCCAGCAGCGAAGAGCAGCACCAGCCGGGGCTGGCGAGGGCAAGGCCCTATCCTGTAGGCGGGATGGTGCGGGCAACGACGAGCGTTGGGTGTGGGTGGCTCCGACGCGGCGGTGGCCATCAACGCGAGCGCGGGAATGGGTAAGTGGGCGCGACGCCGACGACAGGCCGCGGCGACGGGGAGAAGGGCGCGGTGAGCGCGCAACGGGCGCGGCCGGAGCGCGTCGACCACGAGCGGGGAGGACGGTGACCGTGGCTACCCAGAGAGAGGGGGCGAAGGGGGACAGCGGCGCTCACTTGTGAGCAGGGAAGGGGGGGCGACGGGGCGCGTTGGCGTCAGGTGAGGGAGAGGCGAGGCGGCGTGTCCGGCGAGGGCGGCGCCGGGTTGGGTGCCGGCGACGGAGGCGTGGTCGAGGCGGCGTGAGGAAGAGACGAGGAGGCGGCAGATTCGTGGCGGCGCAGGGCTCCAGCGATGTGGTCCTCCCGGCGGCGTCAGGAGACAACGCCAGGCGGCTGCGGCCATGGGCGCGCAGGGGAAGAGCACGCGGGGGGGGGGGGGGGGGAGGAGGCGTGCGGCGACGGGCGACGGGGTCGGGCCTCTCCCCGATTCAGATGGGATCGAGAGGAGAGGGGGGAGAGGGAGTGGCGTCGTGGGGAGGGGAAGTGGGTGACGGGGTGGTTAGGGTTTCGGGGGGGGGGTATGGATAAGGGGAGGGGGGTGGCCGGTTGGGCCTGCGCCCGTATGGGCCGGCCAACTAGGCCAGTAGGCCGTGGGAGGGGGTTCCCTCTTTTTTTTTTACTAGTTTCTTTCTTTTTTACTTTTCTTTTCTATTTTCATTTCCTTTTTGATTCATTACAATTTTATAAAACCTAAAAGCAAGTCCCAACTTAGCAATAATAATTATGCTACTGACCTATTAATTTCAGGCAACTAAATAAGATATTCTGATATTTTATAAATAGAAAGGCATTTATATAATTGTTTTACCTACTGCTTTAATTACCTAAGTGCATTTAAACCTTTTACAATAAGTGTGTTTTCTCCACCATAATTTCCTATGAATTAATTGGTTCACTCCGAACATTTTAGTTTTAAAATTTGAAAAGTTTTATTGTTTGCCTGATTTTGAATTTGAATTTGAATCGGTCTCGAACTAACTCGAGATTAGCGACTATAATCGAGGTGACGTGGCATCATTAGCAGAGGATTACTGTAGCTTAATTACCCGGGCGTCACAATTCTCCTCCACTACAAGAAATCTCGTCCCGAGATTTAGGAGCAGGAGTAAGGGGGGAGGGATCTAGTTACGAAATGCTAACGGATCTTCTCAGTCTTGGTTGCTCTTCTCGAAGAGGTCGACCCATTATATTGATGTCTTCCTTTCTCTGCTTCAGGTCATCATGATGAAGTCATCATCCTTTCTTCAGAAATTTCATCGTACTAACGAAAGATTAAGGGGGTATACCGAAGAATGGATCTCTGCAGGGTAGACTATCTGGTAGACAACAACGAGGAAGGTGGCGGAAAGTAACTCTCGAATTGAAATTTAAGACAATATCGAGAGAAAAGCAAGAAGGTGCAAAATAGAAGTTTCAAGTGCATAGGCAATCGTTCGTTGCCTGAAGCGAAGTGTGAAAGGGGTTCAGAGCAATGGGAATAAGTATTGCGTCTGATACCAGATTGATGATCTCATCGGAAGGTGGCTCGTGAATTACACACGAGGCCACGCGTGAGGAATAACTTTGGGAACAGGGGGTGTACAGGAGAGTCAGGTGTCGATCCTGTGGAACTGTGGGTTATGGGCCCACCATGTGGGTTAAAAATAGGAGCGGTGACATCTCGCACGGTCACAATAGCAAGGCATGTCAGAGGGTAGCCTATCAGTTATGTCGGCACAATGTCGGTACCAGGGGCGAGGGACGAAGAGAACCATTTTCCTGCTCGTTGAACGAGGCAGACCAATAGGCAAAGTTCTCGTCCATCGGTGGTGACCGGAATGCTATCGACAATTTCAACAGGGTCTTACTAACACGGTTGTACACCAAGGTGTTTACATAAGCAGGAGAATATTACTGCTTAGATCATATATATCACCAATAAGGTTAAACAAAACAATGGAAAGGAAAAGGTGATCATCAGATTTAAATAGAACAATGGAAAGGAAAATGTGTTTAAACACATATTTCAGGGATATCCTTCCCATGGACAAGCAGAGCATGATATCCATGTTAGGATATAATGTAGAAAATTCTTTAAGTATGGGGAGAGAAATTTCCTGACATTACCCATATAACGGTGTTTGGATAATTGAGCAGGAAACATTTAGCATGGGGCGTCAAATGCTCTTGTAGAAAATCAGAGTACCATAGACATGCTTCGAGATAGCATTGGCATGGTCTCCAGGTGAAGATCAGACTTTGGATACAAAGGATCCACCGAAAACAACTTATAGAATAAGTTTTACAATTTCATCATGGCAGAATGGTTAACCTTGCTAAAAGGGAAGTTATAACAATAGGGCCTACGGCCAGGTGTGCTAGGCATGCCATCACCTTACCGGGTCATATAAAAGACCAGTGTTATAACTCTTGGGAATATGTTCCAACCATCAGATCTGACCGAGATTCAGATCTGATCAGTGTTAGGAAACCTCAGACTCGGAATGCCTGAGAAAAGGTGCGACACAAATTGACGAGATGACATTGTAAGATTCTCGGGACATAAACTATGGAAGTGAGTTCATCCTTAAAGCAATAAGAGGAAGAGGGGGTGGCTGATGGACTCAGCGACAATTCCTCGAGATTTCCAAAAAGACGGATTCCCAAAATTATGAGAACAAGGAGATAACATTTGTCGGATCAAATGATATATTGATGTATGCTTGAGGAAAACATACACAATTAAACTTTGGTTGAAAGGTGCACGCGAGATATGGGCTTAGGTAGCCTGATCAATTGTTATAATGGTGATTCAATAGCCGATAGGCTAAGAATGAACTATCGATCATTAACTTCAAAGCAATAGGGTTGCTAGAAGTACAGAATCCAAAGAGCACCGCTCACTTGTTGGTATCCCGGTTGGAATCAACACGGGAACCAAGAAAGAATGGTGATGGTGAGAAGTATCACAATTTCAAGAATTCTTAAGATATGGTGCAATCCTCACAACATTCTTGATATAGAATACAGTAATACTACAAGGTAGAACATAACCTAAGCCAGATAGCAAGGAAATCAAGGTACAACACAATCATGAACAAGTTTGTGTTGGGGGAAGGAAAGAATGTTGCCGATGATAACACAGATCATTGAGGGGCAAGAATGGTGTTTCCCATCATGAATTCAATTGATATCCTGGAAGGGGTCAAAATGTTGATGATGATCATGACACACTTGTCGAGGGGTTTCATGAGGATATAATCGATCATAGATGACATCAAGCAAAAGGAACGGTGAAGAGAAAATTATCAGAACAATGGGTATGAAACAAACTCGAAATCAAGTTTTCTATTCAAGGAGAAATGATATGACAAAGAAGATCGACATAAGATTAGCTCACTGTCGAAATTTGTGCTCCGTGAAGCAGGACCAGGTAGCACAGTTAAAAATTAGCCCAATAATGGTATAGCCGATCAGGCTAGGAATGACTTGAAGGATTATTAAACTCATAAGCAACGAATATTACTTAGAGTTATCGAACCAGAGTGCGGAATCGGTTCACTTACCGGTGTTCTTGAGCGACTAACAACTCATCACCCATGAAAAATTGGAATCGGTGAGACATAATAGCTGATGGAGACTCATAAGATGCAACACATTTCTTAGATATACTCGAGATACCAGAGGGTAATACTCGACTGTAGATCAAGGTAGAGGTTGGACTGGTGTATTGACTTGCAAAAGACAAGTGCTTAAACTTGCCCGAGAAATGGGATCAAAGAGAAAATATGGTCGAAACCACGATTGCATAGGATCAGTTCACAGATACCAGATGGTATTATATCAATGAAAAAGTTATTATTACAAGAAGCTTCTATGGTAGGATCTACGTCGTGTCCAGGGGCATGAACACAAAGTTCAAGGTCGACTCCCAATTCTTCAATGTATAACCTTCCATTCACCTCTCACTTTAGAAGAAGTTGTAGTGTTGAGATTTTATCTAGCAAAACACCAGAAGAGTATGACTCGTGAAAACATTCGAGTTCACACATATTAAGGAAGGCATAGGTTCAACCCGTCAGGGTACCGTGGAAACATATACCACAAGCTTCAATAGTAAATACCACAAGCTCGAAAGCAGAGCATGGTTGGTCAATCAGAGGATAGGATTTACCAATGGAGAAAGAACTTCCAAAGGGATTGAATATGAAGGACGTTATCGGATAAAATCCAACAAAGGATCCGGTGGTCCTCAAAGGATCTGATGTGAGCATCGGTACTCAACCAGAGGAAGAAACAATGCAAGGAGATCAGACTATAGAAACAACTGACTAATTCAAAGCTCAAATGCAAAAGAATTATAATTTCCGACCAAGGGATCAGAAGCAACACTTTGATTAAGGATGGATAAGTTACGTATGCTTAGGGTACAATCGATGGCAATCCGATTGGTCGAGAACCAGCTCATGTTTAAAATGATGTCTGAGCCAGAAGGATAAATCCTGAGGATTGCAAGCATTCACAACCATATTGGATCAAAGACCCAAAATGACAATGACAATGGATGCCAATAATGATTACGAGACTTATGGGATTAACCATAATGCAAGCAAGCAAGAATTTCAAGGGCAATAAGCTACTAAGGATTTTCGGAAGATCGAATATTATTTCGAAGACCCTAGTGAAACACATAAGCAACTGGGGATGAGCGGATACTCGGTAGGTGCGAGAATTTATCCATAGGGACATTCAGGCGGCAAAGAACTACAAGGCGGTGGGCACAAAGTATTCTCGAAACAATAGAGAGAATTTCGGGGTATCTTGCAATAACAAGATCAGCTAGGAATAAAAGTAAGGATGACTGGTGTATCTATTATCCATAGGGATAATTCGGTGGTAGGGAATTGCAAAGGCGGCGGGCACAAAGTCTCAAGAGAACATTGGAGAGTATCTTCAGAATCTTCTGGTGCAGCATGCGATCATCTGTGATAAGGGGCTCTCCGGGAGAAAGTAGTTACGAGAACCTAGAGTCAGGTTTAGTAAAAATCATTTAACCCGAATAGAAGAGAGTTCAGAATCCCGGAGTAAAGATCGAGGAGTAAAAGATCCTAATACCACCTAATGGCGATGTCGGCCCATAGGCCACACAGCCATGTTAGTAAAGGTTTCGCAATGACTAGACTCAACTTCGGCCAAGGAGTTGGAAAGGGGATTCCTACAGGCAGTCGGCTCTGATACCAACTTGTGACGCCCCCGATTTAATCGTACACTAATCATACACGCAAACGTGTACGATCAAGATCAGGGACTCACGGGAAGATATCACAACACAACTCTACAAATAAAAATAAGTCATACAAGCATCATATTACAAGCCAGGGGACTCGAGGGCACGAATACAAGAGCTCGATCATAGACGAGTCAGTGGAAGCAACAATATCTGAGTACAGACATAAGTTAAACAAGTTTGCCTTAAGAAGACTAGCACAAACTGGGATACAAATCGAAAGAGGCGCAGGCCTCCTGCCTGGGATCCTCCTAAACTACTCCTGGTCGTCGTCAGCGGGCATCACGTAGTAGTAGGCACCTCCGGTGTAGTAGGAGCCGTCGTCGAAGGTGGCGTCTGGCTCCTGGGCTCCAAGATCTGGTTGCGACAACCAGGTAGAAGGGATAGGGGGAAAAGAGGGAGAAAGCAACCGTGAGTACTCATCCAAAGTACTCGCAAGCAAGGAGCTACACTACATATGCATGGATATGAAATGGAATAAGGGTATCATATGTGGACTGAACTGCAGAATGCCAGAATAAGAGGGGGATAACTAATCTTTTTGAAGACTACGCTTCTGGCAGCCTCCGTCTTGCGGCATGTAGAAGAGAGTAGACTGGAGTCCTCCAAGTAGCATCGCATAGCATAATCCTAACCGATGATCCTCCCCTCGTCACCCTGTGAGAGAGCGATCATCGGTTGTATCTGGCACTTGGAAGGGTGTGTTTTATTAAGTATCCGGTTCTAGTTGTCATAAGGTCAAGGTACAACTCCAAGTCGTCCTGTTACCGAAGATCACGGCTATTTGAATAGATTAACTTCCCTGCAGGGGTGCACCACATAACCCAACACACTCGATCCCATTTGGCCGGACACACTTTTCTGGGTCATGCCCGGCCTCGGAAGATCAACACGTCGCAGCCCCACCTAGACCAACAAAGAGGTCAGCACGCCGGTCTAAACCTAAGCGCCCAGGGGTTTGGGCCCATCGCCCTTAGCACACCTGCACGTTGCATGGGCGGCCGGAAGCAGACCTAGCCTAGTAGGCGTTCCAGTCCAATCCAGCGCGCGCCGCTCCGTTGCTGACGTCATGAAGGCTTCGGCTGATACCACGACGTCGAGTGCCCATAACTGTCCCCGCGTAGATGGTTAGTGCGTATAGGCCAGTAGCCAGACTCAGATCAAATACCAAGATCTCGTTAAACGTGTTAAGTATCTGCGAACACCGACCAGGGCCAGGCCCACCTCTCTCCTAAGTGGTCTCAACCTGCCCTGTCGCTCCGCCTCAAAGTAACAGTCGGGGGCCGTCGGGAACCCAGGCCCACCACTACCTGGATGGAGCCACCTGTCCCTTCAGCCCCCATCTCCGAACAATATCACATGTAAGGTAACTGTGTAAAGTGTATTGTATATGCCCGTGATCACCTCCCGAAGTGATCACGGCCCAGTAGTATAGCATGGCAGACGGACAAGAGTGTAGGGTTACTGATGGAACACTAGCATCCTATACTAAGCAGTAGGATAGCAGGTAATGGTAACAACAGTAGCAGCAAGGACAGGCTATGCATCAGGATAGGAATAACGGAAAGCAGTAACATGCTACACTACTCTAATGCAAGCAGTATAGAGGAGAGTAGGCGATATCTGGTGATCAATGGGGGGTCTTGCCTGGTTGCTCTAGCAAGAGAGAGGGGTCGTCAACTCCGTAGTCGTACTGGGTAGCAGCGGCGTCGGTCTCGGTGTCTATCGAGAGAAGAGGGGGGAGAAACAATAAATATTTAAGCAAGCATATGCATAGTGATGCATGACATGTCAAGTAACGGCGGTAGTAGGTGATACCGGTGAAGGGGGATAACATCCGGGAAAGTATCTCCGGTGTTTCGCGTTTTCGGGCAGAGGAGCCGGAGGGGGAAAGTTGCGTGTTCTCTATGCTAGGGATGCGTGGCGGACGAACGGGCTGCGTATCCGGGTTCGTCTCGTCGTCCTGAGCAACTTTCATGTAGAAAGTATTTTCATCTGAGCTACGGTTTATTTTATATGATTTTCTAAAGTTTTAATCATTTTTAGAATCTATTTAACTATTTAATTCTAACATTATCCAGAATAGTGCACGCTGACGTCATCATGACGTCAGCATGACGTCAGCAGTCAACAGGGAGTTGACTGGGTCAATTTGACGTGTGGGTCCCGCATGTCATACACTGTTTACTCTAATTAGGATTTAACTAATCTAATCACAGTTTAATTAACTAACAATACTTAATTAGGTTAACTAAACAAGATTAATTAAGTTAATTAATTCACTAATTAATTAATTATTAAATAATTTTATTAAGTCATTTATTTTTTTTCTTTCTTTTCTTCTCTTTTTTTTAACGTTTTGGGGTCGGGCCCCACATGTCTGTGGCCCATCGGGGCCTAGAGGGCGCGGGTGAGCGGGTGCGGGCGCCCGCCCGAACGGGGCGCGGGCAAGGCCGTGGCCGGCGATGGCCACCGGAGCGGCGGCGCGGCACCGGCAAGGGGAAGCAGGGGCGAGGCCAGGTGCAGTGGTGGCCGGCGGAGAGGCGGGGCCGTAAGGGCCACCGCAGGCGCGGCGGGCGCCAGCAGCGAAGAGCAGCACCAGCCGGGGCTGGCAAGGGCAAGGCCCTATCCTGCAGGCGAGATGGTGTGGGCAACGACGAGCGTTGGGTGTGGGTGGCTCCGACGCGGCGGTGGCCATCAACGCGAGCGCGGGAAGGGGCAAGTGGGCGCGACGCCGACGACAGGCCGCGGCGATGGGGAGAAGGGCGCGCTGAGCGCGCAACGGGCGCGGCCGAAGCGCGTTGACCACGCGCGGGGAGGACGGTGACCGTGGCTACCCAGAGAGAGGGGGCGAAGGGGGACAGCGGCGCTCACTTGCGAGCAGGGAAGGGGGGGCGACGGGGCGCGTTGGCGTCCGGTGAGGGAGAGGCGAGGCGGCGTGTCCGGCGAGGGCGGCGCCGGGTTGGGTGCCGGCGACGGAGGCGTGGTCGAGGCGGCGTGAGGAAGAGACGAGGAGGCGGCGGATTCGTGGCGGCGCAGGGCTCCAGCGATGTGGTCCTCCCGGCGGCGTCAGGAGACAACGCCAGGCGGCTGCAGCCATGGGCGCGCAGGGGACGAGCGCGCGGGGGGGGGGGGGGGGGGAGGAGGCGTGCGGGGACGGGCGACGGGGTCGGGCCTCTCCCCGATCCAGATGGGATCGAGAGGAGAGGGGGGGGAAGGGAGTGGCGTCGTGGGGAGGGGAAGTGGGTGACGGGGTGGTTAGGGTTTCGGGGGGGTATGGATAAGGGGAGGGGGGTGGCCGGTTGGGCCTGCGCCCGAATGGGCCGGCCAACTAGGCCAGTAGGCCGTGGGAGGGGGTTCCCTCTTTTTTTTTTACTAGTTTCTTTCTTTTTTACTTTTCTTTTCTATTTTCATTTCCTTTTTGATTCATTACAGTTTTATAAAACCTAAAAGCAAGTCCCAACTTAGCAATAATAATTATGCTACTGACCTATTAATTTCAGGCAACTAAATAAGATATTATGATATTTTATAAATAGAAAGGCATTTATATAATTGTTTTACCTACTGCTTTAATTACTTAAGTGCATTTAAACCTTTTACAATAAGTGTGTTTTCTCCACCATAATTTCCTATGAATTAATTGGTTCACTCCGAACATTTTAGTTTTAAAATTTGAAAAGTTTTATTGTTTGCCTGATTTTGAATTTGAATTTGAATCGGTCTCGAACTAACTCGAGATTAGCGACTATAATCGAGGTGACATGGCATCATTAGCAGAGGATCACTGTAGCTTAATTACCCGGGCGTCACAGATGCGTGCTTCCAAAGATGCCTTTATTAAAGCATGTTCTTCCAATTCCTATGAAAATCAAGATGAAGATCCAAAAGTTATTGATGTGTCTCCTATTATATCTTTGTTTTGCAATATGAATCTTGATGAAACTGAATATGATCTTCCTTTACCTAGAAGGCATTCTAAAAATTCGGAGTATTTAGATCTTTATGATGAAATTGATGAAAGTGGGATTGAAAGAAATAAAAATCTAGATGTTGCTAAACCCACTATATTGGATTTCAAGGAATTTAATTATGAAAGTTGCTCTTTAATTGATTGTATTTCCTTGTTGCAATCCGTGCTAAATTCTCCACATGCTTAATTATAGTCAAAAGAAAGCCTTCACCGAACATATTATTGATGCCTTGATGCAATCTTATGAAGAAAAACTTGAGTTGAAAGTTTCTATCCCTAGAAAACTCTATGATGAGTGGGAACCAACTATTAAAATTAAAATTAAAGATCATGAGTTTTATGCTTTGTGTGATTTGGGTGCTAGTGTCTCCACTATCCCCAAAACTTTGTGTGATTTGCTAGATTTCCTTAATTTTGATGATTGCTCTCTAAACTTGCATCTTGCGGATTCTACTATTAAGAAACCTATGGGAAGGATTAATGATGTTCTTATTGTTGCAAATAGAAATTATGTGCCCGTAGATTTCATTGTTCTTGATATAGATTGCAATCCTTCTTGCCCTATTATTCTTGGTAGACCTTTCCTTAGAACAGTTGGTGCGATTATTGATATGAACGAAGGGAATATTAGATTTCAATTTCCATTAAAAAAGGGCATGGAACACTTTCCAGGAAAGAGAATAAAATTTCCATATGAAACTATCATGAGAGCCACTTATGGATTGCCTACCAAAGATGGCAATACCTAGATCTATCTTCTCTTTTATGCCTAGCTAGGGGCGTTAAACGATAGCGCCTGTTGGGAGGCAACCCAAATTTATTTTTATTCGTTGCTTTTTGCTCCTGTTTAGTAATAAATAAATTATTTAGCCTCTGTTTTGGTTTTTTTTTTGTGTTTAATTAGTGTTTGTGCCAAGTAGAACCGTTGGGAAGACTTGGGGAAAGTCTTGTTGAACTTGCTGTAAAAAACAGAAACTTTAGTGCTCACGAGAACTGCTGTAATATTTGTTTGAAGAGTGATATTTAGTCAATTCTTTTTGCAGATGATTAATATATAAATTCCACATGTCCAGAAATTTATTTTAGAATTTTTGGGGTTCCAGATATTGCGCTAGCTACAGATTACTACATACTGTTCTGTTTTGACAGATTCTGTTTTTCGTGTGTTGTTTGCTTATTTTGATGAATCTATGGTTAGTAAAATAGTTTATAATACATAGAGAAGTTGGAATACAGTAGGTTTAACACCAATATAAATAAATAATGAGTTAATTACAGTACCTTGAAGTGGTTTTTTGTTTTCTTTAGCTAACGGAGCTCACGAGTTTTCTACTTTAAGTTTTGTGTTGTGAAGTTTTCAAGTTTTGGATGAATTCTTGTGATGGATTATGGAACAAGGAGTGGCAAGAGCCTAAGGTTGGGGGTGCCCATGGCACCCCCAAGAAAATCCAAGGACACCAAAAAGTCAAAGCTTGGTGATGCCCCGGAAGGCATCCCCTCTTTCGTCCACTTCCATCGGTAATTTACTTGGAGCTATATTTTTATTCACCAACATGATATGTGTTTTGCTTGGAGTGTCTTTTATTATTTGTGTCTTTGGTTGTTAGTGTGCCACAATCATCCTTGTTGTACACACCTTTTGAGAGAGCCATACATGAATTAGAATTTGATAGAATACTCTATGTGCTTCACTTATATCTTTTTGAGCTAAGTAGTTTTGCTCTATGTTCTTCACTTATATATTTTTGACCTATAATTTTTGCTCTATTTGCTTCACTTAGATTTTTTAGAGCACAGTGTTGGATTTGTTTTAAAGAAACTATTGATCTCTCATGCTTCACTTAAATTATTTTGGGAGTCTCTTAATAGCATGGTAATTTGCTTAATAATAACATGCTTGGTATTCAAGATTTGTGAAACTTTCTTTTGAGTGTGTTGAATACTAAGAAAAGTTGGATGCTTGATAATTGTTTTGAGATGTGGAGGTAGTAATATCAAAGTCATTCTAGTAGAGTAATTGTGAATTTGAGAAGTGCTTGAGTTAAAGTTTGCAAGTCCCATAGCGTGCACGTATGGTAAACGTTATGCAACAAATTTGAAGCATGAGGTGTTATTTGATTGTCCTCCTTATGAGTGGCGGTCGGGGACGAGCGATGGTCTT
Organism: Triticum urartu; assembly: GCF_056163025.1. Taxonomy (NCBI): domain Eukaryota; kingdom Viridiplantae; phylum Streptophyta; class Magnoliopsida; order Poales; family Poaceae; genus Triticum; species Triticum urartu. The sequence continues at coordinate 519,091,632 of NC_141877.1, forward strand.
TTCCTACCAATCTATCCCCCTAGGAGCATGCACATAATACTTTGGTTTTTGATGGCTTGTAGATTTTTGCAATAAGTATATGAGTTCTTTATGACTAATGTTGAGTCCATGGATTATACGCACTCTCACCCTTCCATCATTGCTATCCTCTACGGTACCGTGCATTACCCTTTCTCACATCAAGAGTTGGTGCAAACTTCGCCGGTGCATCCAAACCCCGTGATATGATACGCTCTTTCACACATAAACCTCCTTATATCTTCCTCAAAACAGCCACCATACCTACCTATTATGGCATTTCCATAGCCATTCCGAGATATATTGCCATGCAACTTTCCACCATCCAGTTTATCATGACACATTCATCATTGTCATATTGCTTAGCATGATCATGTAGTCGACATACTATTTGTGGCAAAGCCACCGTTCATAATTTTTTCATACTTGTCACTCTTGATTCATTGCATATCTTGGTACACCACCGAAGGCATCCATATAGAGTCATACTTTATTCTAGTATCGAGTTGTAATCATTGAGTTGTAAATAAATAGAAGTATGATGATGATCATTCAATAGAGCATTGTCCCAATAAAAAAAGGCCAAAGAAAAAAAAGGCCCAAAAAATAAAAATAAAAAGGGGCAATGCTACTATTCCTTTTTTCCACACTTGTGCTTCAAAGTAGCACCATGTTCTTCATATAGAGAGTCTCTTGAGTTATAACTTTCATATACTAGTGGGAATTTTCATTATAGAACTTGGCTTGTATATTCCAACAATGGGCCTCCTCAAGTGCCCTAGGTCTTCATGAGCAAGCAAGTTGGATGCACACCCACTTAGTTTCTTTTGTTGAGCTTTCATACATTTATAGCTCTAGTGCATCTGTTGCATGGCAATCCCTACTCCTTGCATTAACATCAATCGATGGGCATCTCCATAGCCCACTGATTAGCCTCATTGATGTGAGACTTTCTCCTTTTTGTCTTCTCCACATAACCCCCATCATTATATTCTATTCCACCCATAGTGTTATATCCATGGCTCACGCTCATGTATTGCGTGAAAGTTTATGAGTTTGAAATTATTAAGGTATGAAACAATTGCTTGGCTTGTCATCGGGGTTGTGCATGATGAGAGAATTCTTGTGTGACGAAAATGGAGCATGACTAAACTATATGATTTTGTAGGGATGAACTTTCTTTGGCCATGTTACTTTAAGAAAACATAATTGCTTTGTTGGTTTGCTTGAAGTATTATTATTTTTATGTCAATATGAACTTTTGTCTTGAATCTTCCTAATCTGAATATGCATACCACAATTAAGAAGATTTGCATTGAAATTATGCCAAGTAGCACTCCGCATCAAAAATTCTCTTTTTATCATTTACATACTCGAGGATGAGCAGGAATTAAGCTTGGGGATGCCTGATACGTCTCCAACATATCTATAATTTTTGATTGCTCCATGATATATTATCTACTATTTTGGACTATATTGGACTTTATTTTCCACTTTTATATTATTTTTGGGACTAACCTATTAACCGGAGGCCCAGCCTAGAATTGCTGTTTTTTGCCTATTTCAGTGTTTCGAAGAAACGGAATATCAAACGGAGTCCAAACAGAATGAAACCTTTGGGAACGTGATTTTCTCACCGAACGTGATCCAGGAGACTTGGACCCTACGCCAAGGCATCAGAGAGGCGGTCACGAGGGTGGGGGCGCCCCCCCAGGGCACGCCCCCTGCCTCGTGGGCCCCTCGGAGCTCCACCGACATAATTCTTCCTCCTATATATACCTACGTACCCCCAAACGATCAGAACAGGAGCCAAAAACCTAATTCCACCGCCGCAACTTTCTGAATCCACGAGATCCCATCTTGGGGCCTGTTCCGGAGCTCCACCAGAGAGGGCCGTCATCACGGAGGGATTCTACATCATCATAGCCCCTCCGATGAAGTGTGAGTAAGTTTACCTCAGACCTTCGGGTCCATAGTTAGTAGCTAGATGGCTTCTTCTCTCTTTTTGGATCTCAATACAAAGTTCTCCCCCTCTCTCATGGAGATCTATTCGATGTAATCTTCTTTTTGCGGTGTGTTTGTTGAGACCGAATTGTGGGTTTATGATCAAGTTTATCTATGAATAATATTTGAATCTTCTCTGAATTCTTTTATGTATGATTGGTTATCTTTGCAAGTCTCTTCGAATTATCCGTTTGGTTTGGCCAACTAGATTGGTAGTTCTTGCCATGGGAGAAGTGCTTCGCTTTGGGTTCGATCCTGCGGTGTCCTTTCCCGGTGACAGAAGGGGCAGCAAGGCACGTATTGTATCATTGCCATCGAGGATAACAAGATGGGGTTTATTTCATATTGCATGAATTTATCTCTCTACATCATGTCATCTTGCTTAAGGCGTTACTCTGTTTTTAACTTAATACTCGAGATGCATGCTGGATAGCGGTCGACGAGTGGAGTAATAGTAGTAGATGTAGAATTGTTTCGGTCTACTTGTGACGGACGTGATGCCTATATACATGATCATGCCTGGATATTCTCATAACTATGCTCAATTTTGTCAATTGCTCAGCAGTAATTTGTTCACCCACCGTAGAATACTTATGCTCTTGAGAGAAGCCACTAGTGAAACCTATGGCCCTCGGGTCTATTCTCATCATATTAATCTCCATCACTTTAATCTTGCTTTGCTTTTTTACTTTACCTTTTACTTTTTACTTTGCATCTCTATACCAAAAATACCAAAAATTTTATATCTATCAGATCTCACTCTCGTAAGTGACTGTGAAGGGATTGACAACCCCTAATCGCGTTGGTTGCGAGTAGCTATCGTTTTGTGCAGGTACGAGGGACTTGAGCGTGGCCTCCTACTGGATTGATACCTTGGTTCTCAAAAACTGAGGGAAATGCTTATGCTACTCTGCTGCATCATCCCTTCCTCTTCGGGGAAATCCAACGCAAGCTCAAGAGGTAGCACTGGTACGAACTCGACCTCTTTTGTTTTTGTAAATATGATTAGTTCGTCGTTCCTGATTCAGCCTATTATGAATAAACATGTTTGCAATGACAACTAGAGATCGTAGTTTCTTATGCCATGCTTGATTAGCTATGAGTTATAATGGTTTACCTTGTGTGCCAACATGCTATTAAAATGGTTATGATGTGGTATGATAGGTGGTATCCTCCTCTGAATGATTTAAGTGACTTGACTTGGCACATGTTCACGCATGTAGTTGAAACAAAATCAACATAGCCTCCACGATATTTATGTTCATGGTGGATTATATCCTACTCATGCTTGCATTCGGTGTTGATTAATTTTAATGCATGTTCATGACTGTTGTCGCTCTCTAGCTGGTCGCTTCCCAGTCTTCTGCTAGCCTTCACCTGTACTAAGCGGGAATACTGCTTGTGCATCCAAACTCCTTAAACCCCAAAGTTATTCCACATGAGTCGACTATACCTACCTATTTACGGTATCTACCTGCCGTTCCAAGTAAATTTGTATGTGCCAAACTCTAAACATTCAAATAAATATCCTGTTTTGTATGCTCGAATAGCTCATGTATCAACTAGGGCTGTCTGTATCTTCCATGTTAGGCGGGTTATTCTCAAGAGGAGTGGACTCCGCTCCTCACTCATGAGATAAATGGCTGGTCACCGGGATGCCCACTCCCATGCTTTATGCAAACTAAATCAAAATAATTGCAAACAAAACTCCCCCTGGGACTCTTGTTAGTTGGAGGCACTCGTTGTTTCGAGCAAGCCATGGATTGATGCTTGTTGGTGGAAGGGGGAGTATAAACTTTACCATTCTGTTTGGGAGCCGCCTATACTGTGTGTAGCATGGAAGATATTGCTATCTCTTGGTTGTTATGTTGACAATCAGAGTATACTGTTCAAAATATTATTCAACTCTGTTTCAAAACTGAGCTCTGGCACCTCTACAAAATATTATTCACCTCTGTAGTCGAACGTCTTTGCGATCCAACCGATCCAAGTACCGAACGCACGGTGATACGTCTCCAATGTATCTACTTTTCCAAACACTTTTACCCTTGTTTTGGACTCTAACTTGCATGATTTGAATGGAACTAACACGGACTGACGTTGTTTTTAGCAGAATTACCATGGTGTTATTTATGTGTAGGAGTACACGTTCTCGGAATGACCTGGAACTTCACGGAGACACTTTTCAGAAAATAATAAAAATTCCTGCCAAAGATGATGGCCAGGGGGCCCACCGTCTTGCCACGAGGGTGGGGGGCGCGCCCCCTACCTCGTGGGCCCCCTGTTGCCTCTCCGACTCCAACTCCACCTCCACATATTGAGTTTCGATGAGAAAAAAATCAGGGAGAAGAAATCATCGCGTTTTACGATACGGAGTGGCCGCCATGCCCTAAAACCTCTCGGGAGGGCTGATCTGGAGTCCGTTCGGGGCTCCGGAGAGGGGAATCCGTCGCCATCATCATCATCAACCCTCCTCCATCAGCAATTTCATGATGCTCACCGCCGTGCGTGAGTAATTCCATCGAAGGCTTGCTGGACGGTGATAGGTTGGATGAGATTTATCATGTAATCGAGTTAGTTTTGTTAGGGTTTGATCCCTAGTATACACTATGTTCTGAGATTGATGTTGATATGACTTTGCTATGCTTAATGCTTGTCACTAGGGCCCGAGTGCATGATTTCAGATCTGAACCTATTATGTTTTCATGAATATATGTGAGTTCTTGATCCTATCTTGCAAGTCTATAGTCACCTATTATGTGTTATGATCCGTTAACCCCGAAGTGACAATAATCGGGATACTTACCGGTGATGACCATAGTTTGAGGAGTTCATGTATTCACTAGGTGTTAATGCTTTGTTCCGGTTCTCTATTAAAAGGAGGCCTTAATATCCCCTAGTTTCCGTAAGGACCCCGCTGCCACGGGAGGGTAGGACAAAAGATGCCACGCAAGTTCTTTTCCATAAGCACGTATGACTATGTTCGGAATACATGCCTACATTATATCAATGAACTGGAGCTAGTTCTGTGTCATCCTAGGTTATGACTGTTACATGATGAACTACATCCGGCATAATTCTCCATCACCGATCCATTGCCTACGTGCTTTCCACACGGCACCTTCGCGATCTGCACACGTTTAGCTCGGTGACGTCCCTCGAACTCTTGATCCAGTTGAGGCCGAGGGAGAGTTTCGTCAGCACGACGGCGTGGTGACGGTGATGATGAAGTTACCGGCGCAGGGTTTCACCTAAGCACTACGATGATATGACCGAGGTGTGAAACTGTGGAGGGGGGCACCGCACACGGCTAAAAGAATAACTTGTGTGTTCTAGAGTGCCCCCTCCCCACGTATATAAAGGAGGGAGGGGAGGCCGGCGGCCCTAGGGGGCGTGCCCAAGGAGAGGAGTCCTATTAGGACTCCTAGTCCTAGTAGGATTCCACCAAGAGGGGGAGTGGGGGAAGGAAGGAAAGGGAGAGAGAGAGAAGGAAAGGGGGGCACCGCCCCCTTTCCTTGTGCAATTCGGACTGCAAGGGGGGCTGCCCTGGCTGCCGTCCTCTCTCTCCACTAAGGCCCATGGTGGCCCATTAGTTCCCCCGGGGTTTCCGGTAACCCCTCCGGCACTCCAGTTTTATCCGAAACCATCCGGAACACTTCTAGTGTCCGAATAACATGGTCCAATATATCAATCTTTATGTCTCGACCATTTCAAGACTCCTCGTCATGTCCGTGATCTCATCGGGGACTCCAAACAACCTTCGGTCATCAAATCACATAAACTCATCATACAAATCGTCATCGAACGTTAAGCGTGCGAACCCTACGGGTTCGAGAACTATGTAGACATGACCGAGACACATCTCCGGTCAATAACTAATAGCGGAACCTGGATGCTCATATTGGCTCCTACATATTCTACGAAGATCTTTATCGGTCAAACCGCATAACAACATACGTTGTTCCCTTTGTCATCGGTATGTTACTTGCCCGAGATTCGATCGTCGGTATCATCATACCTAGTTCAATCTCGTTACCAGCAAGTCTCTTTACTCTTTCCATAATGCATCATCCTGCAACTAACTCATTAGTCACATTGCTTGCAAGGCTTATAGTAATGTGCATTACCGCGAGGGCCCCGGGGTACCTCTCCGACAATCGGAGTGACAAATCCTAATCTCGATCTATGCCAACTCAACAAACACCATCGAAGACACCTGTAGAGCATCTTTATAATCAGCCAATTACATTGTGATGTTTGATAGCACACTAGTTAAGTGTTCCTCCAGTATTCGGGAGTTGCATAATCTCATAGTCATAGGAACATGTATAAGTCATGAAGAAAGCAATAGCAATAAACTAAACGATCATAGTGCTAAGCTAACGGATGGGTCTTATCCATCACATCATTCTCTAAGGATCTGATCCCGTTCATCAAATGACAACACATGTCTATGGTTAAGAAACTTAACCATCTTTGATTAACGAGCTAGTCTAGTAGAGGCATACTAGGGACACTCTGTTTGTCTATGTATTCACACATGTACTAAGTTTACGGTTAATACAATTCTAGCATGAATAATAAACATTTATCATGATATAAGGAAATATAAATAACAACTTTATTATAGCCTCTAGGGGATATTTCCTTCACTCATACCCTCATGGCCCTGCCAGGAGTGGCTGCGCAAGAACGACGACGTTGCACGAGATCGAACGAGAGGGATGGCCCGATGTGATCCACCCTGTCCAGAGGGTAATTTCTGCGTGTGATTTGGGTAAGGATCTGGGTGCTATTCTACTAGATCGATTGTGTGCCTCCATTGCTTGCATTGTCTACTCATTTGTTCATACTTTCCTCTTTTTTTCGTTTATAGGATCACCAATGTTGATTTGCTGCTTGGTCTTATGTTGTGCGTTTGCTCACTGTGTTTGTTCCTAGGTGAGCCTCTCTCTTTTTTCCATTCTCTTGACCAGCTTGATAAAATGCTTGTGTGGCTGCAAGATATTTTCTGCCTTGGGTTAGATTCCTTTTGGTTTCTTGACAAACATGTGAATTTTTCCTGAGTGAAAAAAATGGAGGTGAAGAGGATACGAGGAATTGCTTCATATGTTTAGGCAACATGAGGTTTCTAAAGTTAGTTTACAACTTGTTAGCCAATTTTGGTTGTCTTGCAAAGTAAAAAAATTCAAGTAAATAGTTTGCTTATTCGCTAAGTAAATCGATGTTCTGTTCGTCGGGTCCATCTAATCACTTTCTCGTGCATCCAGGTCGGCACCGCTGTTGTCACCGGGGAAAATGGCCGACTGGCCATGGGCAGGCTCGGAGCCCTCTACGAGCAGGTAACTAAATTTTCTGACCAAAGAGCTTTCTAAACCTGTAAAACGGCATGTAGGCCAGAGCACACAAGTTTATAGTTAGTGCCTGCAACACTCAGCTATGGCTCTGGCCCAGTTGGATCCAGCGCAGATGGCACATGCAGAGGCAGACAACCAACAAGCAGCCCCTCTGTTCTACAGGCCAGTGTTTTTGTTAGTTTGGAGTCAAATAGAAAGTTGTATAAATCTAGGAATTTCAATAGGTGTGAGGTGGACAAAAGATCTGGGGTATATCACTACAGCAATAGAACTAGAGGGGAGGAGGGAGATGGTACTGATTTTAATATAGCAGGATAGTATATATACTGCCATACGGGCATAGTGTAACAGAGCATGGTTTATGAACAACTATTAAGATAGCAGGAATAAGATTCCTTGGTAATTATCACAGCACTATTAGCCTAACTAGACAGATATACTGAGAATGCTTAAAGTTGGGAAATTAGACTACAAATCTTATTTCTAACCAACATATGCTATAGTACTGTTATGTGTCAAATGCGACAATATCAGAAACACTAACACAAAGCACTATCTGGTGAAAGTTTGGGCGGTAAGCAAAAAAATTGACATAAATGTAACAGCATGAACACTTAAATTAACATCCATTTGTCAGATAAGCAGATGCAAACTGCATACAAACATAATTCAAGTGCAATTTAACATGTACATAACAGAGCTCCTAACAGACATCATGGTGCAATACTTATGTATGTTTGCCCTTCAACATCTATGGAGGAAACCAGTACCCATTTTACGGAGGAGCAGGAACTGGCATGGTGGCTGGAACCAGTCCCTTTTATCCATACTTCCAGTTTGGGCAGTCCGGAAGCACTACGCCCAACTATGCAAGTGGACAGGGCTACAACATGCAATTCCCACAGATGTTCCCCTTCTCAACTGTGGCTTCTACAGCTGCTGCTGTAACAGGCTTTGCACAACAATATGGAGGGCCATTGTCACTTGCAGCGAGTTCTCAAGCCCAAGCATGTAGTACTAGCATCTTGTATACAACTACTATTTTCTAGAAGTTTGCATATACGGAAGCGACTTGATTTCTTCATATCTTGGTTCTTCTGGCAGTCAGATGAGACCAAAAGGAAATACTGACTCGCGCGATGGGACATCCTTTGCCGACCAAAACAACAGGGGGGTCTCGGTATTGAGAAGTTAGAAATCAAGAATAATTGCCTTATGAGCAAATGGCTCAATAGGTTAGAAACAGAGCCGGAGGGCATGTGGGCACAGATCTTGCACAATAAATATTTACAGTCGAAAACGGTCATCCAGGTTACCATGAGACCAACTGACTCACCATTTTGGAAAGGGCTTATGAGAAGAAGGACTTGTTCTTTCGTAGGGTCAAATTCTTGGTTGGCAATGGGATGTCAACAAGATTTTGAGAGGATACGTGGTTAGGAGAGACACCCCTGGTCGTACAATATCCAACCCTTTATAACATTGTGTGACGTAAGGAGGATTACGTAGGCACAGTTTCCAAACGATTCTCTTGAATATTCAGTCCCGACATGTGTTAGTTGGTGAGTGATGGACTACCTGGATGCACTTGGTTCGGAGATTGATAGATGTTCAATTCTCCGATCAACCGGATTCGACGCAATGGAAATTAGCTAAAAATGGGGTTTTTACGGTGAAATCTTTCTATACGGATTTGATTAATTCTGGCCCAATCTCAAGATCGTTGCACATTTGGAAGATTAAGGTTCCTTTGCGTATTAAATTTTTTATGTGGTTTGTCCACAAGCAAGTAATACTCACCAAGGATAACTTAATCAAGAGGCGATGGGTAGGTAGTTCACATTGTTGTTTTTGTGATCATGATGAAACAATACAACATTTATTCCTTGAATGCCCGCTCGCCAAATTGCTTTGGAGAACCATGCATATAGCCTTCAACATTAATCCTCCAGTTGACATTGGGTCGTTGTTTGGAACGTGGTTAACTGGGTTTGAACATACTACTGCAGCTCGTATACAGATTGGAATATGTGCGTTTCTGTGGGCTATATGGAACTGTAGGAATGATTTAATTTTTAACAGACAATACACTTTAACTTTCTAGTAGGTCATCTTCAAAGCTACCGCATGGATCCGTACATGGTCCTTACTCACTCCTATGGACACCAGGGAGTCTTTGGTTACTGGGTGCAACCAGTGGAGATGGTAGCACGGGTTATATTCAACCGGTTCGGATGGCGATCGCATAACAGGATAGGAGTCTAGAAAGCTTATCCTTCATATTGCCATACCGGTTGTGATTGTCAGCATGTATTTTCCTTTTATTCATTTGCTTCGCTCCGCTTGCGAGATGTAATATTTTTATGACTTTGTGATACTTCGTGGCTTTTTTAATAAGATGGTTGCATGCATCATTATGATGCAGAGGCAGATGGTACACCTCCATTTTCAAAAATAATAATATTCCAGTATATTTTAAATTTGGTTTCACAAAGAAGCTCCATCATTGGAACCAGTATATGTCTGCTAATAAAACCCTTTTGTATGATTATGTTTTTTAGGATTGATATTCCAATCAATCTGCTGATGCGGTGTTGGTGGGAGGTGAAGAGTAGCGACAGGACTGTTAGGATTTAATTAATCCTATTAATCTTTGTTTTCTAACCGAGATGGTTGCCTCACATTCCTTTCGATCGCACCCCTTCAAGGGTTATATATATATATAGCCGGTCTATTCTGATAATATTATCAAAATAACTATTCTGATAACACTTCCGTACTGCATGCTCAACGCGAGGTCACTGCACTTTCTTTAGCTAGAGCACTGCAGTACTGAGGCGAGTAAACTTCCCATGGCAAAAAACTGCATGCAGTGTTTTTTCTGGTACTGTTTTCACTCTAGTTTTTTAACCGTTTGTCGGAACGAGGCGTGTAATATATCGTTGAAAAGCTATGGATTAGGCGCAACTTCGCCATGTTGAACACTTTTCATGATTCCTCACGGTTTAAGAGCAGTTTTGAAAATGGTGCGGCCCACAATGAGTGGCAGCGAGCGTTTTTTCTCATCTTTTTCTAAACCGCTCGTCGGAATGAAGCAATAATACACCGTTGGATAGATATCGTTGAGGCGCATCTTTTTCATATCTATTTCTTTCTCTAATTCATTACGGTTTAAGAGCATTTTCAAATTTACTAAATCGCGGAATTCTGTTTTTTTTAATCAATTTTTTGGTACTGTTTTCGCTCTAATTTTTAACCGTTTGTCGAAACGAGGCGTGTAATATGTCGTTGGAAAGCTATGGACAAGGCGCAACTTTCATATGTAGAAATGGTTTTGAGATTCCTTACAGTTTTAAGTTAATTTTGAAAATCTTATGGCAGACGACAAGTGGCAGCGGCCGTTTTTCGCGAAATTTTTACAAACCGGTCGTTGAAATGATTAAAATGATATGCGGTTGGAAAGATATCGACGAGACACAACTTTTTCAGGTAGAACACTCTCTCTAATTCCTTACGGTTTAAGAGCAGTTTTAAATTTACCGAAATGCGGACACTGTTTTTCGCGACACCCAAATCGACGTGGGTACTTCATCCGACTGAAAACCGCACTGCATCGGACGGAAAACCGCACTGCATCAGACGGGCAAGAGAACTGCATGGTTTCTTTTATTCGAACATAAATTTTTCAAGGATGAGAAAGTAGAGTGCACTTCACATCGGGTGTAAATGAACCACAACACTATCAAGAAGTGATCCGCATTATTCTTTTTGTTGTTTCCGTAATATTTTTTTCCGCACTTATGAGATGAACAACATCAATAGGCTGACCACACTGCTTCAGATGAAAAACCACACTGCATCCGACGCGCAAGCAAACTGCATGTTTATTATTTTTCATGTGAGGAGCTTAACTTTTTCGGTTTAAACAAACTTCTTGATGATAGAAACAGAATTGCATCTCTTTTTTCCTACATCGTTTTTTGGTGCAATTTTATCCAACACGCAAAAATAAACACAGTGAACTGCTAGGGCGGGGACCGTGGAGGATATACTACATTGTTTTCCAAAATGAATTGCTTTTTAAGCCAAACTACATCGATTTTTTTACTACTTTTTTTCTCCCTACGTTTCTCAAAACAACAAAATGAACTTCAAATGAACATTGATGTTCTCTTCTCTTACTTACTGAGCACACTGCAAATGATTTCCGGAAGAAAATATAAAAATGAGTGAACTTCAAATGAATATCCTGGGAAATAAATTAACGTTTTTGTCAACCACAGCAGTGCACTGCATGCTGCTAGCTCACGGACTGCAACCTGAACCTCAAGAATAGCGAGCCGCATGGTCAAGTAAAATGAGCTGCAACACAACTCGAGATGAACTGCTTTTGTAAAGAAAATCATATATACGTGATTGAAAAACAACACGACCATATTTCTTTCACACACACACTCATTTTTTCTTTACACAGCCATCTCATCTTCACACCTGAACCCATCGCATGCCAAACAGAACCGTGACGGGATGCGCCGTCTTCTTCATAGCCAACTCCTTTGTTTTTGCCGGTCGTCTTCTCTCTGCAAAAATAACTACACTCAACCACAAGAACAAACAACATAGCGGATGGTGTCTGGAGGAGCAAGAGGGCGAGATCGTGTTCATGGGAGATTGGGGGTCTGGGAGGAGGAGGTGAGGCTGTGGGGAGGGGAGATGGAAAGGAGCTCCGGCCGGATGGTGGATCTGCACTGCACCATGTATCCCCGGCGAGCTGCAATGGCACGACAACCAAGTACAGCAGCCGGAGGCCAACGACACAGGTGTGGCGAGGCAGTTCAGAGAAAGAGCAGAATAGGAGGATCCGAGGTCAGGAGGTTCGCCGGATGCCAACAAGCAACAATCCAGGGAGGGGGATTTGGGGCACCATGGATCCAGGGTGGAGGAGGTGGGCGTTGCACCATGTGCTCTTTTGGATCCAGGGCAAAGAAGGTTAGTAGGTGTGGCGGCGTTGCGGCGGCCAGATGGGTCTCGCGATAGCAGCGATGCATCGCAGGAGGACGCAGCGGGCCGGATCCAAAGGCAGGGGGCACGTCGCAGGAGGGCAGCGCCAGAGCTAGAGCTGGAGGTGGTGGATCTCGGGTGGTAGATCGGGAGGTGGAAAGGGGGCTGCTCGGGGCGGCGCATAGGGTAGGATGGCGACGTGTTGGGTAGGGCGGCCGGCAGTAGGGTTGCTTCGGTGGGGCTCCGGCGCGCTGAAGGAGGTGGTAGGAGGGGGCGGTGGCAGGAGAGGAAGAAGGAGATGGGCATAGGAAGCGGGAGGGGAGGGAAGGTGTGCAGGTCAGGGAGGTTGGTGAGATGCGGGGTGGGGGGTCGTTTTTGTTCCGGTTCGGGGGCTGAGCAGGTGTTATCAGAATAAGGAGGTGTTATTAGAATAAGACTCTAAAGGGTGTTATCATAACACTAGTGCAGAACCGGGCTTTAGTCCCGGTTCGTAAAGGCTTTTACTGCCAGTTCCATAACCGGTACTAAAGGGTGGGCACTAAAGGCCCCCACCCCCTTTAGTTCCGGTTCGGCACGAACTGGCGCTAAAGTGCCACCACGTGGCACGAGCCAGGCCACGGGTGCGGTAGATCATTAGTACCGGTTGGTAACACCAACCGGTACTAAATGTTTGTGGGTTTTGGTTTTATTTTTTATTTTTCCTTTAAATTTGTGTTATCAATTTAATTTAGGATTGTTTTACGTTATAATGAGTTGTTAAATCATTAGGCGAAAGTACCGCAGATTAGTTTCGACTGGATGCATATGTGGATTAGCTAGCTGAGTGATCAAGTATATGCGATATATCCATATATATTACTTGATCACCTAAGTGATCAAGTAACATGGATATGGCATATATATATACTTGATCACTTAGCTAGGATCCATCCAGTTCAAACTAATTTGCGGTTTCTTTCATAAATGATATATATAATAACTCATCATCATCATCATCACCATCACATATTAATATATAAACTCTTGCATCATATCATCACCAACAACAGTATATACTAGCTAGCTAAAAATCATCGTAGTCGTCATTACCACTATTTAATCATCATAGTCATTACCGCTATCTAATCACCACCAACACTAGCTTAAAGAAGAAACATTCACTTGTAACAGAAGCGAAGATATCATCGAGTTCAACATGGTCATGATATTACAAGCGTTCACAAGCAAATCACTCTTTGAGATTAATTAAGTTCAGGACGACAATACGGACATGAGAGGACAAGTACTAAGAGCATGAACTAGCTAAATCACTCATGCTGCTCCCTCTCAGGTAAAATAGCATAGAACATGTATAGCTCTCCTGATTCATCATACTGGAGCATGCAGATGAATCTGTCTCCTAATCGTGGGATGCGCTTCTCCTTGCTGCCCCTAGTACTTCTTTGGGATCGTTAACAATTTTGCTCCAATCTTTCACTATTAAGCATTCATGGCTTTCAGAAATCCTGAATGCACTCATGTGCAATGTAGGATATCTTGGTCGTAAGCTAACCATTGACATGCGACCTTTTGTATCGATCCACTGAGGCACAACTGTCATCGGGAGTCCCTGTTGAAGAACATTGTATAATAATTAATATACTTAGCAATGAAAGTTTAGCTTCAAAAATAATGTATGCAAAAGATGCACTAAGGACAAATAATAAAAATCTTACCATCTTTCCATTATAGATGTGACCGTAGTTCAATACGATCACTATTGGTCGCACGTTTTGAGTACTAACATTTGTCTTAACAGTATGAAGATCCTCAAGCCATGAAACATAATGACTTATCTCCTCGCAGTTTGGTTCAGCCCCGGGACAGTAGTAGGTCCTGTCTACCAAGCACCGGACATGTTTGCTTGAACCGAAATAAGTTGACAATAGAAATTAGTTGTCAACAATTTTTGAATAAACAATATCAAAGACATAAAGATGGTTGAGAAAAACTCACATAATGGTAGAACTGGAGGCGTCTGCACATCGACCCAGATGTCTCTATTACCTTCAATATCATCTTTCGGACGAATATCAAATGTGATAACCATATCAGGCTCAAATGCATAAGCCTTGCATAGTGCTTGCTAAGTTTTGCATTCAAAATGGGTGTATGTGTCTGCATTGTATAATTTGACGTTGAAAGTATACCCATGCTCGGTCTTCAAGTAAACTCTCTTTACCTCCATATCATTCATCGCACTGAAACCTATCTTATCCAAGACAAAAATTCGAGCATGGAAGGGGATGCGCTAGTAGAATAGTGAAATTTTAAAATTATAAGTTCAAGCAAATGAAGCATAAGTCATGCTTTATTACGAAAAAAATACTTGCCGTTGTGACTTACTGTATCCACTTCGAATGTCTCATCCAGCTTGATGCTGAAGCGCCTATTATCAATAAGGAAATTTCTGTCGCACAGGCCGCGTTGGTCTTCACAATGTTCGCACATAATGAAATCTTTTTCATCGTCAGACGACATTTCCTATGTTCATATAGGTGAAACATTAAACACTTACTATCTAACATTAATTAATATCTAGCTAATTCTAATATTCATCTAACATTTGACATTAATATCTAACATATATTTCTATCTAATTCATCTAACATTTGACATTAATCTAATATTTATATAAACTAAATATATATATATAAAAAATAAAAAAAACAGAAAAAATCATTAACAAATAACAGAAAAAATCATTAACATTAACATCTAGCTAGTTAAGTCCTATATATAGGTGAAACATTACTAGTTCTATTATTTCAACTAATTCAACTAGTTCTATTAATTCAACAAGTTCTATTAATTCAACTAAGCATTTACTAAAAATAAACTAGTTATATTAATTCAACTAGTTCAAATCTCATATACCTAATTAATATATATAGGTAATTCATCTAACAATTGATATTAATATTTAACTTTTCTATCTAATTCATATCTAACATTTCACATTAATCTAACATTCTTATCTAGGTAATTCATCTAATTAACAATTTGACGTGCATTAATCTAAAAAATAGAGAACAGAAAATAAGTAAAAAATTGTGTGTGTGTGTATGTACGAGCGGGGGCGACGGCGTACGGGCGGCGGCGCGAGACGGCGACGATGGGGACGGCGCGACGGGGGCGGCGGCGTACGGGCGGCGGCGCGACGGGGGTGACGACAGGAACGGCGCAACGGGGGCAGGGACGGCCGGGGCGCCGCGCGCGATGACTGGGATGGGGACGGCCGGGCGCGCGCGATGATGGGGGCAGGGACAGCCAGGGCACGACAACGGCGACGGGGACGGGGCGCGACGACGGCGATGGGGACGGGGCGGCTACGAAGACGAACAGAGGAACTAACTGAAATTTTTCGTAGGTGTTGTATATATAGGAGAGGCCTTTAGTACCGGTTGGAGCCACCAACCGGTACTAAAGGCCAACTTTAGCCAGGCCAAGAGGCGGGAAGAGCAGGCCATTAGTACCGCTTGGTGGCTCCAACTGGTACTAAAGGTCACCCTTTAGTACCGGTTGGAGCCACCAACCGGTACTAAAGGTGGTGCGCTCCCACCACAAAGTTTTGTCCCACCTCGCCGGCGAAGGGCAGCCGCACTGGTTTATAAACCCAGCCGCGGCTGCCCTTTCGAACTCCTCTATAAAGCATACTTCTGGGCCTAACTACGGCGCGCTGCCCTGTGAGTCTGCTGGGCCTTGTGGGCCTGAAATTGCACGCCCGTGCTCTAGCAGGCCCACAGGGCAGCTCCCCAATTTTTTTATATAGTTTTTTTCTTTTCTGCTTTATTTTTTGTATTTATTTCTGAGTAGTTTTTTTCTTTTCTGCTATATTTATTTTCTTCTATTTATTTCTGAGTAGTTTTTTTATACAGTTTTTTTCTTTTCTGCTATAGTTTTTTCCTTTTCTGCTATTTTTTCTTTTTTTCTTTTTTCTTTTCTTCTATTCATTTATTTTTATATACCATGCCAAGTTGATGGTTGAAACTTGATGATTCAAAGTCTGGAGTTATAATAAGTTTAAAAAAATGAAGTGCCGGTGTAACAGATGAGTTTTCGTCTGAAACCGGCCCTGATACTTTGAAAGAGATTGTCCAGTTTGTACACAAAGTGCATCCAGTTTTTGCCGTAACAGAAGAAGTCCGGAGTTGTAATAAGTTATTAAAAATAAAAAAGAGGTGCAATGCTCGTTAATTAGCTTCAAGCCTTTTGGAATAGTGTAAATGGCACTGCACATAGCTCCGTGCAGTCTACCTTATTCCTCAAGGCTTGAAGCTAAGCAACGTGAGCATTGAGCCTCTTCTTCATCGTCTCTGCACTCAGGGCTTATAAACCGCTCCTAGTGCCTCTCTCTTCGCGAGGTGGGACTAAAAAACAGCTTACTAAGAAACTGTAGTACTGGTTCATGCCATGAACCGGTACTAAAGGTGCTCGTGGGGCCCCAGCCTGACCTAACACAACCTCATTAGTACCAGTTCGTGGCATGAACCGGTGCTAAAGGTTCGCCACAAACTGGTACTAAAGAGCTCCTCCCGCCTAGCAGTTGGAACCAGCACTAATGGACACATTAGTGCCGGCTCAAATTCAAACCGGGACTAATGTATCTCATTTTGTAGTGCTTTTCAATTTCAGGGTCATTTAGCTCAAAAAAATCATTAAATGCATGAAAAATAGCAAATGAAGGCAGAAATGGTTGAAAGTTGATGGCGTCGCTTTGAATGGTGCATACTGAATGCACAAAAAGTCTGGAGTTGTAATAAGATTAAAAAATGAAATGCTTTTGTAACAGATGAGTTTAATCTCGTCAGAAACCCGAATACTTCGAAAGAGATTGTCCAATTTGTAAATGAAGTGCATCCAGTTTTTGCCGTAACCCTCTCTACTTTTTTGCACATGCTATATGGGTGAAATGATGATACCATGCCAAGTTTCAACTTTTTCAGAGTTCATTTGTAGTGCTTTTCAATTTCAAGGTCATTTAGCTCTCAAAACAAATCATTAAATGCATGAAAAATAGAAAATGAAGGCAGAAATGGTTGAAAGTTGATGGCATCGCTTTGAATGGTGCATACTGAATGCAAAAAATATAAGAGCATTTAGATCATGATCTTATATTTCTTTACAGTCTGAATTGTCAATATGATCTTATACATCAAAAATACTTTGATCATCAATGATCTTTTTGTGTATAATCTGAATTGTCAATATGAGTCCTCAATGATTTGTAAACTGGTGAAGACTCATATTGCGGCCACAAATTTTACACATAGAGTTCAATGAAGACCAAGTGCTTGTGATAGTTTGAGAAGTAACATATTTAAGGTGGTAAAAGCCTTGTTAGGGGAGCGAGGTAGGACTAAAAACAGCTTGCCATAACCTCATTAGTACCGGTTCATGGTACAAACCGGCACTAAATGGTGATGGTGGGGCCATAGCCTGACCGCAGGCTGCCACAACCTCTTTAGTACCGGTTCGTGGCATGAACCGGTACTAAAGGTTCGGCATGAACCGGTACTATTGATCGCCGCCACGAACCGGTACTATTGATCACATTAGTGCCGGTTATGTTACAAACCGGCACTAATGTGCTTCACATTTGACCCTTTTTCTACTAGTGTAATAGACCCACCCTATATATATATATATGACAACACTATTCTAATCCTGGGATTAGAATAGTTATTTGGATCACAGCCAGCCTATATAGGAGGCGATCAGACGTTCATGAGATCGCAAAACACTGAACCAATTAAAAAAACACCACATCCCACCCGATGCCGTGATCCCCACCTCCTCCCTCGATCCACTCCCTCCCGAACGCCAGATCTTGCCGCCGCCTCCTCCCCAAACCACCACCGGGGCCGCCTCCTCCCCCAACCGCCACCGGGGCCGGCTCCTCCCCCAACCACAACCTCTGCTCCCCCGAGCCCCTCATCCCGCCGCTGTCCTCTGATCCCACCACTGCGCGCCTTCCCCAGATGTAGCGACCAGACCTCAAACAGTCTGATCTCTATGCTCCGGTGTCATCCTTGGATCAGTAATGCTGACACTACACAGTACTCGGAGGATTTATAGCAGAGTAGCAATCACACACTTATTACATCGAGTGTCTCAATAGAGAACTTATTACAATAAATATGGCTTAAGGCCATCTAATAACGATAACAGCGGAAGGCTTGGAAGATAAGTGAGTCCATAAACTCCAACGGCATCACTGAGTATAGAACCACGACCTAAAAACTCCTTAATCGTCGTCTAAAAAGTCTACAACATTAACGTTGCAGCCCGAAATGGGTCAGCACATGGAATATGCTGGCAAGGTAACACATAGAGAGTAATGGAATGAAACAGCTATACTATATGCATATTTGGCTGGTGGAAAACTCTATGGTTAAAGTTTTGCGTAAAGCCAATTTTTCCCTACTTCAAAGGAATAAATTTAATTACTATCATGGTAGTTGTTAAACATTGAGAATGGTTGACAGCATTCTCAATCCCAATTAAGCATCATCATTAAACATAACCCAACAAAATTAATTTAGAGTAACATGTTGAGATTCACATGATAATCCAGGTACTAGATACTCAAGATCATCCATAACCGGGGACACGGCTAATCATGATTAGTTTATTACACTCTGCAGAGGTTTGCGCACTTTTCCCCACAAGACTCGGTCACCTCCGTTTGGTTTCTCGCACTACATGGTGTTTGAGAAGACGCATGACCGAGACATAGTCTTTCAGAAGCGCTAGCACCTTACGATCGGGTAGACCGTACCACCTACATCCCCTACATCTGCTAGTCTACCACCATAAGAGTTCGCACAACTTAGTCAACTATGCTAGAGCCCATAATAGCTTGTGGCTGCACACGGAAGTTTCTAGTATGAATAGTCTCATGATCCCTTTGAGCCTGGGTGGCGGTCCAAAAGAAAACAGGCAAGTCCTGGAATACCCAGGTGCCTCAATCCACCCAGATGTGTGTTTAAGTTGCCACCTTAGATAAACCATTAATTAACAAACTCACATCTGTCATGGATATCACTCACCCAATCCACGTCTACTAGCATAGCATGGCATAATAAGCAAACGTAGAAGTAACTCCCAAAGGTTTGATAATAAACAGGTAATAGGTACTACCTCAACTACTTCCCATCCCACAATTTAATTAGATCCTAATCATGCAATGTGTGAGGATTGATCTAATGCAATAAAACTGGGTAGTAGGAAAGGTATGATCAAAGTGTTACTTGCCTTGCTGATGATCCGGGAAACCTAGCGATTCGAAGTAACAAGCGGCGCACTCCGGGTATTCTATCGCAGACAAACAAACAAGCATACAATAAGTCACTACTAGGAAAAGGCCTACTAATGGCGCACCTAATTTGGCCATTAATGGCGCATTAGTGGTGCGCCATTAGTAGCACGCCATTAGTATATTTTACTAATGGCGCACCACAGGTGCGCCATTAGTATCTGGTATACTAATGGCGCACCCCAGATGCACCATTAGTATATACAACAGTGTGCCATTAGTATGCCTCCCAGGGGGCCACGTATACCCAGGTGCTTTGGCATACTAATGGCGCACGACAGCAAGATGCACCATTAGTAACTTCGGCATACTAAAGGCGCACTCTTTAATGATGCGCCATTAGTATCCTTTGGCATACTAATGGCGCACTATGATGTGATGCGCCATTAGTATGAATATTAGGGTTTTTTTATTTTTTTATTTTCTATTTTTTGCACAGGTTACAAAATGTATAATTGGACAAAATATAGACAGCACACATCAACAACAGATTCATTGAATACAATAGAAGATTAGTCTCTGAATACAATTCATCATTTTAGTCTCCGAATACAAGTCATCATATTAGTATCCGAATTGAAAAGACCGAACAAAGATAGAACATTATATTACAAGTCTCGAGACCGCGAGTTTGTCTTCACATTACAAGTCGATATCGATCATCTAAACTACCATCACATAGAAGAGGCTGCGGTCATCACGATGAGCATCATCACGATGAAACTCGTCTTCATCCGGTTCCTCCAACGCTCCCTCCCCTCTCCCGCTAGATAGCGGGCATATCTAGATTTGGCCTCGGCCCTAGTGGCGTACCCTTTGTAACTGTTACCGCTGAATTGGTGAACCTGTCTCCGACACTCCTCCCAGTCGTCGTAGACTCCGGGAAACTTACCCTTGTACACGACATACCATGGCATCGCTATGCAGTAGCCAAACGAAACGTTAGTACCAATTCACAGACAATACATAAGCAATATATAAGTATGCAACAGAACGATCGGAAGAGAAAAGCAAGACATTAATAGCATCGATTACATCTTAAGTTGAACGACTCTCGAAACCAAAGAGACATACTGCAAGTTCATTAAAGTTCAATTACAACATGAGACTCAAGGGACCAGAGCGTGGATGAAGCCGCCGTCTATCGTGGGAGTCATGATAGAACGGGCGTTGTCAGCCTGCATTTGTAGGATTGTGTCGATGTCATTGTTGGACGGTTGATTCCTGAGGTAGAACTGCCCCGCGGTACGAAGGACATCTTGATGGATGATTTCCGCAAACTCCGACTGGATGCGAAAGAATTCTTGTCTGATGTCCGCGTCCTGGATTGCCAACACGCTCGTGGCCCAATCTTTGAGTCTACTCGGTAGCAAAAGTTGATGATGGTCCCGTACGATCGCCCGCATGTGATGGATGGCATAGTAGGCACCCTTCTGACCGCCAGGCGGCTGCTTGACGCAGCAGAACGTCGTATTGTGGGAGAACACGTGCTTGCCGTACTTACGAATAGGCCTGGTGAAGGTGCATCCAGATTTGACGTAGCCGAGGAGAACATCATCAAGAACCTTCTTGACATTTGTGTAGTCTACGTTCGACTGACGGTCCGGGTCGAAATACGTGGCCATGGAATATTTGGGGCTTAGGAGGATGAGCGTGCAACGTGTGTCACTGTAGAAAACACGGAATGTTAAAAGAAAAACGATCGAAATCTAAGAATTCATATGTTACAGGGCGGTTGAGGGGAGGACTTACTCGGGAAAGTAAGGCACGAGGAAGTTATCCTTATCTTAGTTTGCTAGAATGACGCCTTCGAGGTAAGAACTCGCGACTTGCCGGTCCCCAGCACTACCCAAGATCTTGGCATGCATGTAGAAGGGGTCAACTATCACGATGTCCGGGGTCTTATCGCGAATGATCCGCATCTCCATACTCAGCGAAAATAGCCGAACAAAGGTGTAGTGCAATGGATGAAGGTTCAACATAGCGTGGATGTCATCAAACCGCAGGACGATCGTACCCCCGATGGAGTTATCCACAAAGCCCTTGCCCTCTGGCACCTTGGCCGCGAAAACCGGGTATGCCACATCCTTCTCTCCGAGACGCCGCTTCTCCAAAGAAAGAACACTGTCATGCAGACTCCGCATAGCACCGGTTGCAGCATCGAGCATATTTCTCGGTAGCATCGGCCTACCCGCCACATGCACCCTCCTCGAGATATCCTCAGGTGAAGGTGGCCCGTCCTGAGCACGGATCGTACTCGGTGCCGGCTGGCCCGCACCCTTGTTAGTCTTTCTTTTGCGTGCCTTCTTCTTCTCCTGTAATGGGACCGAGTTCTGCTCACAGACCGCCTTCTTGAATGTGTTGGGGCTGATCATATTTCGCACCTCGCCTATCTGAGGCTCGGTGAAGTCGGCAGCTGGAGGCGTCTCCTGAGAGCTGAACTGCAGACGACGCCTGTTGCAACTTGGCTTCTCCGCGGCACCAGCTAGATCGCGCACGTCTTTTGTTGGGTTGGGTTCTTGAGAAGGAGGCCCCATGAAGTCGCCACCGTACCCATGATCGGCAAAGTACTGATCGACGTTGGCAAATGTATCGTCTTCGTCGTCGTTCTGATCCTGTGCCATATGCATGTTGGGATCCAGTGGCATAGGGATGTCCGGCACCGTTGCGGCGGTCTTGCCATGGGGCCGACTTGGCGCCGGCACGACTGGCAGTGTTGTCTTTGGGGTGGTGTCCCCCGCCCCCAAACGAATCTGGCTCTTCGGCCAAAGCAGGGGCCAGCTCAGGCAGGCGCTGAGGGTCATCACGTCATCATCGTCGGCCCCGACGGGTCGAATCGGAGGTAACAACTCGTCGCAGCCTGGCAGCACCCGAACCAGTTGAACCCTAAACAAGTTGGGTGGCATCTGGGTACCGTGCAACAAGGGGTTGCCCGGTTGAACGATTTTGCCCTTGGCGACATCGACCAACTCGTTGTTCACGAAGTGCAGGAGAGTGCACGGAACGTCGGCGGCGCCCTGCGAAAACATGTAGGGCGTCAGGGATGCCCAGTCAAAGGCAAGGAGATGAAGTCCTCGGCCGAGAGAGGCTTAATTAGTTACCGTGATGATGGCGTCGAGCTCGGCTAATGTCGAGGCACCGCCAATGGCGGGCGTGCAGTTGACGGAGGGGCCGCTTGCTGCAGAGGTGCCAGCCGACATACACCCGGGTGCATTAAGCTCCCGTGCCGGCGTTGGAGACACCAATGCCGCCTCCTCCGGAGACACCAATGGCCCCTCCATCGCGTTCTGCGAGTTGCTGGCCGTGAAGCTAGGAATCGGGGGCGGCCCCTGTTGGCCGCCCACAATCCACGCACTAATCCCCTGGATCAAGGTAGGCACAATGGCGGTGATCGTCGCTCCGAGTTGTTGTTGCACTTGCTCTTGGACAATCTCCGGAATCCGCGCCACCTGTGCCTTGAGTTCTTGAACCTCGCGCGCCTGGCTTTCTGAGCTGGTCTTTTTCTCCTTTCGCCCACCAGTGTTATAGTATGACGACCATTTTGTCGACAAGCCTTTGCCGGCCACACGACCAGCTGACGTCGGCTTACTGAGCTTATCCTTGTTCTTCATTACATTCAACGCCCTATTTAGAGTGGTGTCCCAAGGGTTGCTCTTAGTCGACCCGCCGCTACTGCTTTCAGTCGCCTGCGGAAGGAATGTGAACCATTTAGAAATTTGGCTTCATTAATTAGAATGCAACCATATGGAGCTAATTACGTGGGGGTGTATTCCTTACCAGAACAAGCTCAAGCGCCCTGGTCTTCGGATCCGTGGTAAGCTCCTTTGTTTTCGGGTCCTTCTTGTACCGGGCCCTGACAAAGTTCCTGGTCTGCTTGTCACCGTATTTATCGAAGAGGGGCGGTAGGCCTTGCTCGGCACGGTCCGCCTCCTCCTTGTCCCATATAGGCTCCGCCACTCTGTAACCGCCGGGACCGAGTGTGTGTTCCCCTAAGTTCAGCTCCCGCATTTCTTTCCCCCACTTACTTGATTCGGAGCTTGCGGTGCTCGAGCAATTGATCTTGAAGTCGTTGTAGTCATCTTCGGTGATCGAAGGATTTTTCTCCTTGATCTTCTCATAACTCTCACCTTTCTTGATCATTCTCTTCACATTGCTTTTCCAAGTAGACAGGGTCGTGCTCATCTTCGTGAGGGCAGCATTGTTCACTTTATTCCCTCTGAGGCTTGTGTTTTCAAATTCAGTGGGGAACTTGTATCGTTCATGCAGCTTCGTGAAGAGGAGGTTGCGCAAATTCCCTCGGTCAGGATGCCTGAGGTTCTCGGTGTTGATCGAGACGGTGCTCCGGAGAATGCACCCGAGCTGAAGCGAGTACCCCTTGACTATTCGTTCGGGCGCCGTTGGATTCCCGTTGGAGTCCACTTCAGTAACTTCCTCCTTGAGGGTGCGGAGCACGGTCGGGCGCCGGTCCTTCCGTTGCCTCTTCGGTTGGCTGCCATCTGTGCGTGCGCCGCCATCATCAGTGGCGGCATCCTCGGCGGCACCATCAGTGGTGGCACCAGTGGGGTCATCCTCGGCGGTACCATCAGTGGTCTCAGGGTCAGTGGGGAAGGCGGCGTCCTCATACAAGTGAGGTTGTTCCTCCATCTCCTGGGACAGCTCCCAGAATTTCTTGCCGCCCGAACCCCCGGCCTCATCGTTGTTGGCCATGTTTCTCTATAAATAGGAACAAAGTTTGGTCAAAAAGTTGGTTATTGTTAAGGAACAAGATCTCTAAGTTGACCAAATAACCTAATTCTCGAGGAATGTCGCCAAAAAGTTGGTTATTGTCAAGGAACAATTGAGAGATGTTTGTGATATTGCCTAGGTGTTTTGGGATAGAACCTGTTAGTGTGTTGTTGCTAAGGTCCAAGTCCACGTTCTCAGGGTAACCTAGTTCTTGAGGGGTGTGTCTAGAAAGTTGGTTGCTGCAAAGATACAAGGTTGTGAGTTTGGTCAAATTGCCTATGATGTTTGTGATATTGCCTTGGATCTTGAAGGCACTGTTGCATGATGCAGTGGTACAGCCAGCATGGGACCTCATCTTTGCAGGCTAATTTTCTAGATTGTAACACTGGGATTTGTGCACAAGCTAAGCTAGCTAAGACAGTAGCTTCCTTGCAACCCACAAAAGACAGAGGAAAATGGGTGAAAAGGGGGAGATGGTTAGCTTTGATGAGCAGGCAACATCTTCCTAACCCCCTTCTTCTTGTCTCCTCTCACTATCTCTCTCACACACATGGCAAGCAAGGGTGTCTGAGTGTGTGAAAAAATTACTAAACTAATCCAACCACTAAAGCAAATTAATTTTTATTTCGGTTGAGAATCGGGCACCTTCTAGGTCAAGAAAATTGGGCATGACCTTTGCTAATTTTCTTGACCTTGGAGTGCCCCATTTCTCAACCGAAACGGAAATTAATCAACGTTTCAGGACAAAGGGGTCATTTTAGAAGATCACAAGTAGCAGCAGCATCACTTGACAAAATCACAACTAGCAGCAGCAACTCGCAGATAGCAGCAGCAGCATCACTTGACAAGTAGTACAGCAGCAGCATGCATGCATGCACTGGTCCATGGCACAAAGTCCATGACTGAGAACAGACCACTTTACTAAAAATGAAGAAGAAAAAAGGCATGCATGCACTGGTTGTAGCAAATCATCACTTCTGAATCAAAACACCATGCTGGTGTAGCCATAGGCCCACATTAGTCTAAAATCCTGCTTTATTTTTCACAATAGAAAGGTCAAAACAACAATAAAAAGGAGAGCCCAATCTGCTCTAATTGATCCTTGGAAACTATAGAATGTTCATCTATGCATGGAAAAACAACAATTAGGACAGGGAAATTACTACGCAGCTAATAGTCTTTAAGCATTGAAACACAGCTAAGGTTACAACCCAGAAGTGATGGTTAACACTTCTAATAAACATGGCAATTTTAAATTATGACACACAATGCCATAATTAATCAAGAGTTACTACTACAGTACTCATGTACTCCATCTTACAGAGTTACTCCATCACAGCAACAACAACCTTGCAGATCAAAAATGATTTGTGTAATCTGGTTGGTACTCTTACAGTTGCATAAATTGAAAAAAATTTGATCTGTGTGATCTGGGTTACAGTATCAGCAACCTTGCATTACCAAATTATCAACTAGCACTAAGCAGCAAGCAGCAACCAGCAAAAGGGCACTGATTTAGTACCATTGACAGTTCACAGCAGCAGACGTACTAACACGAGCTATCAATCATAGTAGCAAAACAAATCCATTCGTCCATCTATTCAATATGCAACAGCAACATCCACCCATCCGGCTAACAAACAGAGGGGTGGGGAACAGGGAGATGAGAGGCACCTGTTCTCGAGGCTCACAACTGAAAAATAATTAATAGCTTGCAATAACACATCTTAGTGGAACCAGGCAAGAGAAATAAAAGTTGGCTTGCATTGTGGCTTTTGATGGATGTACGGTCTGCATCAGAAACTACACAGAGACCATCGAAACATGGAACTTCATCCGAGGACATGGAACAAACCTTTCTTTCTCTGCTTCCCCTTCTCACTCCACCTCCATCCTACTTCTTCCAGTCTGGCTTCACCCGCTCCGCCTGCTTGTCCCCCTTCCAAGTTCCAAGTACCAACAAGATGGAAACAAACAAAATCAGAAACTGCTTTGCCAATTTACAGCACTACTTTTGCCACTTGTTACAAGTTTATGGACCTGACAAGTTTGCGATAATGCTAAGGGATTTAATAGTGGTATATATGCGCTGAACGTATCAGCTGGGAGGCCTTCTCTTGTATATATGTTCTAGTGTCACAATGAAGGTGGGATGGCTAGTAATAGCACTAGTTCGATTCAACCCAAATGGATTGGGCTTAATTGACTTGACAGATTACCACAGACGTAACACAGTACACGTCGCGCGGATTTGCAAACAAAATTAGCATAGCAGATGGGTTCAAATCAAAACAGGCTACAGATTCTAAATCTACGAGTAAACTAACATCCTAAACATTCTAGGCAGCCCAATCACAAACTAAAAGAAAAAACAGGGGAAGCTCACCGGGGCACCGGGGCGGCGGGGTGTCGGGGCGGCTAGGGCGTCGGGATGGCGGGGCGCCTGGTTGTCGAGGCGGCGGGGCGCCAGGCCGGTGGGGCGCCGAGGGTGTCGGGGCGGCGGCGGCGGCTCGGGCGGGGTAGGGGGTGGTGGACAGGCGCGGCGGGGCGGCAGGGGGTCGGGAGCGGCGGCGAGGGCGGTGGGGGTCGGCGGCGACGGGGGCGGCTCGGGCATGGGGACGGGGATGGCTCGGGCATGGCGACGGGGGCGGCTCGGGCACGGGGACGGGGACGGCGCAGTGAGGGGAGAGAGACAGAGGGGAGAGAAAGAGGATGGCGTGGGCGCTGACCTTTTTTGTTAGGTGAAATCTCATACTAATGGCACAATACTAATGGCGCACCACCCCTCGGTGTGCCATAAGTACATCCATACTAATGGCGCACCCCACCGTGGTGCGCCATTAGTATTTATTTATTTTTTTCTGCTCGAGCCAACAGGTTATCTTCCACCTGACCTGATCCACACCAAGTTCCCTCTACTAGCTTGACTGGTCAGCAGCCAGTTCTCACACCAAGAGGTCCTGGGTTTGATTCCCAGGCTCCACAAATTTTTTTTATGCATTTAAAATGTTGTTTGATACTTATTTGTGTTTAAATATGTTCAAACTTGTTTAAATCATAATAGTAATATTTTTTATAAGACAGTAATAATTTTTTAAAAAATTACATCAAACAGTAATGCCGGTGGAGCGGGGGAGGGTGCGCGGGGTGCGGGGGGTCGGCGGCAGCGGTTGATTAGGGGAGGGGTGCGGGGGGTCGGCGGCAGCGGTTGAGTAGGGGAATCGAGGGTGCGGGGGGTCGGCGGCGGCGGCCGGTGGACCGGGGGGTGCTCGGCGGCGAGGGGGACCGGATCTGGCAAGGTGGGATAGCGATCGAGATGGAGGGGGATCGAGATCGAGTGTCCATGAAATTTAAAAATATTCATGATAGTTCAAAAAGTGCCCATGAAATACAATCGAGAAATGAAGGCTACGATTTAAATACAATCGATCTTAGCTAGCTATCTGTTCACAATCTTCTTGCCCTTCTTTTTCGCAAATGGAGTTCTTCTGTGGAACGGACGTCCTTTAGGTAGGGTGGTCCTGCTTCTTCTTGTGGTGTATGCTGCTACTTCATCATCGTCGTCATGTTCGATCCTCGGGTCACCATACTTGTCGAAGTCTTGCTCATTGGCTACTCCATCCATTCCGATGATCTTCCTTTTGCCTCTCCTCACGACAACACGACTGGGCTTTGACGGGTCGGTAATGAAGAAGCATTGGTCCACTTGGGAAGCCAGTACCCATGGCTCATTTTTCGCGGTGACGTTTGCGCCCGCGGTCTTGGATTTGGCTTCAGGTATAACCATGGTGGTGAAATACCGGTCTTCTTTTAGGACGCTCTTGGCCCATCTGACACGGAACATCGGGACCTTCTCTCCAGCGTAGCTCAGCTCCCAGATCTTCTCGATCCTTCCGTAGTATCTGTCCTTGTCGTTACCGGTGTAGGATTCCATCGTTACCCCGGAGTTCTGATAACCATCGCTCTTCATGTCATTGGCCTCGATGTAGAATGTGTAGTCGTTGATATCGTACGCCTCATGGGTCATCAGGTTGTGCTCAGCGCCCTGTGACAAGGCGAATATGAGTTGTTCTTCCGCGGAAGAATCCTCATGTAAAGGGTACGACAGAAGCTTCTGCTTGAACCAACGCGTGAAACATGAGTTGTGCTCTTTGAGTATATCTCCGTCCGTCCTCTGTTGGCCTCGGTCATTGTACGTCTTCTTAATAAAGGTTTTGTGCTGTACCACCCAAGGATCGACCACGTCTATGTGTTGTAGCGCGACTAGGTTTGCTCTTTCAAAGTCGGCGAGTCGACCCTTGAAGTCGACATGCATTTCGCGACGACCCTCACGGTGACCCCATCCAGCGAGCCTGCCGAGGTGCCTGTTGACGGGCAGACCAACGGGGTTCTCGATGCCTAGATAATTCGTGCAGTAGGAGAAGCACTCTTCGGTCAGAAAGCCCCTGGCTATGCTTCCCTCTGGACGTGACATGTTGCGAACGTATCCTTTGATGACACCATTCATCCTTTCGAACGGCATCATGCTGTGCAGGAACGTCGGCCCGAGTTGGATGATATCGTCCACGATATGGACCAGCAGATGCACCATAACGTCGAAGAAAGCGGGCGGGAAGTACATCTCAAGCTCGCATAGTATCACCACGATCTCTTCCTGTAGCCTTCTGAGTTGCCTCACGCCAACAGACTTCCGAGAGATGATGTCAAAAAAGTTTCATAGGCCAAATAGGGTTTCACGGACGTGCGCGTCCATGATCCCACGGACTGCAACTGGAAGTATCTGTGTCATCAGCACGTGACAGTTGTGAGACTTCATCCCGCTGAACTTCAGCTTCGCTGGGTCTAGGTATCTGCTTATCTTCCCCGCGTAACCGTAAGGAAGTTTTACTCCTACGAGGCAGGTGAAAAACTGCTCGATCTCCTCCTGACTTAGAGTGAAGCACGCGGGAGGGTAGTCATTTCCGGTCTTCTTGGCCTTTTTGCCTTTGTGACGACTTTCCGTGTCCTGCTTCGCCTCATCATCATGATCATCATATATAGCATGAAGCTCCTGCCTGATGCCCATTGATTTCAAGTCTGCCCTTGCTTTCGGCCCATCTTTGGTCCTCTCTGGCATGTTGAGCAGGGTACCAAGCAGACTCTCGCACACGTTCTTCGTGATATGCATGACATCAAGGCTGTGAGGCACACGGTGGATCTTCCAGTACGGCAAGTCCCAGAAAACAGACCTCGTTTTCCATACCTTCAGCAGCGGCTCTGGCGCCTTTCGCTTCTTTCCCGGCTCTGGCACCTTTTGCTTCTTTCCCGGCAGTGGGCAGTCTTTCCAATTTTTCAACTGCTCATCTATTTCCTCGCCGCTCCTTGTACGCGGGCGTCCTCGGGGTTCGGTTTCACCATCGAACAGATCCTTGCGTTTTCTCCACGGGTCATCGTCGCGAAGCCACCTTCGATGTCCCATGAACACGGTTTTCGAAGACCCGGGATCTCTATCTAGCTGGCGATACGTTGTGTCATTCATGCACCTGACGCATCTAGAAAATCTGTGGACCACCTGCCCCGTGACATATCCGTAACCGAGATAGTCGTGCACCGTCGTGAGCAGCGCGGCTCTCATAGGGAAATATTCTTTCTCTGCGGCGTCCCACATATTGACTGGCGTTTTCCACAGCGTGTCAAGCTCCTCTTTCAGCAACCCCAGATACAGATTGATGTCGTTCCCTGGTTGTTTCGGTCCTTCAATTAGCATACTCATGTGAATGTACTTCCTCTTCATGCACAACCAGGGGGGAAGGTTGTACATCCACACAAACACAGGCCAGGTGCTATGTGTGCTTCTCTGGCTGCCAAACGGATTGACTCCATCGGTGCTCGCGCCCAGCACGATGTTCCTTGGATCATTCCCAAATTCTGGGTCTTCGAAGTTCAATGCTTGCCACTGGCTCGCATCCTTAGGGTGACTCAGCATCTTGTCTTTTTTATCTATCTCCGGATCATTTGCGTCATCTTCTCGCTTCTTCTCCTCCCTATCCGCGTGCCAACGCAGGAGCTTTGCTACATTAGGGTCCGCGAAATACTGCTGCAGACGAGGAGTGATCGGAAAGTACCACACCACTTTTCGAGGAGCTTTCTTCCTCTTCTTGTATCGAGTGACGCCGCACACCGGACATATGGTAGACTCCGCGTGCTCGTCCCGATAAATGATGCAATTGTTCATGCACACATGGTATTTCACGTGCGGTAAATCCAGAGGACACACGATTTTCTTCGCCTCCTCCAAACTGGTCGGGCACTTGTTCCCCTTGGGAAGACGTTCGTGCAAGAATGACATGTTCTCGTCGAAGCATGCGTCGGTCATTTTGTGTTTTACCTTCATCTCCAGAGCCATGAGCATTACTTTCAGGCGGGTATCCTCAGGCCTGCATCCTTCATACAATGGAGTAACCGTGTCTAACTCAAGTTGATCCATCTTGGCTTTCTCTCGGGCGGCAGCTCTTGCGTTATCCCTCTGCTTGAGAAGCAGCTCTTGAATATGGGGGTCCTGCACCCAGCCCATCGATGGTCCAGCGTTGTCTGCTCCGCCAGCATCATCATCTTCATGATCATGCCCGTCGTCTGCTCCGGCATCTTCCTCATCATCATGTCCTGCATCTTCTACATGATGACTGTGTACAGCATCACCGTCATGATCATCTCCTGGGGATTCTTCGTCTTCTCACCCGCCCGAGCCGCGGTGGTTGTCTTGCTGCCCTTCCTCATTTCTTGCCCGGCCCCCATGGACGACTTCGTAGTCATCTTCATCACCTTGCCACCGATAGCCATCCATGAAACCACGCAAGAGCAGGTGGTCCCGCACCTGCCCGGATTCCGGGTCCGCAATAAGGCTCTTCAGCTTGCATCTTCGACACGGACATCTTATCTCCGTCTCGTTCTTTTGAAGCATCTCGGCCTTATTGGACCTCAAAAACCTATTCACGATGCCTTCGGTCATCATGCTGACCATGGTCGCCTGCGGGGTAGAGCAAAACGATATTTTAGAACCAAGAAAAAATTTGGCATGACTTTCCCTAAAAATAGGACCAAAAAGAATGCTTAATGCCAAAATTCTCGCCGAAACGGAAATGAATCAACATTCTGGCAAAATATTGGCAACTATCGCATTTCAAATACCGGTACACCTCCAAACACAAACACATATGCAACACCACAAACATATGCAACACCACGAACATACATAGATCTAGCTAGGCCATAAAAAGTGCATGTGCACATTTTTGTAGGGAGAACAACATAAATATAGCTTGCCCCCTTACTTACCTATCAAAACAAGGTAATTTAACCACTTAAATTTAATGAATCTATGGTGGAAATGAGGTGAAAAAGAGGAGGCACCCGAGACAAGGAGGAGGTGGAGAGAATGAAGTGGGGAGAAAGTGAGTGTGGGTAGGAGAGGCTGTCCAAAATATCTTGTTGCTGCCCACTTACTAATGGCGCACCAACTCTAAATGCGCCATTAGTAATCCAGGTTACTAATGGTGCACCTCCTGGTGGTGCGCCATTAGTAGTTTTGCAAAAAAAATACTAATGGCGCACTGTCCCACAGTGCGCCATTACTAGTTTAAACTAGTAATGGCGCACGGTGGAACAGTGCGCCATTAGTAGTTTTGCAAAAAAGGGAATAAAAAATATAATAAAAAAAACAACATTAGTGGCGCACTTTCCGGCTGGTGCGCCATTACTAGTTACCACTAGTAATGGCGCACTATGTCTGGATGCGCCATTAGTATATTTGGACAGGCGCACTAGTTAAAAAAAATTTGATACTAATGGCGCACCCGGGGCCAGGTGCGCCATTAGTAGTTTCAACTCTAATGGCGTATCAGTAGGTGGTGCGCCATTAGTATATACTAATGGCGCACCGCTTGTCTGGTGCGCCATTAGTATCAATCCCATCTATAACCCTTTTTCTAGTAGTGAGTACTCATCTAATGCACAGGTAAAACTCAAATAAGAGATCTAACCAGAAGGTTCAACTTAAGAACTCCGGTTGGCAAAAAAGAATCAAATCGAACGAAGCAACGAAAGTCAAACGGCGAAAGTAAACAACTTCGTTCTACTAATCTGGATCTAGGGCAAATTTTATAGTAGCAAAAACGGGTTTAAGTTGGTTAAACGGATAGAGGGTTTCGAGACGAAACTCTAGGTGCTTGAATCGCCTGATTCCGATAAACGAGCGAAAAGTTATACTAAAACGAAAATTGGATTAGGAATTGCGATCAGAAAAATCGCGGATTTAATCCGAGAAAAAGAAAACGACGAACATTCGCTAGAACAAACGAACGGACGAACGCTCACTATTTAAATAAACCGGAAAAACCGATCTATTTTAAAAAAACGAATCTAAAAAACCAACGGAAAAACTGAACGGTTTTTCGAAAAAAAATAAAAAAAATGGCGCGGATTTCGATACGGCGGCGAACCACGGCGAGCGTGCGGCGGCGGCGGCGTCCGGCGGCGGCGAGGCGGCGCGGCGGCGGCGGCGGCGACTGGGGCTGGGGGCGGCTCGGGCTAGGGTTAGCTCTGGCTGGGCCTCCCCCCGGCTTAAATAGCCTAACGGGCCGGGAGTCCTAGTCGGACACGGCCCTAGGTCGGTTCGTTTTATTATTATTATTATTACGCGCAGAAGAAAATAAAAAGTAATACTAAACGGACTCCAAAAATTCCGAAATAAATTTTCACGGGCTTCTAAAATCAAGCCGCACAAGGTGAACATTTATTTGGGACCTAAATGCAATTTTGAAAAACGCACATTTTTCCTAAATTCAAATAAAACACCGAAAAACTCCGAAATAAAATCTTACTTGATTTTATTATTAAATCCTCAATATTTTTTATTTTGGGAAAGTCATTTTATTCCCTCTCTCATATTTTTGTAATAGAAATAATTGATGATAAAATAAATAAAATCAAATGATCCTATTCTCAAAATTTGAGAAAACTCAAATATGAAAATAACGAAATCCCCAACTCTCTCCGTGGGTCATTGAGTTGCGTAGAATTTCTAGGATCAACCAAAATGCAAAATAAAATACGATATGCAATGATGATCTAATGTATAACATTCCAAATTGGAAATTTGGGATATTACACCAGAACCCCACGCCGTGCGCGCACTCCGAGGAACGCCCCGCCGCCACATGGCCTCCCGGGAACCCCTGCTGCCGCGCACCCTCCCCGGAACCACAACTACAGCCCGCCCTCCCCGGACCCCCGCGCCACCATGCCGCCACTGGGATCCAATCGCCGACGAGCGGCTGTCTGCGAGGTCGAGGCCAGACGCCTCGATGCCGTCGAACGCCGTCTGTTGCCCGACAGACACGCACCATCCGAGAGCCGTCTTGCCTTCTTGCGCCTCGTCTGGTACGCCTTCACGCCTCCCCTCCCACCTAGGCTCCCCCGGTGTCACCCAGCTCCTCCTCTGGCACGACCCCCCGGCCACGCACGCCTCCTCGCTGCTCTGCCCCGGCCATGGGCACCTACCATTCCCTTTGCTCCGGCGCTGCCTGCCCTTCCCTCTTGTGCGACCTACCCTCTGCTACAACGAGCCCTCCTCTAGCACGCCTGCACTCTGCTCCGTCGGTGCATCGACCGAGCACCACCTCCCTTCTCTCTCCACTACGATGGCAGTGCGGGTAGACAGTCTATGAAGTTCAACTATATCTATAAGTTCAGCTGTATCAATGTTTCACTCCATTAGAAAATTCATGTTATGCTCTGCTCATGGCGTTGGAGCATGCTGCAAACTTTCGTTCAGTTCTGAAACTCTAATTCTGTTAGTTTAGCCCTTGTATTGTTCTTGTTGGCACAAATTTGAAGAGCCAAAGAAAATGGAAAAAAAGAATGCATTAGTACAACTATTCAGCAGAAAATCGTCAAAAGAGATGTTGCTTCGATGGGTTTTTGTGTGCTTGTATTTGAAAAAATACGTCAAAGAAAATTCAGCTGCTTGTGTACGTATGTGGATACCGTGGGAACAATGTTCTGTCCACCATCTGTTTTTGCTAATGAGTTTGTTTGACTTCCATTTTATATGTTTGAAAAGAAATAATGATGAAAACAGGAAAACTCTGTAACAAAAAAGTATTTGAAAAAGGAGTTCTGTGGCATGTGCAGAATTAGATCAAAGAAAAAGGAAGATAACACCGAAAGTGTGTGTGTGTGTTGTCTTTGTGTGTGTGATGCAGATAGAGTACTAGTTGGTGGGCACGTACTAAAGTTCAATTGTATCTGCAGGTGCAAAAAACTTATGTTTTTGGTCCATTGCTTTCGGTTTCATAGGTTGGTTTCTTCCAAGTTTATGTTCAAAATGCATCAATGTTTTTGGTACATTTTTTTGATGTACCATATTGATTTAGAAATAAAAAGGGCATGCTTTTTTAATAATCTAGAAGTTCAACGACTTCCACCTAGAGAGTTCAAAAAGACACTGTTTTTGGGGTACAATCCATCCCGCCTAGAAGATGCACATAGAATAAAAATCATTCATCACGCAGCAGTGTAGAGATACAGTTTATTTTGTTGTGGTCGCTCACTCCATTTTCTAGAAAAAGCCTAGAGGTTCAAATTTAAAAGACTAAAAATTTCAAATGTTTGTTACAAAACCAAAAGACGGTCAAATAAAAAACCAAAAGAATCTCAAAACAATTTTATAAAAAAGGGATTTTCTCCCTTAAAAAAACTACAAGTTCTAATTTAAAAAGCGGAGCGGCTTGATCTTTATTAAAATCTATGATTTTTTTGTTACTAAAAGAAATAAAACCAGGAAGTCCAAATTCTAAAAAGGAGAAGTTCGATGTTTATAGATTTTCCTCATTATTAGATAATGAAAACAAAAGAAGTTCAAAAATAAAAAGATAGGTAGTTCAAATTTGAAAAAATAGATTATTTCAAAAATCATAAAAAAGGATTTTCACCATTCCTAACAAATACTAGAAGTTCAAATTTAAATAATGGTCAGGCTCAATAATTATTACAAAAGTAGGATTTTTTTGTTACTAAAGGAAAGAAACCAAAATTCCAAATTTCATAAAGAAAGCAGTTTGATATTTATAAAAATAGTCATTTTTCCTTGTTATTAAAGAATAAAATCAAGAAGTTTTAATTAAAAACAACAGAGTAGTCCGATCTAAACGAAAAACTAAAATTCTTTTCGTTTCTACAAAATTAAGATTTTTTCCTTCACAAATGAATAACACCAAGAAGTCCAAATTGAAAAAACCGAGAAGTTCAATTTTTAAAAATACAATAGTTCAAAGTATATGAAAAACTCAGATTTGTACTCGATAATAAATAATAAACCAAGAAGTTCAATTTCAGAAAATGGAGCAGTTCAATATTTATCACAAAAACTTCAATTTTTCCCCGTTGCTAACGAATAAACCAAGAAGTTTAGTTCGAAATAACGAGGAAGTTGTATAATCTTTAATATAATACTAAGATTTTTTCCATATAAAAACCGAATACAATTTTTTACTCAAAATATAAAAAGGTGAAGTTCAAATTGAAATAATGGAGAAGTTCGGAGTTTATTACAACCTAGGATTTACCTGTTCAAAAAATAAAAAACACAACGCCATTTTTTGCACTTTCAAAAACAACTCATAAACAAAAAAATGGTTTCTAAAAGTTCAAGTGTTCGGCGAGGAAAAGTTCAAACAATTCTTATGAGAGAGGTTCACCATGTATTTTAGATGTCCAAAATACATAAAAACTGTAGTTTTGTGTTTAAAACAATTCTCTCAAACCAGAGAGAAGTTCAAAGTGATAACAACCGGAAGTTCACGTGCTACATGGTGTGTATTTCATATAAGAAAAATACAATAAAGTGAAATAGAGTGAAGTTCAAACAGACCTACCCCAGAAGTTCGACTACTTCACGCGGTGCGAAAAACAGCACGTCCAAAAACATCACGTCAAAAACAGAGTGAAGTTTAAACAGACATGCCCGAGAAGTTCAACTACTTCACGCAGTGCATTTCCATTCACGATGAAGGCAGAAATCATGATCTCATCATTTTCTAATTTGCCTCAAAACGGTAGAAATATCATTTATGTAAGTTCAAGTCCTTGGTTGGAGAAAGTTACAAAAATTATTGTGAGAGACGTTTGTACAAAAGGAATATTATTTGTGTAACACTAACGAATGGATGAGAAAATTACAAACAAAAATACGTCACAAAAGTTCAACATGAAAACAGCATGAAGTTCAACTACTACGCTGAATGAATTTTAGATGAAAAACTTTTAAAATCATCACGAGTATGAAAAGATGATCAACATGGGAAACTTGCGTGTTTACAGCAGCTTTCCATCGATATATCACCTGCTCAATTCCGGTGAATGGATGGAGAGCTACTTGAAGTGGATGCAGATCTACGAGAAAAAAACACGTGAAAAACAGAGTGAAGTTCAAGCACACAAGCTGAGAAGTTCAAATTCTTCACATGGTGCATTTTTGAAGAATCTGTTTCACGATAAAGGTAGAATGCATGATCTCGCCGTTTCGAAATTACTTGAAAACGGCCAGGATTCAGAGAAAACCATCAACATGAAAAAGTTTCAAATTTTCTGTAGCTTTTCAATGGTATATTATTTGCCCCATTCCGATAAAGTTTGTAGAAATTATGGCAAAAATACGTTTTTAGCCATTTTCAAAACTGACATAAAACCGTAATGAATTAGGAGAAACAATACATACAAAAAGGTTTTGCATTACTTCAAGCTTTCCAACGCCATATCATTTGCTGCATTTGGACGTATAGTTAAAAAATTAACTCGAAAATACGAACTCGGTGGAACATGTACCATTTTCTAAATTACTTTCAAACTGTTTAAAATTAGAAAAAACTTTTAACATGAAAAAGTAGCGCATTTTCATAAGCTTTCCAACACCAAATTATTTGTCTCAATTCGATTAGCCGTTTAGAAATGGCATCGAAAATACGAACTCGGGTGTTCCGTTTGCGAAATTCTATGATTTTCTGAAGTACTCTTTAACTGTAGGGAATTAGAGAAAACTTTCAACATGTGGAGGGAGCGGTTTTGCAACAGCTTTCCAACGCCATATTATTTGCCTCATTCTGATAAACGGTTTAAAATGCGATCAAAAATACGATTCACATTTTTTGTATGAAGAAAAAACGGTTTTCAAAACTGCTCTTAAACCGCTTACATTTTGCCAAGAATTTAACTTGGGTCATGATACTGATGTCCATATATTTCCAACGGTATATCGCAAACCCCATTTGGACACCTTTTAGCTGAAGTTCAACCTAGTACTCAGGGAAGATCAGGCGCGTTACTCGGGAAGTTCATGTTGTGATCAGAATATTATTCTGATCCCGTGATCAGAATAGTGTTTATGTATGTGTGTGTGTGTGTATTCTATGATCAAAGACAATAAAAATTCAATTTACATCTCTCTTTGTGGTCTCTCTCATTTTACTTTGTAATAGGTTATTATCAGCACGCTCCCGGCAACGGCAAAGAAGTCACAACGGCCAGGGGATGCAGTCTTCCGCAACGCGAATCAGATTGGCGAATAAGAGCGCGCAACGCGTAGCATCGTCAGAGCATCTCTAGCAGACCTCGTATAAGTGGTCAAAC
The DNA here is from genome assembly GCF_056163025.1 of Triticum urartu. Classification (NCBI taxonomy): domain Eukaryota; kingdom Viridiplantae; phylum Streptophyta; class Magnoliopsida; order Poales; family Poaceae; genus Triticum; species Triticum urartu. The sequence goes on from NC_141877.1 coordinate 519,129,756, forward strand.
CCGCAAAATAACCGTTTTTTGCAATTTCAGTCAAAAATACGAGCCCGAATAGACCCCTTAAAATCGTCCGACCCTTAAATTTTTTGAAGGGGCTCTGTAAACGCGAACGTGAAACCCTCATATATACACAGTTTTGAAGGCAACTTATCAGGGCCCTGCATACCTGTCAACGTTGGCGGTTGAGGAATCTTTGCTCCCACCAACGCCATGAAACTCGCCCAGCCGCCGCGGCCGTCCGCCGCCCGGCCACCGCGCTCGAACGGAGCTAGCTAGCTAGCTCAATCCATTCCAACGGAGCTAGGTAGATAGCTAGCAGCTCAATCATTTCGAAGAGCTAGCTAACTAGCTCGATGCGCCGGCCGTTCGATCCGGCCGCCGCTCGCGCCGCCCCGTCAGCCTGGCCTCCACGCGTGCCGCGCTCGCCTCGCGTTTTCCCTCGCCCACCTGTCCGCCGGATTGATCGCGAGGAAGAGGACAACTAAAAGAAAGATCTAGCTCTGGGTCTGTTCGGTATATTCGAAGAATAATCTTTTTTATGGGTTGATTATATGGGGTCTGGGTCTGTCCTCCCCCGCGCTGGCATGCATATACCCTTTTTCGTGAACTACAAAAGACTTATACGGATCGGAATTTTGCGGGGTCTGCTAGAGATGCTCTCAACAGGTAGCACGCGGAACGTGCATTGGCTTTGCTACAGCCGCAGTACGCGCCAGCGCATCAGGTTGCATGCTTAGGCATGCATGCATCCGTTGAAGAAATCGATCAGGAGAATGCCAATTTGGTTTTCATTTTGAGATTAGCATCAGCAATCCACTCATCGTGTCTCTGCAGTACGGAGAGCAATCTTCTTTTTGCAACACAGGAATTCACCGAGAATGGATCGAACTTTTACTTGATTAAGAGTTGGTTTTCATTTTGAGATTAGCATCAGCGATCCACTCATCGTGTCTCTCCAGTACGGAGAGCGTTCTTCTTTTTGCAACACAGGAATTTAGCGAGAATGGATCGAACTTTTACTTGATTGAGAGATAAAAGAAGACGGTGTTTTGGCTTGGCCCTGGATTGCTACAGATTGCGACTCCCTGCGGCATCATCACTTCCTCGCGAAGGGAGGCACAGCGAAGCAAGAACGCCTACTTTTAGAATTGGAGTGGCAATGCGCTTGCGACAGCCGGCAAGTCAATCGGCGGCGCTGTCCATTGGCTCGCATGGAGGCGCCAAGCGAGCGCAGCCACCCTTGACACGGCTGTCAACGGCAGCCCCTCCTCGGTGAGCCCCCTGCACGGTGTTGACATAACATTTTAGCACGGTCAAGAACTTAATTAATATGGTCTCAAATAAAGAAGTGATCTATATGAAAAGTTTTGTATTATTGACATGAACATTTTTTAAGTTTGGGTCATCGCCATTCGATCTCATCTCAAGGGCCGAAACTATGCTCAAAATATTAAGATTTTGTATTCAGAGTATTGTTCAGCCAATTAAGCCTCCAAGACGACCTCATATGAAAAAAGTTTCTACATGGATTGTCTTCATCTCGTCGAAATGGTCAATTTTGATATGAAAATCGTCTCAATCCGAGTTCGTATGCAAAAGTTAGAGCAATCGGAGTGCAGCCCTACCACGAGGCAAAAAGTAGCGCGAGGCATCAGACACGATGTTTGATGGGTCGCGCGAGCGATTCAGCCCTTAAGATGGCCTCAAATCGAAAAACATTCAACACAAAATTTATTCCCATCGTCAAAACGGTTAAATTTTCTTTTGGGCGCATCTTCATGCGAGGTCGTATTTGGCCTGTGAAACATAAAAGCTGAACTACTGTCTCCGATATACCTAATCCGAGTTTCGTTAACTTTGGAAGGATTTGAACGAGATTTGGAGTCCTTTTCTTGCACAGAAAGTTCAGCTAACTCATAAATAGATGAGAGGTGACGGCCGATTGTACAACACACAATCGAACAAATCATCTATCACTTTTTATCTTTTATCTTTTCGGCTTAACCCTCATCTACCACTTTTTATCTTTCATATTTTCTCCTTAACCCTAGTTCTTCTTGTTCGTCGTTCTTTGTTCGTTCTTCTTGTTACAGGGTGGCGAACCTCGAGGCCCTAGGGGCGATCAGGTTGACCTAGGAGAGCCCATAGCCGCCGCGCGCCCTGATGGGGTTCCTCCTGGGCGTGTGGGGTTTCGGGTCCTCAAAAGCACCTGCCAAATTGCCTGCGTACCGCGCTTTCGGCCGGGTCTCCTTCGATGTGAGCTGCGGTGCATCATCCCCGGCGTCGAGGGTACATGGTGACATGTTCGTGTGCGAACACACTTTTTGGTGACCCCACTGGGGAGAAGCTTTGAACGGTCTGCAGCCCGTTCTTGCTACGAAGAGATCGCCATCTTGGGTTTACAATTTACAACGGTAATATGAATACCCAATTCACTTACGTAGATACAAATAATGCATATGTTGTTGCTAGATCGTTTAATGAGCATAATCTGTCGGCTAGCCCTAGATTTATCAATCATGCATCTAATTATGCGCAACAGCCGATTTAGAATAATCTTCAGGCTTCAACTTCATATAAGTTTAGCAACATGCAACATACGTATCCCAACTCCCACGCACCAGCAACCGTACAAATCTCTATGCCGATGAACAACATGATGAGTTCAGTTAATCAAGTTGACACACCCTATGTAGGAACTTTCAATAGTATGCAACAAAGTGTTTCAACTTTTTATTCATCGGCAAAGAACTTGTAGTATGTTAATCCAAATGTGCCAGTGGATAGGGGAATTGTCCATGCTACTATTAGTTACTAGATGATACCCCACGCGCTGCTACGGGAATTTGCAGCATTGTTTAGCAGGAGGATTTATGAAGTAATTCATGAAATCACTAAAGCAAATATATAAAAATATGTTTACTTGAATCTTTGATAGAATGATGTGAAAAGTTTAAAAAATAGGATAACGTAGTTGATAAAAGCATCAATAATGCATTGCCTGCCGATATATTGCAAAAGAGTGTTGTTTATATTAAGCTTAACTAATGACAAATGTTCATATCATTCATACCTTGGTAGTCATTTATCGTGTAACAACTTCTACCAAGAAATTCAAGGTGTCACCCTTAATCATTAATTGTTTGTTGTTGGAGAAGCGAGCATCACTTGGTGCACTTTGTGCCAAAAATTCAAACAAACTCAAGGACGCTCCTGCTCTCCCAATGCACTGCTACCTCTTGAGCATGCGTTGGTTTTTCCTTGAAGAGGAAAGGGTGATGCAGCAAAGTAGCGTAAGTATTTCCCTCAGCTTTTGAGAACCAAGGTATCAATCCAGTAGAAGACTACACGCAAATCGCCTAGTACCTGCACAAACAAATAAGAACCTTGCAACCAACGCGATAAAGTGGTTGTCAATCCCTTCACGGCCACCTACAAAAGTGAGATCTGATAAAGATAATAAGATAAATATTTTTGGTATTTTTGTGGTATAGATTGGAAAATAAAGATTGCAAAATAAATGGTATAGTAGAATTGTAGATTGGAAACTTATATGATGTAAAGTAGACCCGGGCGCATAGGTTTCACTACTGGCTTCTCTCAAGATAGCATGTATTACGGTGGGTGAACAAATTACTGCCGAACAGTTGATAGAAAAGCACATAGTTATGATGATATCTAAGGCAATGATCATGAATATAGGCATCACGTCCGTGACAAGTAGACCGAAACGATTCTGCATCTACTACTATTACTCCACACATCGACCGCTATCCAGCATGCATTTAAAGTATTAAGTTCATAAGAACGGAGTAACGCATTAGGCAAGATGACATGATGTAGAGGGATAAACTCAAGCAATATGATATAAACCCCATCTTTTTATCCTCGATGGCAACAATATAATACGTGTCGTTTCCCTTTCTGTCACTGGGATCGAGCACCGCAAGATTGAACCCAAAGCTAAGCACTTCTCCCATTGCAAGAATGATCAATCTAGTAGGCCAAACTAAACCGATAATTCGAAGAGACTTGCAAAGATATCAAATCATGCATATAAGAATTCAGAGAAGAATTAAGTAATATTCATAGATAATCAAGTTCATAAACCCACAATTCATCGGATCTCAACAAACACACCGCAAAAGAGTTATATCGAATAGATCTCCAAGAAGATCACGGAGAACTTTGTATTGAGATCCAAAGAGAGAGAAGAAGCCATCTAGCTAATAACTATGGACCCGAGGGTGTATGGTAAACTACTCAAACATCATCGAAGAGGCTATGGTGTTGATGTAGAAGCCCTCCGTGATCGAATCCCCCTCCGGTAGATCGTCGGAAAAGGCCCCAAGATGGGATATCACGGGTACAGAAGGTTGCGGCGGTGGAAAAGGTGTTATGTGGCTCTCCCCGAAGGTTTCAGGGTATAAAAGTATATATAGGCGAAAGAAGTAGGTTGGTGGAGCCGTGAGGGGCCCACGAGGGTGGGGGGCGCGCCCTCCTGCCTCGTGGCTTCATCGCTGCTTCCTTGACGTCCACTCCAAGTCTCCTAAATTGCGTTTGTTCAAAAAACGATCCTCACGAAGGTTTCATTCCGTTTGGATTCCGTTTGATATTCCTTTTCCGCGAAACACCGAAATAGGCAAAAAAACGGCAATTTGCACTGGGCTTTCGGTTAATAGGTTAGTCCAAAAATAATATAAAAAGGTATATTAGAGCCCATTAAACATCCAAAACAGATAATATAATAGCATGGAACAATAAAAAATTATAGATAAGTTGGAGACGTATCAAGTATCCCCAAGCTTAATTCCTACTCGTCCTCGAGTTGGTAAATGATAAAAATAGAATTTTTGATGTGGAATGCTCCCTAACATAATTTTCATTGTAATTCTCTTTATTGTGGCATGAATTTTCAGATCCAAAAGATTCAAGATAAAAGTTTAATATTGACATAAAAATAGTAATACTTCAAGCATGCTAACCAAGCAATTATGTCTTATCAAAATAACATAGCCAAAGAAATCTTATACCTACAAAATCATATAGTCTAGCCATGCTTCATTTTTGTCACACAAAATGCTACCATCATGCATAACCCCAATGACAAGCCGAGCAATTGGTTGATACTTTTTAATGCACTTCAGCCTTTTCAACCCTTACGCAATACATGAGCGCAAGCCATGGATATAGCACTATAGGTGGAATAGCATATGATGATGGGGGTTATGTGAGAAGACAAAAAAGGAGAAAGTCTCACATTGACGCGGCTAATCAATGGGCTATGGAGATGCCCATCAATTGATGTCAATGCGAGGAGTAGGGATTGCCATGCAACGGATGCACTAGAGCTATAAGTGTATGAAAGCTCATCTAAAGAAACTAAGTGGGTGTGCATCCAACTTGCTTGCTCACGAAGACCTAGGGCATTTTGAGGAAGCCCGTCATTGGAATATACAAGCCAAGTTCTATAATGAAAAATTCCCACTAGTATATGAAAGTGACAAAATAAGAAACTCTCAATCATGAAGATCATGGTGCTATTTTGAAGCACAAGTGTGGAAAAAGGATACTAACATTGTCCCTTCTCTCTTTTTCTCTCATTTTTTTGGGCTTCTTTGGCCTTTTTTTATTTGGGCTTCTTTGGCCTTTTTTATTTCATAGTCTCCATCCTTCTTTCCTCACATGGTACAATGCTCTAATAATGATGATCATTACATTTTTATTTACTCATAACTCAATGTTACAACTCGATGCTAGAACAGAAATATGACTCTATGTGAATGCCTCCGGCGGTGTACCGGGATATGCGATGAATCAAGAGCGACATGTATGAAAGAATTATGGAAGTGGCTTTGCCACAAATACGATGCCAACTACATGATAATGCAAAGCAATATGACAATGATGGAGCGTGTCATAATAAACGGAACGGTGGAAAGTTGCATGGCAATATATCTTGGAATGGCTATGAAAATGCCATAATAGGTAGGTATGGTGACTGTTTTGGGGAAGATATAAGGAGGCTTATGTGTGATAGAGCGTATCATATCACGGGGTTTGGATGCACCGGTGAAGTTTGCACCAACTCTCAAGGTGAGAAAGTGCAATGCACAGTACCGTAGAGGCTAGCAAATTGCGGAACTGTAAAAGTGTGTATGATCCATGGACTCGCATTAGTCATAAACTCATATACTTATTACAAAAGTTTATTAGCCCTCGAAGCAAAGTACTACTACGCATACCCCTAGAGGGATGGACTGGTAGTAAAATACCATCGCTCGTCCCCGACCGCCACTCATAAGGAAAGCACTCAAAGAACACCCCATGCTTCAAATTTGTCACACAACGTTTACCATACGTGCATGCTACGGGACTTGCCAACTTTAACACAAATATTTCTCAATTTCACAATAACCCAACTAACATGACTCTAACATTACCACCTTTCACTAGTAGAAAAAGGGTCAAATGTGAAGCACATTAGTGCCGGTTTGAAGTTGAGCCGGCACTAATGTGACCATTAGTGCCGGTTCCAACAGCTAGGTGGGCAGGAATCATTAGTACCGGTTCGTGGGCAACCTTTAGTACCGGTTCATGCCACGAACCGGTACTAATGAGGCCAGTGCGGCTGTGGTCAGGCTGGGTCCCCCACGAAGACCTTTAGTACCGGTTCATGGCATGAACCGGTACTAGAGTTTCTTAGTAAGCTGATTTTTAGTCCCACCTCGCCAAGAGAGAGGCAGTATGAGCGGTTTATAAGCCGTGAGTGCAGAGACAATGATGAAGAGGCGCAATGCTCACCTGCACGTTGATTAGCTTCAAGCCTTTCGGAATAGCATAGATTGCACTGAGCTATGTGCAATGCAGAATACACTATTCCGAAAGGCTTGAAGCAAATTAACCAGCATTGCACCTCTTTTTTATTTTTAATAACTTATTTGAACTCCGGACTTCTTGTGTTCCGTATGCAGCATTCAAAGCGACGTCATCAATTTCCAACATGTTCTGACATCATTTGTTGTTTTTCAGTCATTTACCTAATTGTTTAGAGAGCTAAATGACCGTGAAATTGAAAATCACTACAAAATGAAATATGAAAATGTTGAAATTTAGCATGGTATCATCATTTCACCCGAATAGCATGTGCGAAAGAGTAGAGAGGGTCACGGCAAAAACTGGACGCACTTCGTGTACAAACTGGACAAACTCTTTCGGAGTATCAGGGTTTCGGACGAGAACTCATCTGTTACACGGGCACTTCAATGTTTTTTAAACTTATTTGAACTCCGGACATGTTCTATGCTATTTTACCTGAGAGAGAGCAGCAAGAGTGATTAATTAGCTAGTTCATGCTCTTAGTACTTGTCCTCTCATGTCCGTGTTCTTCGTCCTGAACTTAATCTCAAAGAGTGATTTGCTTTTGTGGTGTTATGAACGCTTATAATATCATTACCATGTTGAACTCGGTGATAACTTTGCTATGAAAACCGTTGGTGATGATATATATGATGCAAGAGTTTTTGTATTAATATGATGATGATGATGAGTTATTATATCATTTATGAAAGAAACTGCATATTAGTTTCAACTGGATGGATTCTAGCTAAGTGATCAAGTATATGCCATATCCATATTACCTCGATCACTTAAGTAGGTGATCAAGTATATATAATATGGATATGACATATACTTGATGACTTAGCTAGGATCCACCATCCAGTCAAACTAATCTGCGGTACATTCACCTAATGATTTAACAACTCATTATAATGTAAAACAATCACTAAATTAAATTGAAAACACAAAATTAAAGTAAAAATAAAAAATAAAACCAAAACACACCCAAACATTTAGTACCGGTTGGTGTTACCAACCGGTACTAATGTCCTACGCGCCCACGGAGCTGGCTCGTGCCACGTGGTTGCCCTTTAGCACCGGTTCGTGCTGAACCGGTACTAAAGGGGGGGCCTTTAGTGCCCACAATTTAGTGCCGGTTACCGAACCGGCACTAAAGGCCCTTACGAACCGGTGCCATTGCCCGGTTCTGCACTAGTGTTTATATCTCAAAACATCTATCAAGTATCATAGTATTCAACGCACTCTATATGAAAGTTTTTATCATACCCATCTTGAATGCATATCATATTAGGACTAATTTTATAGCCAAAACAAATTACCATGTTGTTCTAAAAGACTCTCAAAATAAAGTGAAGAATGAGAGATCAATAATTTCTACAAAATAAAACCACAACCGTTATTTAAAAAATATAAGTGAAGCACTAGAGCAAAATTATCTAGCTCAAAAGATATAAGTGAAGCACATAGAGTATTTTAATAAATTCCTATTCATGTGTGTCTCTCCCAAAAGGTGTATACAACAAGGATGACTATGGTGAACTAAAAAGTAAAGACTCAAATCATACAAGGCGCTCCAAGCAAAACACATATCATGTGGTGAATAAAAATACAGCCTCAAGTAAAGTTACTGATAGACGAAGACGAAAGAGGGGATGCCTTCCGGGGGATCCCCAAGCTTAGGCTTTTGGTTGTCCTTGGATTTTACCTTGGGGTGCCTTGGGCATCCCCAAGTTTAGGCTCTTTCCACTCCTTGTTCCAAAATCCATCAAATATTTACCCAAAAACTTGAAAACTTTAATTCTTCACAACACAAAACTCAACAGAAAATCTCATGAGCTCTGTTAGTATAATAAAACAAATCACCACCTTAAGGTACTGTAATGAACTCATTCTTTATTTATATTGGTGTTAAACCTACTGTATTCCAACCTCTCTATGGTTCATACCCCCCCCCCCCCGACCCCCCCCCCCCCCCCCGATACTAGCCAAAGATTCATCAAAATAAGCAAACAACACACGAAAAACAGAATCTGTCAAAACAGAACAGTCTGTAGCAATCTGTAGGTTTCGAATACTTCTGTAACTCCAAAAATCCTGAAAAACTAGGACAACCTGGATAATTTGTATATTGATCTACTGCAAAAATAATTGGTATTTTATCACGTTCTTGCTAATTTTAACAATTATTTTCGTGAATGCAAAGTTTCTGTCTTTTTCAGCAGATCAAACAACTATCACCCAAGAAGATCCTATTGGTTCTACTTGGGACAAACACAAATTAAAACATAAAAACACATCTAAACAGAGGCTAGATGGATTATTTATTATTAAACAGGAACAAAAAGTAAAGAACAAAAATAAAATTGGGTTGCCTCCCAACAAGCGCTTTTCGTCAAAGCCTTTTAGCTAGGCATTGAGATTTCAATGGTGCTCACATGAAAGACAAGAATTGAAGCACAAAGAGAGCATCACAAAACACACGACAAACACATTAAGTTAGAGCACAGGTTCTCCAATACCTGGCAGGTTCTCCAGGGATCTCACTGGAGCTATGATCCCGTGATGGTTCCTTCTCTGTGGGTGTCCATCGCCCGCGCCGATACCCGTCGTGTGCTAGGGTTTTAGTTGTACTAGTGAGAATGGTTATATTTTCCACGCAAAATTATACAATTCAGACGACTACACCTATTTTGGATGCAAAACATGGCGAGCACTATGCAAGACTTATGCATTTGAGCCTGATATGGTTATCACCTTTGATATTCGTCCGGAAGATGATATTGAAGGTAATACCGACATCTGGGTCGATGTGCAGACGCCTCCAGTTACACCAAAATGTAAGTTTCTCAACCATATTTATGTCTTTGATATTGTTTATTCAAAAATAGTTGACAACTAATTTGTATTGTCAGCTTATTTCGGTGCAAGCAAACATGTCCAGCGCTTGGTAGACAGGACCTACTACTGTCCCGGGGCTGAACTAAACTGCGAGGAGCTAAGTCATTATGTTTCATGGCTTCAGGATCTTGATACCGTCAAGACAAATTTTCTTCATGGACTTAGAAATCTTAGTACTGAAAACATGCGACCAATAGTGTTCGTCGTGAACTATGGTCACATCTATTTAGGAAGGATGGTAAGATTTTTACTATTTGTCCTCAGTGCATCTTTTCCATACATTATTTTTGAAGCTAAACTTCATTGTTAAGTATGTGACCATACGATGTTCTTCAACAGGGACTCCCGATGAATGTTGTGCCTTATGGGATCGAGACTAAAGGTACCATGAGTATTATTAGCTTACGGCCAAGATATCCTACATGTTACTTTAGTGCATTCAAGATCAGCGATGAATGCTTAATAGTGCAAGATTGGACCAGATATGTGATGGGGGAGCGCAGACAAGTACTATGGGGCAGCAAACAGATGTGCTACCCAAAATTAGGAGACAGGTTCATCTGCATGCTCCAACTTGATCAAGGAGGAGAGCTACACATCTTTTATGTTGTTTTACCTAAGAGAGAGCAGCAGGAGTGATTAGCTAGAAATGAGTTTGAGGATGATGATGTGCTACACTATTACTATGATGATAAAATAGCTAGTGTTGGTGGTAATGACTGATGATTATTATTAGCTAGTGTTAGTGGTGATTAAATAAATATTGTTGGTGCTAATGATTATGATGATGATTAAATAGCTTGTGCTGGCGGATTAGATTCAAGTGGAGGCAACATGTGGTGCACATCGAAAGTACTAGTAGTCCAAACTAGATCAAGTTTGGATTAGTAGTATACTTTTGACATGCACCACATATTGCCTCCACTTGAACCTAATCCACCTTCATTTGACACACTGTTATGGACATAATGATGTAAACCTCATAACTGGTATTGTACCAATATTTGTACGATGGCGCATAAATACACTAAAAAAACAAAAAAAACAATACTAGTAGCGATGGAAAGAAAACACGCTGCCAGTAGTTACATTAGCAGCAGCGTGGGAGTAAACAAGCACTGCAGCTATTTGTCCTAGCAGTAGCGCGTGCGGCACGCGTTACTACTAAGCAATAGCTGTAGCGCCTTATTAGTAGCGTGCCTACCCGCGCTACTAGTGAGCACAAAACCAGCGCTACTGCTAGGGTTTTCCCTAGTAGTGTCTCTCTAGGTATTATACTTCTGACGTGGCAAGTTTGATGACGTGGCTAGGATGCATGTCAAGAGAATGAGCTTAGTAGGATTAAACTATTTAGGTATTATAGATTCGGCCAATTATCCTTAAACATCATATGCGACCCCTCATGCTACTAATTGTTTGGCATCATATGCAACTGTTGATTTCCTTAATTCGGCTCCGCACCTTCATGGTCATGGCCGAATAAGTGAAACCTCTATAGGAGCACAAATGCCTTCACCTAGTAACATGGCATATCATGTTCCCCCTACGCAGTTACAGAATTTCGGCAACATCTCATTATCGAAAGAGTCTAAAAGCATCAGGGAAAGTTGTTGCATATTTTTTCCAAATTCATTCTCGTATTCATTCTACTGAATACTTACTTGCTTACGGGCCATGTTACATTGCCATTGCTTGGGTTGTGCGCTCTGCTGATGAAGAGCTGCTAGGTGTGCACATAATTATAGAGATCGAGACTTTAGCTTAGAATTACGTTCATGTAACCGTTTTATTACAATAAAGCAAGTAGTGTAGAAGTTTGAAAATATAGACTTCTTCATTATCTAGTGATCACCTACTACAGGATTGGTGTCCATAATGAAATAGTAAAAAAAACATTTTGCAGATTCTTGCATACGACCATGGGGCTGTTTGGCACTGGTGTATGTGATTAGTGGATCTTTAGTCCACGGGCGTCGATTGTTTATTTGCTAAAAATTTAACTTGCCTTGTGAATGTCTTTTGTCGAGTGCTCATTTGCTGATGGGCCATGTTAAGTTGCCACTGTTTGGTATGGGTCGCTTCATGTGAGGACATCAGATTTCTCTTTGTAGCTATAAAGATGCAGTAATTGTAGTACTCTTCAAATTGCATCTTTTAGGATAGGTTTGCTATTCCTTGTGCAATATACTTTTAAGTCACTGATCCAACTTATTTTTTTTTGCTCTAGACAAATATTATGACATGCTAATTGTAGGGTAGAATTATTGTGGGGATGTTTCCAACTGATGGTATGACTGTAGGTGTGAAGGACCGAAATATTGGACTCTACCATGCATCCGTGGGCAATTATTTGCATGAAAACCTGTAAAAAAACTTTTAAGAAACAATGATTCCAAGGATATGATGAATATATCATACTTAATTTTGAATGCATCAGATACGGCACTGGTAGAAAAAGGGCCTATAGTCCCGGTTCGTAAGGGCCTTTAGTCCCGGTTCCTGAACCGGGACTAAAGTGTCGGTACTAATACCTCCCCCCTTTAGTCCCGGTTCAATCCAGAACCGGGACTAAAGGCCCTCCACGTGGGCAGTGCGCAGAGCCCAGTCAGCAGACCCTTTGGTCCCGGTTGGTGGCACCAACCGGGACCAATAGGCATCCACGCGTCAGCATTTCTGTGGCTGGGTTTTTTTTTGAAAGGGGGGGGTTGGGGGTTTTGGGGGGTTAATTTAGGTGTTTCATATATTGTGTTAGCTAGCTATAATTACTAGAGAGAAGTGTCCTCTCTTATGTCCGTGCTTGGTCGACGCTACGTACTATACATACGTATAGAGAGGACTAGACACGCTGGCTAGCTAGTAAGCAAACGAAGGAAACAGAAGATCGTGATGAACATATATGCATACAGAGAGAAGTGATATCGACCACCTCTCCTTCTCCGAGAGATTGGTCGAACAACAAGTTCTCATATATCTATCTGACACTACCAGCTACATATATACAGTAATTATCTCTTACAAATATAATCATACGGACTCAGGGTCAACATAGAATTCTCCGTCTTCAGGGATCACGTGGTCAAGAAAGAATGCCGCCAATTCCTCTTGAATTCCTCGCATGCGAGCTGGTGCTAGGATTTCATCCCGCTTCCGAAACATCTAATTTAAAGAAGGGGGTCAATACATATATATATGAATGAATGAAACTCAACACAAATGATGGTAATAAAATAAAATTGTGAATGTTGTTATTTACGTACTTCATATTGTTCGTCAGTGTAGCACCGCTCACAGGTCGTGTGGCGGATGGACTCGCAAACATAGTATCCACAGAAATCATTCCCTTGTTCCTGCCACAACCACTTTACAAGAAATAGAGGTTAATCAAACTGATAAGCAAGAATGCCAAATGTTATTGATGAAACTAGCGCTTGAATGACTAGTAGATGCGCTTAAAATGCTACTATAGCTAGTACTTACTTTCGGGTGTCTAAATTGCAGCTCCTTCGGCAGTCCCGGAGCTTTTCTGGTGAATTTTCTCCAAACCCTGCCGGACAAAGAAAACAATTACTTGATATATCAGGAAATGAACAAAGTTGCTGATATGGTGGATAATGATCGATTTAATTTGCTTCTCGAGTATTTGAGTCATGTCTACATAGTCCTTGGGATCTTTTCGTCTTGAGTCTAAGACGGTTACTAGTCCCTGCTCAAGCTTAATATGTAGGAGAATATAGTGGAAACTGCACACGCATGCATAACTCATCAATTACATTACTATAACCTTGACTAATATATAAGGGAAACCGAATACGCACAAGACAGTAACACTCACTTGAAGTTGTAAGGAAAGAGTATTATATCTTTGTTTTGATTTATTATCAACGATTGTAGCATGCTGGCCTCGGTTTCTGCGGCATGAAATTTAACCTGAGTTGCATCTATGAGATATGTGTTAATGAACCCAATATCACCGACTTGTCTTTTCTTCAATTCGATGATCTTCAATCTGCATAATATAGTGAGGATGATTATAAATACATGCAATGAAAGAGCTAAGCTATATAGAGAAACTTAATGACAGAAGTAGTACTACTTACAGACAGTAGCAGGTGACAGTTGCTTTATCGAGGGCCAATTGATTGAAAAACTGATAGAACTCCTCAAATGGAACAGGCAACAGATCAATTCCAACGAGGTCATGCTCCTTTTTAACTTTCAAATACAAAGTACTCCTCCCCCCAGAGTCTCTGCAGATTTTCAAGTACCAATCATGCAATCTTCGCATCATCGTTGATAGAGATCTTTCATCTTTGACGAGAGGCTTCCTGTACTCGTATCTTTGTATCTGCACGTCCATGGGTTCATAATGTACTTCGTCGGGCAGGTAATCTGCAAGATTTCTATAACCGGGCACCATCCTCGGATCATTAGCGACGTTGTGGCTAGGCACCTTGAGCAGGGGGCACGATTGCTTCGCTTGTTCGCCGAGCTGGGCAATTTGTTTCCCAGCTCGTCATTCTTTCAGCCTTTGATCACTGACAGTACTTCCCGACCGCTCCGCTTCGGCAAATTCCTTTCCAATAATGCGGTCATAGTTTCCTTTCGGCGGATCAGACTTCGGTGGTTTTGTCAGGGCAGCCAGAGTGCGCTTCACTTTCACCCGATCTACCTTCTCCTCCGGAGGTGGATGTTTCTTTGCTTTCACCCCTTCAAAGAATTTCTTCACTTCTTCTCGCGCGATCTCGGCGTTCTCCTCCTGGGTCCTCTCGTATGGTAACTTCTCTGGAGTCTTCAAAGAAGGACCGAATCTGTATGTCCTCCCGCCTCTGGTTGTACTGCTAGACGCCGACCGAGCAGACGTAGTGGTTGTCTTCTTTACTTGCTTAAGAGGCGGAGGAGAAGGACTACGACGCGCCGGAGCAGCTGGAGCGGCGGCAGGTCTCTTCCGCCCTTGCTGACGAGGCGGAGAAGGAGGAGGCTGGCTGCTCGGGCGCGTCGGCGCAGGCGGAGAAGGAGGCGGAGTGCCGCCGCGCGCCGGAGAAGGAGCCGGCCGAGGGCCCTGATCGTCACTCGCCGGAGGAGGAGGCGGTGGAGGCGGAGTGCCCTGACTCGCCGGAGGAGGAGGAGGAGGCGGTGGCGTCCAGTTCGGAAGGTTGATGAGCTCCTTCCGCCATAGGCATGGAGTCTTCAGAGCAGACCCCAGCCGAGTCTCCCCTTCACCGGTAGGGTGGTCAAGCTGGAGGTCCTCAAATCCCTCTGTTATCTCATCCACCATCACCCTAGCATATCCTTCTGGAATCGGCCGGCAGTGAAAAGTTGCGCCGGGTTCAGTAGGAAAAACAGAGCCAACAGCCGCCTTGACCTTCAAATTCATCCATTGCGTCATAAGGTGGCAATTTTGAGACTCTGTTATAGCATCCACGGGATAGCTGGCAGGAGCCGTCAAGTCATGCTCCGGCTGAAGCAGCTCGGTGGAAGCCACGCTGCTTCTGCGCTGAGATGGCGGGGTAGCTTCGGGGGAGGCTTCGGCAGTACGTTTGCTGCGATTTGCTTCTCGTTCCTCTATCGCGTCTACCCTTGCTTGCAGCGCCTGCATTTGGGTCTGCTGCACTTTTTTCCTCCTCTCATGGGACTTGTAACCTCCTGCGTCCGGAAACCCAACCTTCCACAGAATGGAGCCTGGCGTGCCTCGTGTCCGTCTAGGGTGCTCAGGATTCCCGAGGGCCATTGTGAGCTCGTCGTTCTCTCTGTCTGGAAAGAACGTCCCTTCCTGCGCTGCTTCGATATACTGCTTAAGCTTACTGACTGGTATGTCCATTTGATCGTTCGTCCAAATGCACTTCCCTGTTACAGGGTCCAGTGTTCCGCCAGCCCCGAAGAACCAAGTCCGGCAACGGTCTGTCCAGTTAATTGTCTCTGGTTCGATCCCTTTATGAACCAGATCATTCTCAGTCTTGGACCACTTAGGCCGGGCTACGAGGTAGCCACCTGACCCCGTGCGATGGTGAAGCTTCTTCTTCGCAGCATTTTGCTTGTTTGTCGCCGACATCTTCTTACTCTTTTCCGATGTCTTGTGGGCCACAAATGCGGGCCAGTGATCTCTGATATTCTCATATCTGCCCTTAAATTCTGGTGTCTCATTATTTTCGACAAACTTATTCAGCTCTTTCTTCCACCTCCTGAATAGTTCTGCCATCCTCTTCAGAGCAAAAGACTTGATTAATTTCTCTTTAACTGGGTTCTCTGGATTATCCTCAGGCGGTAGGGTGAAATTTGACTTCAGCTCAGTCCAAAGATCATTTTTCTGCATATCATTGACGTAAGAGACCTCAGGGTCTTCTGTAGCCGGCTTAAACCATTGCTGGATGCTTATCGGGATCTTGTCCCTAACCAGAACCCCGCACTGAGCAACAAATGCGCTCTTTGTCCGGAGGGGTTCAATAGGTTGGCCATCGGGCGCGATTGCTATGATCTCAAACTTTTCATCCGAGCTCAACTTTTTCTTCGGGCCTCGTCTCTTTACCGAAGTTGTGCTCGATCCGGAGGGCTAGAAAAAAGAACAAAGACTTAATTAATATGTGTACATACCAAAACAATGCATGCATGAATCAGCTAGTCAGCATAGGCTTAACTAATATATATATACCTGGCCGGACTCGGTTCGGTCACCGGAGCCGTCCTCATGTTCTTCTTCTTGCACCGGCATTAGGTCACCGTAGCCAGCTTGTTCACCCTCTCCTTCCAGACCATCGGTTTCGTTGAGAAACAACGAGATGGCATCACTTCCTTCTGCGATTATGTCCCTCAACAACGCTTCTTTTGTTGCTTCGTCTAGGGCGGTGTCCATAGTTTCTACAAATATTTACAACATGGCAATTATTATTCAAACATGATAGATGGATATATTAGTGCCAAACGTAGAACTAGCTACCTAATCATAGTAAGCTATCGGGAGGGGGTATATATCGACAACGGCGACACTACATCTATGTCCCTCGACGACCCTCGTTCCCGATAAAAAAAGAGGAAGAAGAAGAAAAATAAGAGGAGAAGAAAGAATAGAGGAGAAGATCTCCTCTATTCTTTCTTCTCCTCTTTTTTTCTTCTTCCTCTTCTTTTTTTATCCTCTTCTTCCTCTCATGTTCGATAGGATCGCCGAGGGGTCGGGAGGTTGCGTAGTGTCTCAGGATTCAACAAAACCATGTCTTCATCATTAGGCGAAAGTAACATGTGCATGATGGTACGAAGCTCTTCAAAGTTGTTCTGGAACGGATTCCCAGATAGGATAATCCGCCTTTTGGTACAAAGTTCAGCAAGAGCCTTCCGAATATCGCTATTTGGAAGGCCTTTGCTGAATTGGTACCAAAAGGCGGATTATTCTATCCGGGACTCCATTCCAAAACAACTTTGCAGAACTTCGTACCAACATGCCCTGGTTACTTTCGGCTAATGATGAAGGCATGGATTTCTTCAATACTTTGACACTAGGAAACCTCTCTCGACCCCTCGGCGATCCTCGACCCCTCGAACCCTCGGCGACCCTGGAACCCTCGACCCCTAGACGACCCTCTTCTTCCTCTCATGTTCGATAGGATCGCCGACGGGTCGGGAGGTTGCCTAGTGTCAAAGGATTCAACAAAACCATGTCTTCATCATTAGGCGAAAGTAACATGTGCATGATGGTACGAAGCTCTTCAAAGTTGTTCTGGAACGGAGTCCCAGATAGGATAATTCGCTTTTTGGTACAAAGTTCAGCAAGAGCCTTCCGAATATCGCTATTTGGAAGGCCTTTGCTGAATTCGTACCAAAAAGCGGATTATTCTATCCGGGACTCCATTCCAAAATAACTTTGCAGAACTTCGTACCAACATGCCCTGGTTACTTCCGGCTAATGATGAAGGCATGGATTTCTTCAATACTTTGACACTAGGAAACCTCTCTCGACCCCTCGGCGATCCTTGACCCCTCGAACCCTCAACGACCTTGAAACCCTCGACCCTTGACCCCTTAACGACCCTCGACCCTCTACCCTAGTTCCCGACCCTCGACCAATAGAGGAGAAGAAGAAAGGAATAGCTAGAGGAGAAGATCGAAGAAAAAAAAGAGGAGATCTATTTTCTCTTCTTCTCCACTATTCCTTTCTTCTTCTCCTCTTCTTTTTCTTCTTTTTTCTTCTTCTTATTTATTTCTCCTCTTCTTTTCCTCTCCTCTTCTTCTTTCTTTCCTCTTCTTATTTTCTTCTTTCCTATCCTTCTTTTTCTAAAATTGTAACTTTTGCATATATAAAACTTTTCTAAAATTGTAACTTTCTATATAAAACTTTCCTATCGGGAAGGGGAGAAGATCGAAGAAAAAAAAGAAGAAAAAAAGAGGAGAAGAAGAAAGGAATAGAGGAGAAGAAGAAAAAATAGAATTTTTTTCTATTTTTTCTTCTTCTCCTCTATTCCTTTCTTCTTCTCCTCTTCCTTTTCTTCCTCTCCTCTTCTCCTTTTTCCTCTTCTTTTTTTCTCCTCTTCTTCCCGACCCTCGCCCCCTCGAACACTTGGCGACCCTCGACCCTCTACCCTAGCTAGTTCCCGACCCTCGCCCCCTCGATCCCTCGAACACTCGGCAACCCTCGACCCTCGACCCTCGGCGACCCCCTCCCCCCATGATGTCGAAGTTATCGGGGAGGGGGTATATCGACCCCCCTCATGTCAAAGTTATCTGGTACACACATATACATACATACACATATACACTACACACATGCATACATACACATAAATACACATACATATACATATTTGCATGCACACACATATACACTGCACACACATACACATACATACACATATATATACACTACACACATGCATACATATATCTCAAAAAAATTAACAGAGGCGGGCGGCGGCGCGGCAAGCGGAGCGCGGCCAGGCGGCGCGGCAAGCGGAGCGCGGCCAGGCGGCGGCGTTGAGGCAGAACACGACGGGCGGCGGCGGCGAACCAGCGGCGGCGCGGCAAGCGGAGCACGTACAGGCAGAGCACGGTGGGCAGCGGCGTCGGGGCGCGGCAAGAGCACGGCGGGCAACGACGTCGGGGCGCGGCTGGCGGCGGTGGCAGGGCACGGCGGGGGGAGAGGAGGAGAGGAGGGGAACGGCACGGCGGCTCACAGTGGGAGCGGGCCGGGAAGGCGTCGGGGTAGGGCTCGACGGCGGCGGCGAGGACGGCGAAGCGGAGCAGCCTGACGGCGTCGGGGCAGGGCTCGGCGGTGGCGGAGGCGATGATGAGGGGCAAGGCTCGGCGGCGGCGACGGCGACGAGGAGGACGAGCAGCCTGGCGGCGTCGGCGATGGGGAATGGAGCAGTTGGCGAAAATTTCGCAAGGGTTGTATATATAGCTAGAGCAATGGTCCCGGTTCGTGGCACCAACCGTGACCAATGCCCCCCTTTGGTCCCGGTTGGTGCCACGAACCGGGACCAAAGGCCAATTTTCAGCAGCCCAAAGGGCGGGAAGCGGCGGCCTTTGGTCCCGGTTGGTGGCACCAACCGGGACTAAAGGGGGGCATTGGTCACGGTTGGTGCCACGAACCGGGACCAATGCTCCCTTTAGTCTCGGTTGGTGCCTCCAACCGGGACCAATGCCCTTGTGCGCCCCGCGCCCAAAAGTTTAGTCCCACATCGCTAGCTGAAGGGCGCCGGCACTGGTTTATAAGCGCTGCTCTGCCTCCCCATTCGAGCTCCTCTCTAATGCAGGCTTTCCGGCCTAAACCTGCTACTGCCTGTTGGCCTATCGGGCCTCTGCGGGCCTGAATCCTGGCCCATGTAGGGTTTCTAGTCGTATTCAGGCCGTGGAGGCCCAGTAGGTGGCATTTTTTTTTGGTTTTTTCTTCTTTATTTCTACATTTTTTTGGTTTTTTATTTTTTTTTCTACTTAAAACAAAATACTTATAGTTTTTTAGTGATTTCTTTTTGCTTTTAGGTCTCAAAAATTATAAACTTTCTGTTAGTGCCATTAGTTTTAAATTTTAAATAGTTTAAATTTGAATTTTTAAAAATTTGTGTGAATCACTAGTTTATGAATAACTTTACTATAAAATTAGAATTTTTTTCTATTTATTTTTTATTTCTACTTACAACTAAATACTTACAGTTTTTTAGTGATTTCTTTTTGCTTTTAGGTCACAAAAATTATAAACTTTCTGTTAGTGCCATTAGTTTTAAATTTTAAATAGTTTAAATTTGATTTTTTTAAATTTGTGTGAATCACTAGTTTATGAATAACTTTACTATAAAATTAGAATTTTTTTCTTCTTTGCTATTTATTTTTTATTTATACTTACAATTAAATACTTATAGTTTGATTTTAGGTCACACAAATTATATTCTTTTTGCTATTGAAGAATATTATAGTTTTATTTTAGTTGATCATAACATAATATTTTAATTGATTGTTTTTATTTTCATAAAAGTTTTGTAGTTCATTCTGTTTGCTATTAATTCATTCTTTGAGCTAAATGACTCTGAAATTGGAAAGCATTTCAAAATGAACTCTGAAAAGGTTGAAAGTTGGCATGGTATCATCATTTCACCCACATAGCATGTTCCAAAAAGTAGAGAGGGTTACGACAAAAACTTGATGCACTTCGTGTATAAAATGGACAATCACTTTCGAAGTATCAAAGTTTCGAACCATAAGACATGAAAGCATTTCAAATGAACTCTGAAAAAGTTGAAAGTTGGGATGGTATCATAATTTCACCCGCACAGCATTTGCTTATTGCGGGAGAAAGTCTTCACTTTTTCTTCGCTTGTGTCATTTGCTTATTGCGCCGTAACCATGGATAATCTTCACTGTTTATCAGGATGCTTGGGTCAGCCTTGACATTGAAGGGAGGAATTTCATGAAACTTTTCATAATCTTCAGACATGTCTGTCTTGCCGTCCACTCCCAGGATGTCCCTTTTTCCTGAAACTACTATGTGGCGCTTTGGCTCATCGTATGATGTATTCGCTTCCTTATCTTTTCTTTTTCTCGGTTTGGTAGACATGTCCTTCACATAGATAACCTGTGCCACATCATTGGCTAGGACGAACGGTTCGTCAGTGTACCCAAGATTTTTCAGATCCACTGTTGTCATTCCGTACTGTGGGTCTACCTGTACCCCGCCGCCTAACAGATTGACCCATTTGCACTTAAACAAAGGGACCTTAAAATCAGGTCCGTAGTCAAGTTCCCATATGTCCACTATGTAACCATAATATGTGTCCTTTCCGCTCTCGGTTGCTGCATCAAAGCGGACACCGCTGTTTTGGTTGGTGCTCTTTTGATCTTGGGCGATCGTGTAAAATGTATTCCCATTTATCTCGTATCCTTTGTAAGTCAATACAGTCAAAGATGGTCCCCTGGACAACAAGTACAACTCATCACAAACAGTGTTGTCACCTCTGAGACGTGTTTCCAACCAACTGCTGAAAGTCCTGATGTGTTCACATGTAATCCAGTCGTCGCACTGCTCCGGGTGTTTGGAGCGCAGACTGTTCTTGTGTTCATCGACATACGGGGTCACCAAGGTAGAGTTCTGTAGAACTGTGTAGTGTGCTTGAGACCAAGAATATCCGTCCCTGCATATTATTGAGTCTCTTCCCAGAGTGCCTTTTCCAGTCAGTCTCCCCTCATACCGCGATTTAGGGAGACCTATCTTGTTAAGGCCAGGAATGAAGTCAACACAAAACCCGATAACATCCTCTGTTTGATGGCCCATGGAGATGCTTCCTTCTGGCCTAGCGCGGTTACGGACATATTTCTTTAGGACTCCCATGAACCTCTCAAAAGGGAACATATTGTGTAGAAATACGGGCCCCAGGATGACAATCTCGTCGACTAGATGAACTAGGACGTGCGTCATGATATTGAAGAAGGATGGTGGGAACACCAGCTCGAAACTGACAAGACATTGCGCCACATCACTCCTTAGCCTTGGTACGATTTCTGGATCGATCACCTTCTAGGAGATTGCATTGAGGAATGCACATAGCTTCACAATGGCTAATCGAACGTTTTCCGGTAGAAGCCCCCTCAATGCAACCGGAAGCAGTTGTGTCATAATCACGTGGCAGTCATGAGACTTTAGGTTCTGAAACTTTTTCTCTGGCATATTTATTATTCCCTTTATATTCGACGAGAAGCCAGTCATGACCTTCATACTGAGCAGGCATTCAAAGAAGATTTCTTTCTCTTCTTTCGTAAGAGCGTAGCTGGCAGGACCTTTATACTACTTCGGAGGCATGCCATCTTTTTCGTGCAAACATTGCAGGTCCTCTCGTGCCTCGGGTGTATCTTTTGTCTTCCCATACACGCCCAAGAAGCCTAGCAGGTTCACGCAAAGGTTCTTCGTCATGTGCATCACGTCGATTGAGGAGCGGACCTCTAGGTCTTTCCAGTAGGGTAGGTCCCAAAATATAGATTTCTTCTTCCACATGGGTGCGTGTCCCTCAGCGTCATTCAGAACAGCTAGTCCACCGGGACCCTTTCCAAAGATTACGTAGTGTAAATCATTGACCATAGCAAGCACGTGAACACCGGTGCGCATGGCGGGCTTCTTTCGGTGATCTGCCTCGCCTTTGAAATGCTTGCCTTTCTTTCGACATTGATGGTTGGTCAGAAGAAATCGATGATGGCCCAGGTACACATTCTTCCTGCATTTGTCCAGGTATATACTTTCAGTGTCATCTAAACAGTGCGTGCATGCGTGGTATCCTTTGTTTGTCTGTCCTGAAAGGTTACTGAGAGCAGGCCAATCGTTGATGGTCACGAACAGCAACGCCTTAAGGTTAAATTCCTCCTGTCTGTGCTCATCCCACGTACGTACACCGTTTCCATTCCACAGCTGTAAAAGTTCTTCAACTAATGGCCTTAGGTACACATCAATTTCGTTGCCGGGTTGCTTAGGGCCTTGGATGAGAACTGGCATCATAATGAACTTCCGCTTCATGCACATCCAAGGAGGAAGGTTATACATACATAGAGTCACGGGCCAGGTGCTGTGATTGCTGCTCTGCTCCCCGAAAGGATTAATGCCATCCGCGCTTAAAGCAAACCATACATTCCTTGGGTCCTTTGCAAACTCATCCCAGTACTTTCTCTCGATTTTTCTCCACTGCGACCCGTCAGCGGGTGCTCTCAACTTCCCATCTTTCTTTCGGTTCTCACTGTGCCATCGCATCAACTTGGGATGCTCTTCGTTTCTGAACAGACGTTTCAACCGTGGTATTATAGGAGCATACCACATCACCTTCGCAGGAACCCTCTTCCTGAGGGGCTCGCCGTCAACATCACCAGGGTCATCTCGTCTGATCTTATACCGCAACGCACCGCATACCGGGCATGCATTCAGATCCTTGTATGCACCGCGGTAGAGGATGCAGTCATTAGGGCATGCATGTATCTTCTCCACCTCCAATCCTAGAGGGCATACGACCTTCTTTGCTGCGTATGTACTGTCGGGCAATTCATTATCCTTTGGAAGCTTCTTCTTCAATATTTTCAGTAGCTTCTCAAATCCTTTGTCAGCCACAACATTCTCTGCCTTCCACTGCAGCAATTCCAGTACGGTACCGAGCTTTGTGTTGCCATCTTCGCAATTGGGGTATAACCCTTTTTTGTGATCCTCTAACATGCGATCGAACTTCAGCTTCTCCTTTTGACTAATGCATTGCGTCCTTGCATCGACAATGACCCGGCGGAGATCATCATCATCGGGCACATCGTCTGGTTCCTCTTGATCTTCAGCAGCTTCACCCGTGGCAGCATCATTGGGCACATCGTCTGGTTCCTCTTGATCTTCACCAGCTCCCCCCGTTGCAGCATCACCGTATTCAGGGGGCACATAGTTGTCATCGTACTCTTCTTCTTCGCCGTCTTCCATCATAACCCCTATTTCTCCGTGCCTCGTCCAAACATTATAGTGTGGCATGAAACCCTTGTAAAGCAGGTGGGAGTGAAGGATTTTCCGGTTAGAGTAAGACCTCGTATTCCCAAATTCAGTGCATGGACAACACATAAAACCATTCTGCTTGTTTGCCTCAGCCGCATCGAGAAACTCATGCACGCCCTTAATGTACTCGCGGGTGTGTCTGTCACCGTACATCCATTGCCGGTTCATCTGCGTGCATTATATATAATTAAGTGTCCAAATTAATAGAAGTTCATCATCACATTAAAACCAAAGTGCATACATAGTTCTCATCTAACAACATATAGCTCTCCAGAGCATCTAATTAATTAAACCATACATTGAAACTATGTAAAACATTTCAATGCGAAAACAAATGCGATCATAATCGCAACCAAGGTAACAATTGATCCAACGGCATAATGATACCAAGCCTCGGTATGAATGGCATATTTTCTAATCTTTCTAATCTTCAAGCGCATTGCATCCATCTTGATCTTGTGATCATCGACGACATCCGCAACATGCAACTCCAATATCATCTTCTCCTCCTCAATTTTTTTTATTTTTTCCTTCAACAAATTGTTTTCTTCTTCAACTAAATTTAACCTCTCGACAATAGGGTCGGTTGGCATTTCCGATTCACATACATCCTAGATAAATAAAATCTATGTCACGTTGGTCGGCATAATTTTCATAAACAATAAATGAACCAATAGTTATGAAGATAATATACATACCAAATCCGAATCATAGACAGGACGAGGGCCGACGGGGGCGGATACCAAAACCATCGCACTATATAAGATGCAATAATAAATGTAAGAAAATGATACAAGTATCTATCTAAACAGACAAGTAATAATATTTTTCCTTTCAGAAAGAAGATAAGAACAAGAGGCTCACCACGGTGGTGTCGGTGATGAGATCAGCGCGGGTGATCGACGGCGGTGAAGACGGGGACGGGGCGTGACGGACCGCTAAATCTAGACAAATCTCGAGGAAAATGGAGCTTGGAGGTCGAGCTTCGAGAGGAGAAAGTTTAAGTAGTGTGGCTCGGGCATTCCATCGAACACCTCATGTGCATAGGAGGTGAGCTAGAGCACCACAAATCCCTCCCCTCGCCGGCCAGAGAAAAACAGAGCACTGGAGTGCTCTGCTCGCGGGTGAGGGTATATATAGGCACCTCATTGGTCCCGGTTTGTGGCAAGAACCGGGACTAAAGGGGAGCCTTTGGTCCCGGTTCAGGCCACCAACCGGGACCAATGGTGGTGGGCCAGGAGCGAGGCCCATTGGTCCCGGTTCGTCCCACCAACCGGGACCAAAAGGTCCAGACGAACCGGGACCAATGGCCCACGTGGCCCGGCCGGCCCCCTGGGCTCACGAACCGGGACCAATGCCCACATTAGTCCCGGTTCTACACTGAACCGGGACTAATGGGCTAAGCCGGCCTGGACCATAGCCCTGTTTTCTACTAGTGCGGTAAAAGAAAGCAATATTGCAGAGCAGTATTGCACAAAAGGTCATTTTTGCAGTATGTATGAGCTGAAGACCCACGTGAAAACAAAACCTAGATGCATATGCTAATCAAAATTGTTATTGTTATGGTAATTTGTGTCTTTTCTGCCAACATATTGCTTTTTGGCAAATCAAAGAAGATACAAAATTCATACTTCAGCCAGAAAGAGCATCTCATCGAGAAATAAGGATGACAGTCATCCTCCCGTCTCCTCAGCCGTTTGGATCCTTGGCCGTCGGATCTGGTTGCTTGATTGGATCTCGGCCGTCGGATCGACCCCTGAAACGACCTCGCTTGTCAGATCGAAGAGGAGCTCCTGTAGGAATGAATAGTTTCACCTTAACCGTGCCACCGCACGTAAATAGCTTGCCCCGTCGAGGGCGCTTTCGTCATTTCACATGCGGGTATATATTACAGCATCTCCCGTGGAAACATAGCGGCCGCCTGCTCCTCCCGCACTCGCCCCTCCTCTTCCTCCCACACTCGCGCCAACCCACTCCCCATCGCAGAGCCGTCGCCCCCGCGCTTCCGCCTCTCCTCCTCCTTGTTCCTCTTCCGTCGCCAAGCTCGCCGCCGCCACTGCAGTCCCCATCGAGGTCGCCTCTCGCCATCCCCGGGAGGAGAGTGACCAGGATCTCGTGCTGAGGTGAGATTCCATCGCATGGGGGAGAGGCACCCGGAGCTGGTCCGGGGCTCGCCAAGGTGCCATGGTGGCCGCTCGTTCCCCTGCTGCCCCCGCCCCCATCTCCTCTCACACTTCTCGTCACCAAGCTCGAGCCGCAGAGGCGCGTCGCTATAGGGATGGACGAGAGGATATTAGGTCAGCCCACCCCCTCACCTTTTCTTGCTTGTACGTTGCCATCTGTGAGAGCCAGGAAGATGAGGAGGAGGCAGCGAAGGACATGGTTTCCTTTGTTTACCTGTCTTTCATTGATTTGGAATCTCGTTTGGTTGCAGGTCCTCTCTTTCTTCCAGTCTCTCCGTCGGATCTGCTGATGCACTCGTTAATCTCTAGGTATGTGTCTACTTTCTCCCTTTCTTGGTGATTGGATGCTGCTCATCTCTAATTTTCCCTTTTTTATAATTGCATATTGGTCCTCTGTTGCTTGATCCCCTGGTCGGTGCCTCCTTCGATCTATGCTTGCTCGTCTCCGTTCACTCATCTGCAGGTCAACCCTTCTTCTCCTCCTCCTTTACGCTCCTTTTATTTTCCATGAGCAAGGTACACGGTTGTATGGCGATATGCTTCTTGTGCAGGCTGGCGAATAAGAGCCTTCTGTTTCTTGTCTTGTTTCTGCACTAGTAGAAAAAGGGCCTTCAGTCCCGGTTCATAAGGGCCTTTAGTCCCGGTTCTGGTACTAAAGGGTCGGTACTAATGCCTATCCCTTTAGTCCCGGTTCAATCCAGAACCGGGACTAAAGGGCGCGGCCACGTGGAGCTCCACCTTTAGTCCCGGTTGGTGGTAATACCAACCGGGACTAAAGGAAATTTTATGAATTTTTTTTTGAATTTTTTTGAATTTTTTTTTGAAATTTTTTTTGGTTTTCAAATTTCTGAATTATTTTAACCTCTAGTCTGTAATCACCACCCCTCATCACTTCTCAATTTATCCTCTAATCACCCCTCATCATTTCAAATCATCTAACTTCCCGAACGATCACCCATCCTCCCACTCCCCCAGCCTGAGCACGCTTAACTTCCGGGTTCTATTCTCCCTCGCTCCAAGTCTGCACTTGTTGTTTTCTTGGCAATACTAAGATGTCAATCCTATTAACCTTCAGGAATTTTGCTTGAGCATGAAGTGACACATTTCATAGTTTTATTTTGAAACTATTGTTTTAAAAAACAATAATTATTTAGTAACACTAATATTTCTTGAATAATTAGTTTGACCATTGTTTGACCACAGTTTGACCAGATTTAACCAAAATTGAAATAACAGAAATAATTATTTAGTAACACTAATATTCTAGAATAATTAGTTTGACCATTGTTTGACCACGGTTTGCCCACTGTTTGAATTTTTTTTCGATTTCTTTCACTCTAGATCTTAAAAGCCCCGTAACTTTTTTTCTATTAGGTTTTTGAGGATTTTGAAAATGTTTAACGGGGTTCCCCCAGTTAAATTCGGATGTAACTTTTCGAGTAGATGATTTTTCATATAAAAAACTTTTTCATCCGAGTTAGTATGCAAAAGTTATGCCCATTTTTACAAATTTCAGAGAGATTTTGCAAATAAAGTCAAAATTCACATTTGCAAATTTTCCCAACAAATAGACCACATATCACATGGGAAACTTATTTTCTTTTATTTTTTTGACATTTCCATCATTTTCTTTTATTTTTTTAAAAACTGAAAAGGCAATCCACGGGGGGGGGGGGGGGGGGTAGAGTTTGAAAATGGGACCTTTAGCACGAACCGGGACTAAAGGTCTCAACCCCATTAGTCCCGGTTCGTGCTTCAAATCGGGACTAAAGGTCTAATCTTTAGTCCCGGTTTGAGGCACGAACCGGGACCAATGGTTGTGGGCCAGGAGCGAGGCCCATTGGTCCCGGTTCATCCCACCAACCGGGACCAAAAGGTCCAGATGAACCGGGACCAATGGCCCACGTGGCCCGGCCGGCCCCCTGGGCTCACGAGCCGGGACCAATGTCCCCATTGGTCCCGGTTCTGGACTGAACCGGGACTAATGGGCTGACCTAGCCTGGACCAAAGCCCTGTTTTCTACTAGTGCTGGTACAGCCAAAAGTATCAAACACTTTGTGCAATGGTTTTTTTGTTGTTGTCATGCTTCCTTATTTTATTTTTAGTGGAGTGTAGATCCATGCCTTTTGTCCCTTCCTCGTAGGGCCAACTATTGTTGTTCCTTTGTGCATGCAATGTTGGTGTTTTTGTTCTTTTGTGCATGGATAAGAGTATTTGGGGCTTCGCTTAATTAGGAAGGAATTTTTTTTCTGTTGTTGGCCTCATGTTAGATAAATTTTAGGTTTCATATTTTCTCCGTGATCTTGGAGATGGCCACCTATTCAGTTTCTTACTTTGTGCACTGCTCAATAAATCAATGACTTTGCTTCAATGCCTGGCCTAGGTAGCTATTCATCTTGCATCAATCTACGTGTAGTTGAAGAATGTTGGTTCTATCTATCTTGAGTAGATTTTCTTAAGCTCAATAATTGATTTTATGGAGAGTGTGTTTTGCCTATTCATAATTATATAGGCTAATGCATGTCCTGGTCTATGATTACTTTTACAATTACTGCATTTGTGGTGTTCCTGAATTCTGGTGATGTAGTTTCAGAATGTCCTTCTTTTAGTCTGACAAAAGGGGATTTTTTTGTAGATTAGCAAGGTGACACAAGATATATTCCTCGGCAGAAAATACAAAAAAGGGAACATCGTAATGATATTCCTTTGTGAGCATTGGCTCTGTGGTGCATTCTTACTCACCACCAGGTACTTTGAAGCTAATAATGTCCCAGATTGGTGGCATTCTGTTGAAAGCATGCTGGTTTGGTTTTGCAGTAGTTTTGACTTCAATAGTGGTTCAGTTTGACTTCAATAGTGGTTCAGTTTTGATTTCAATAGTGGTTCTGCAACTAATTATTTATTTGTCTGTTGGTTGGTTCGGAACGGGTAGGGTCCTCAGCTTGAGCAGGCTACCTATAAGAATTGTCAGCGTCTTTACCTATTAGAGCATGTGACCTTCAAAAGTCCTCAGTTTGAATGCTTCCACAAATAGTTTTTTAGCATCTGCGACCGATTATTAGTTTTGTTACGTAATGAGTATTTATATTCCCTTATTCAGATCTAACTATAGTATTTTTGTATCCTGAGATGCTTTCAGATAGATGGGAGTGTCCCCAATACCCTGGTCATTGCAAACTGTGAAGTTGTCAAGCCACGGGTTGTAGCTGCGGAACACATATCAGAGGTTATTCAGTGGTCATTGGCTTTCCATTACACTTTCGGTTTGTTACTGCAGAATAGCGTGATTTCTCAGATGCATATAAATATATAGATCTGTCCTCTTAGGTCCTGCATTCAGTTCTTAGTTAACCTTCTCTCTGTGTTTCTTATGCCTGTGCATAATTGTATAATTATGGCGGTTCTTTGGATTTTTATGTATTCTGGAGTATACTTACAATAACAGGTTTGAGAGTGCATAAACTAGGAATTTTTCATATTGGTGATTAATTGTTTCAGAATAGAGCTGAACAGACGTCTGTTTGTACTGTAGTTCAATGAGGAAGCGCGGTCACTTTTTTTAAAGAAATACAAGACTATCATTCACCCAGGAGAGGTAATAATTTGTCCTCTAAGCTTCCTGAGTTGCAACTGTAGACTCCCCCGTTTGGAAACAAGTGATGCTGTTTTATTTCATTGCTTATTTCCAAATGGAGGTAATAGTATCGAAGTTATCTTCCTTACATGTTGCTTACACTGTTTTTTTATTTTACCGTATCTTGATTATTCTCTTTCTCTTAATTTACACTGGGTACTTCATTTTTGAAACTTATTGTTATCTGATCTGTGTCTTTCTGTTCTCTAAGATGGTGTTTGTGTTCTTGTGTTTTAGCTCGCATGCCTAGCAGTTTACTTTTTGCGCCGCTTTGATTTATGAGTTGAAGTCAGCAATTGATGCGTTCTGACTTCTTTGATTGTTTATTGTGTATCTAGGTTAATCAAATTAGGGAGACGGCGCCGTCCCCATGGACAAGGTCAGTTGCTCCGATCTAGACAAGCAGCAGCTGCTGCTGCCGCTGCAGGTGGACGAGGCACGAGCCCTCATGGCTCCTCCCTCCTCCTACCCCTTTGACGTGGTGAGCTCCACCCCCTGCACATCTATCTTATCTAGCCAATTTGATTGCAAATTAGTAGAATTGTCTGAGCTGTGAAGGTTAGTGTTTGTCAGGCATGCATAGCTTAGGTTGACAGGACTGATTATATCTGTATCACCTTGATGTAGTTGTCTAATTCATGAAAGGGAGATAATTCAGTCCTTTTTTACATATAAAGGAAGCTAATTCAGTCCTTTTTAGATAAGGAATGCTAATTCAGTCCATTCATGTATTGGTTATCTTATCTGCATTGGCACTCGACCGACATCATACATGATGTAGGAGTTGCTGTAGCCTGCAGTAGTATATGCTTTTGAAAGAAAAATGCCTCTTTTTTTGGATGGGAAATATGTTATCAACATTTCAAATAAGTGTGTAGTACCACTCACTTGTTCCTAATAAATATGCAAGCTTTCTATCCTCTGTTTTTCTTTACCCAGTGAAACTCTTTGAACAGGGCACTCTTGGTTAAGTCTGATTCTTTTAGTTCATAAATATGTAGTGATGTATTTGCCTCAGGCATGCTAGAGTGCAGAGTATATGGTGTATAGTTCCTTGCTTATCCGTTCCATGGATACTTCACATGCAGAAGATAAAGATTGAATATTATTGGAGGTGTCTGATGCTTTTCATCTCCGCCTGTCTGTCCTGTTGTGAGCGTCCAAATTGGTTGGCATTGATCTTCTGCGCTATTCTTTGATCAATTCTTTTTGGGGTTTCCTTCTACCAAATCAGGGGTCGTTCCAGTTTGTTTTATGTCGTAAATTCTTCACCTATTCAAGAAGCTTACTTGAACAAGATCTGTTCTATAGGCTCATACCACCGCATCCTTGACTAATAAGGAGGCAAGCACCCAAGTTTATATTTTAAAAATTAATACAGTGTCCTCGTATGCAACCTCTTTCTATTCAGTCGTTTGATCAACAAAATATTTACTATTTCAAGCACTTTAAAGATATAAACGATGAGACAATTGCTCAAGGTAAAGAGCTATGTGTTGTTTTCATTTAGTGAGTGCCTTCATATAATCCAACCACTCCAACTTTATGACATATTCAAGATACACATGCTACTGTTAGATCTCTTCAATACATATTTCACTACTTCCACTTGCTGCTGTTATATAATTTGTACTGCCTTTTCGACTTGCTAAGGCTGATAAATGATGACGCGGTATAATAGATGTATTAAGATGTTAGCCAAAGAAATGTTACATCTCTGCTGATTTATTATATATATGGCTTATTGATGCTTTTATGGTACTGAACAACATATTCTCATTTAGCGCACTGTAATTTAGATGCTCTTATGGTACATATGGCTTACTGATGCTCTTATGGTACGGCACACTTCGGTGATTTGTTCCAATAATCATCAGAGTTCTATTTTTGTGCAACTGTGTCCAACTCTTATTATTTGTTTGCTGAGAGACAGTGTGGCCAAGAAGTCCGTGATCTGATTTTTTTTGTTTCTTCGATTTGGATGGAGCCATGGACGAAGAGGACATGGGCCTGGACCTTGAGGGTGAGTTCGTCCACTCCTACCCCCACGACCCCTTCCCCACACTAGGTCCATCCCTCTCTCTCGGTTGTGAGACTTTTTCCAAGTTATGGTTGCTCTGGCTCACCTATGGCATGCTCTATTTCAGTTTAGTTGGAACACTAGCGCGTGTACTCCAGGAGCCCAACCACATACGTACTCAAGCACACACAAAGCATGCTTGATTGATTTCTTTATATACCAGCAGCAGTGTGTGTACGTGTGTGTCTCCTCTTCTTCCTTCTCTCCATGGATTGATTGATCCCCTTACCCGTTTCTTCGACTCAGAGCAGCAGGAACCCTCCATGGATGAGGACGACCACCGGGACCTCCACAGCGGCGTCGACGCCCCGCACATGGTCGAGCTGGGCGGAAGAACGGTGCCTTGGTCGCTCTCTGTGGTTGCGGTCGTTTGTGCCAGTGTGGTGCAGCCGAGCTGGCCCAGTGACCACGTCGTGCACAAGGGCCAACTCCACCTCTACGGCTCCTCAAGTAAGTAGGAAACCATGGTCCTTTCAGTTTTCAGAGTTTTTTTTTTGGTTTTTATGCTGCTGATGCCTTCTCTTCTCCATTGAGGATCCTCAACATGCAAGAAGAAGTGCCATCACTCGTATGAAACTCATACCAGGGGAAGGGGTTCCATCACTGCTTTTTATTCAGCAAACGTAATCTCCATTGATGATCGTCCCTGTTCAGCATTCATCAACACAATGCCATCTTCAGTGCCCCTCTCTAGGCCTTCAATCTGAATTCTTTCGGTTTTAAGTAAGAAAACAATCTATATGCATCTAAACAATTTTTTTCCAAGTTATTGTTGCTCTGCTATGCACGGTTAGAGGATTGCTTGATGCTATATATACAGCAAAGTTTCTATACACTTGCATCAATTTGTGGATATTTCCAGTTAAAAGATTGTACTCTGCTCTGCTCTGAGCTGGGCATTCTATTTCTCTGTAAAAAAAATTGCTTGCTTTGTTTGTCAACCCTTGCTTATTTAATTTTGTTCGTTTTGGATGCAGTAGGTGCCCTCCCTCCATGGACAAGGACATTGACCTGGACCTTGACGGCGATGTTGTCCACCCCACACAAGGTCACTGCTACCCAATAAACTTTTTTTTCTTCTTCCATTCCAAGTTACCTCTGCTCTATTTCTGCAATCCACTCATTGTTCACTAGCCAAGATCCTTTATGCTGTTGTTGGTGGTGGCTGGTGAGGCGATGCTGGAAAGCGTGGAGGCGTTGTTGACGAATAAGAGAAAAATAAGACAACATATGTTATGGCGCTGCTAGAAGGAGGGCGCGAGAGGGCCGGCCTGGGGCCTTTTGCCCACAGCCGGGCAAGATGAAAGGGATTTTCTTCTTAATTCTTGCTCGATTAGATTGATACATCTCCTCTCTTTATATAGAGAGGTTTACTTGACTCCCAAGCAAGGCTTGCTTGACCCCTAAGCAAGTGACCCTTATCTCTAATTAACCTTAAGACTAACGGGCTATACTGCCAGCCCAGGCCATTATGCCCATTACGTACTCTAACACTACACCCCACCCGGACATGCAGCTTGTCCTCGAGCTGCAGCCTAACCAACTTATAACCATGACTCGACACGACACAGACCTAGCACCTAAAAACAAGCCTTTTACATCTCAGTTTGTTTTATTACTCTCAATCTGAAATGGACTGGGATGATTTATTTTGGACCTCTTAACAAAAAGTGGATACCATCCGCACGTCGGGCGTGCACGTGTACAGCCACCTGGATCCCATGGACACCATCTGGACAAAAGGAGTGCATGTGTATGGCCACTTGGAAGTGGTCGCAAGAGCGACCAGCAGAGGCGCCCTCGCGGCGGCCGGTGGCGGAATGCAGTGGTGCTACGCAGTGCGCTCCTGTCGGTGACACCATGCCTTCTCCCCGTCGGACGGCTGTTGGTCGGCACTGCACATAGAAGAGTGGAGGGCTGTCGATGGAGAATGGCGAGGAGGGGTGCGCCTCCCCAACCGTCGATGTCGCAGAGTCTGAGGGCGCTGTCCGTGGGGAAAACAACATGCCCAAGATCCCTGACGTAGTGGACGAGATCGAGGTCCTTTGCGCAACGAAGCGTAACTGGGAGGAGCGGCAGCTGTAGACCACGCAACTCCCGCACACGCCGACGCGCTAGGAGGCCGTGTGCAGCAGCCTGCAGTCTCACCGCCGCCGACACGTGGCGGGTAGTGATCCAAGCTGCAAGCGGTGACGGCGACGGCGGGAACTTGATCTGCTAGATGGGGACGCCCTGGGGAAGCGGTGATGGCGACGGCGGGAACTTGATCTGGTGGATCGGGACTCCCGCCGGCGCGGTCGATGCGGGGCCGGAGCTGACCTGCGATGGCTGCTGCAGTTGCAGCGGCTGCTGCGGCGGAGCGCCGGGCATGGCGGAGGTCGCCAGGAGCGGTGGCTGCCACTGCAGCCAGGGCGGGGCGGTGGTGGCGGTGGATGGCAGCTGCTGCAGCGGCCCGGTGAGCGTGGCGGAGGCCATCTGGTGCGGCGGCTGCCACGGCAGCTAGGACGGGGCGGTGGTGGTGGTGGATGGCAGCTGCTGCAGCAGCCCGGCGGAGGCCGCCTGGTGCGGCGACTGCCATGACAGCCAGGACGGGGCGGTGGATGGCAGCTGCAGCGGCTGCTGCCGCAGCCTGGCGAGCGCCTGGTGCGGCGGCTGCCACGGCAGCCACGGCGGCGCGGTGGCGGTGATGGGCGGCGCAGCCGGGTGCGGCCCGTAGGACCCGGCCAAGAACAGGCGGATCTCCTGAACCGCCTGTGTTAGGTCCCGCAGCGCCCCGGACACCTCCTCCGGGGTGAGGACGACGGGAGAGGGCGCGGCGGAGAATCCCAATGCGGGCAGGAGCAGGGCGATGGTCGTGGTGGTCGCCTTCGACGAGGTGACCGGCAGCGGAAGAGACGTGTTGGGCGGCGGTGAAGACATGATCGAACCAAAGCTAGCTGATAGCAAATTGTTATGGCGCTGCTAAAAGGAGGACGCGAGAGGGCCGGCCTGGGGCCTTTTGCCCACGCCCGGGCAAGATGGAAGGGATTTCCTTCTTAATTCTTGCTTGATTAGATTGATACATCTCCTCTCTTTATATAGAGAGGTTTACTTGACTCCCAAGCAAGGCTTACTTGACCCCTAAGCAAGCGACCCTTATCTCTAATTAACCCTAAGACTAACGGGCTATATCGCCAGCCCAGGCTATTAGGCCCATTACGTACTCTAACAACATACCGTACATCTGCCCACTGTTGCTCGCCTCAATGGCTCGACCACCTCTGCTGTGCCGCCGACGACATGGGGTCGACGGTGCTCACCCTGACCCCCTTGGGATCTAGGGGAAGGGGCTATGGCTATGGCGGCACTTGGAGAGGCAGCGGGACGGCGGCGCTCGGAGAGGAGGCACCTTCTTTATTTCTACTTCTACTTTTCTTCTGCACCTATAGTTTCAATGCTTTATCTGCTTGTGGAGCTATGCTTCTGTTGCATTGGGCTAAGGTTTGATTGCTTGAAGATGTATGTGTAGACTCATTGTTGGTGTTGAATACTGTGGAGTAAGGATGATGGTCAATGCTCTAATGAACCTGCATGATGTAGCATTACTATTAAGATATAGGGTTAGGCACATACTTCTTTTGACAATGGGTACCTTTTTTGATAATGGTAGACAAGTGTTGTTTTCAGGTGCAGTTGCCTATTGGTTTATTTAGTTTTCCTGTGCCGATTTCTCTTTTACTTCTAAAGCAGAGGCTGACTGCTCATGGCAGCGCTGGATCTGGTGGCCAGCCGTCGCCGTTGCCTGTCCTTTTTGATGCGAGAGCACATGGAGAAGGGGCTCGTGGCAGCGGTGGATCCGATGGCCAAACGTTGATGTTGCCTATCCTCTTGGACGTGAGGCTTGCAGGTTGCCGGCTTCGTGGAGCTTGACGAGGTCTCCGATCAGTTCGCAACATAACTTGCAGTCCAGGTCATTGACATATTCAGGTTCTAGGTCACAGAAATAAAATTTGAAATTAATTGATCTGGCTCAGCAATTTTCTGCATTAGATATCTTTGTATGCTTAGGTTTTTTTTTGTGAATTCTACAATTTGTAGCTTTGAGTTAAACTGACATATTTTAGTCAACTTACATTCCTGGATGTTTTCAAACTGATAATATTTTCGTAAGTTCAGGTTTGCGGTTAGCTTTATCAGAATTAGAATATAGAAAATGTGTTGGAAAAGTGCCTATTTTGAAGCTTCATTACTTTAACCATTTGTTTTTATGAGATAATATTCAGTCAGTTTAAAATTATTTTCATGTAGATTGGATTTTGTTATAGGAACACTCAAAGAAACCAAAGTTTGATCATGGATAGGTCCAGCTTAAAATTATTTATTTATATTTAACAAACTTTCCAATGATCATAATTTAATAGCATATGCTAAACTTGAATTACTTCTAACTTAGTATTACCCGCTTGATCAAAACGTTGGGACCGGCACCCTTGCGCCATGGCGCGATCCTGATCTAGTTGTTAGGGTTGTTGTTGACCGGTGGAGGCTGGCTTGGTTTAGTCCCACGTCACTTACGGGAAGAGGCCATTGGTTTTTTAGGATGGATTAGCTCTCTACTAAATGTTGGCCCGCGTGCGTATA
Source organism: Triticum urartu (assembly GCF_056163025.1). Lineage (NCBI taxonomy): Eukaryota > Viridiplantae > Streptophyta > Magnoliopsida > Poales > Poaceae > Triticum > Triticum urartu. Next base: position 519,166,007 of record NC_141877.1, read on the forward strand.
AACGTTCAGAATATAAATAAAGTGTGGGCTGAACCAAGTTGAACGCTAACACTTATGCTGCTTCATCTGGTACTGGCCAGTTCGTCATGCAATCACATGATACTCACCACGGACGTGGCACGGCAAGCTTGCCGTCAAATGCGATGAGATTCAGCCATGCAGTGGGGGCGTCGGACCTAGTTGGAATGGCAACATTAAATTTTTCTTTTAGAAAACGAGGATGACCCCGGTCTCTGCATCTGGACGATGTATACGGTTACTTTATTAATTATTTTCATAAGACCTTACAAAGTCAAACAACAGCAGAACGAAAGCCATCGTCTAAGCAACAACTGTTATTACACCTATCCAATTGATGAAAGGACGCAGATAGTCTGAGCCTAATACCAAACAAGCATCACAGCCAAACCTAAACATCTAAGACCTGAGGTCCTAACCAGGATGCCTGCCGGGTATGGGGCACCTACCAGTCCGGCGCATTCCTCAACCAGGACGCATATTGGGTATGAGGCCACCGCAGGCACCTGCCACCGATCCATCTTCAGAGTTGTACTATTGCATGTACCGTGCTAGGTCTCTCTGCCATCGACGCCACCACGACGCCCGACAGCGTCGTCCTCCTGCGCGAGTCCATCCTCCCACAGCCAATTCCGAATCTGCACTGCGCCACGCCGTCAAGGTCCGTCACCATCAGTGTGTAGGATGAATCACCGCTCCCCCAAAGAATCTGTCCACTGGTCCCTCGATCACGTGTGTACCTCCAAGAATGAAGCCCCTAAAGGAGGAACGACACCAGAGCGCCGCCGTCATCCGATCATCCGATCTAGGGGTTCCCCCGGAGGTAGGAGAGAGTGGCCTTGAACTTCTCCACGGCGATGCCTTCAAGAAGGGAACGGCGCACATAGCGCCGCCACCGCCGGCCTTAGCAGATCAATTCGAAGGCAAGTTTTCACCCAGATCAATTCGAAGGAATTCAAATCTCGTGCACGGGCCGCCGTCACCATCAGCAGAACCCTGGAGCACCGGCGGATCAGCGAGCCGCCGGCACCACCGCATCCAGATCGCCGGCCACGTCGGGCCGCCGCCATCCCCCGCGCCGTCCGGGTCAGAGAAAGGGCCGCCGACCGCGTACAGGGATCACCGTTGCCTGCACATGCTGGAGCGCCACCGAGAGCCCAACGCCCGCCACCGCGCGCCCCGAGCGGACTCCCACACACACCAGGGGAAACTGCGAGCGTGAGCCCTGCCGTCGCCCCCAAGCCCGCGCCGGCGCGCCCCGCCTCCAACGAGCCGCCAACAACCGCCGCGATCCGCCCGCGCCAGATCCAGCGAGTCGTGGGAGAAGAGATCCCGCCGCCACTGACGCCGACCGGGCTTTGCCCGGCGGCGCGCCCCGGCTGCGGCGAGGAAGAGAGGTCGGGGGAGGGACGAGGACGCGGCGGCGCTAGGGTTCCCCCCGATCGCCGCGCAGGGGCGACATGAGAGGATTCGGGAGTCGGGAGGAGTCGCGAATGGATTCCAAAAAATGTCTCACCTAAAAAATGGGGGTGAATTTCACTTCCCCGGCCTCTGCAACAACTAGGGATGCATACGACCATTTTTAGTATGAATACTAAGATAAACATGGTGAAAAACCCCTGTGCACCACCTGTCAATTCTAGGAATTGAACTCGGATCGTTATGCTGCACAACCGTATGCCCAACCATTGAGCCAAGGCAACATTAATTAAGTTTTTTTGCGAATAACATTAATATCAAGTTGAGCGCAGTTCTAACCGCAAAAATAAATAAAAAAGTTGAGCAAAGTTCTAACTGCACATGCACGCAGTTTCTTACAATTTTTTCTGAATATTACACGGGCAACTTAAAACATAAGTTAACACAGATTAGGGTGCCCCAGGATCATGCGTGCAGCAGGCCACGCGGTGCAGCAAGGACATGCATGGAAACATGCATGCAATCAGTCCTCGAATGCTACACGAGGGACATGCATGCAAGTAAAGCTCTTTGAGGATTTGAGCAGTACATCGGTAGTCGTTTGCGCACCTTCAGACCATGCAGGAGGATAGTCTAGATTCTTACTTTGATGGCCAAGGGCTTAAACTTGATCCTTCGTCTTGTTATCTGTTGGAAATAGCTCCTTTATGATTTTAGTGGAAATTTTGAATTCACTGTAACATTTTTTAAACTTTTTTTTAGGTATCCCTTCCTTTTTTTTACAGAGGTCTCCCTTCCAGAGTAGAAGCTTGTTTACGACTTGTTGCTTCCGGATGTATTGGTTAGTGCCTTGTGAAAGCATGTAAATTTTTATATTAAAGAGAACAAATAAACATGTATTAAATTTCTCACTTATGTGGATAGAACTCCTGTTCGCATAGGAATGTCAAACATTGGAAGCGCTCGGATCATCGCTCGTCCATCATAATAGTAATTCTGCCCCCCACGCCGAAGTATAGTAAACAGTAGCCCACACACCGTACCGTCAGTGCTGCGCCAAACTCTCGTGGCCATCCATTGACGCGCGCCAAGCCAACCAACCACTAATAGAAAACAGGACATTGGTTCGGTCAGAAAAAAGCATTAGTACCGTTGCATTACGAATCGGGACTAATGTGAGCATTAGTCACGGTTCGAGTGGCTAGAACACCGTACATACATTACTCCCGGTACTAATGGGCGGTTTGTGCCATGAACCGGTACTAATGATGTAATTTTCAAATCCTACCCCCCCCCCTTATCGCCTTAAAAGAAAATGATAAAAACTTCAAAAGTTAAAATCCTTGGAGATGTAGTTATGTTACTACATCTACTAGTTAGGAAAATTTAAAAACTTAAATTTGGACATGTTTTGCAAAAAGTATAGGGAAAATGTAAAACGGCTATAATTTTTGCATACGATGTCCGAAAAAAACGTATAATATATCAAAATGTTCAGAACGAAAATCCGCATCCGATTTTGACGGCCTATGTCCTGTTTGCAAATTTGTAGAATCCTCAAATTCTAAAAGGAAAAAAAGTTATGCTCAAATTTTAGTTTTTTTAAATTTTCGTTAAATCTGGTCAAACTATGGTCAAACTACTTATTCAAGAAGTATTAATATTACTAAATAATTATTCAAGAATATTAGTGTTACTAAATAATTATTTCATTTTTTTGAATTTTGGTCAAATCTGCTCAAACTGGGGTCAAACTATGGTCAAACTACTTACTCAAGAAGTATTAGTGGTACTAAATAATTATTCAAAAATATTAGTGTTACTAATTAATTATTTCAATTTTTTTGAATTTTAGTCAAATCTGGTCAAACTGTGGTCAAACTGGGTCAAACTATGGTCAAACTACTTACTCAAGAAGTATTAGTGTTACTAAATAATTATTGTTTTTTAGAATAATAGTTTCAAATTCAAACAGTGAAACGTGTGACCATGCTGAAGCTAAACTCCTGAGGGTTAATACGATTGACATCATACTATTGTCAGGAAAACAACAAGTGCAGATTTGGAAGTGAGGGGAATAGAACCCGGAAGTTAAGTGTGCTCAGGCTGGAGTAGTGAGAGGATGGGTGACCGTCTCGGAAGTTAGATGATTTAAAATGATGATGGGTGATTAGAGATTAAGGGCCAGTTCTAAATTAATAATCTCATAACTAGTTTATAAGCCCCAATGAATAAGAGAGGCAGCTTATGAAAAAAGCTGGGGAGGAGGCGGCTTATTTTTTAAGCCGCCAAAAGAACTGGCCAAGGTTAAATTGAGCAGTGATGACAGGTGATTAAAGATTAGAGGTTAAAATAATTCAGAAATTTGAAAATCAGGAAAAAAATTCAAAAACAATTTCAAAAAAAATTCACAAAAATTCCGACCGAGACTAAAGGTGGACCTCCAGGCAGCGGCCACGTGGAGGGCTTTTAGTCCCGGTTGGTATAAGAACCGGGACTAAAGGGGGAGGCTTTATTAACGACCCTTTAGTCCCGAGACTAAAGGCCTATATGAACCGGGACAAATGGCCATTTTTCTACTAGTAAATGTGCAAGTGCAACCGCTGGTGATACTCGTCACGTGATCCACTCCACACTCGGAGACACCGCGGAGAAGAGAAAGGCCGCGCGCGCCCGGTCAGTGAGACAACCGTGCCCGTGCCAGTGCCAACCCGTCGACACGTGCCTCGACGCCGGAGTACACGCACTCAAGGCATGGTTAGCCTCCCCATGGACTGGTATTCCGGGCCCACGCATGTGACGCTCGGCAAGTTCCTTGCATGAAAATGCTAGATTCACGGGCCATTACGAGGACATCACAGGCTTCTTCCAACTAAGAGCATCTCCAATAAAGGCATAAAATTTTCGCGCGCTAAAATAATTTTAGCGCGTCACTGTAGCACTTTTAGCATGTAGAATCTAACATTGATTTAGCAGTTGTCCAAAAACGCGTGCCAAAAAACACGCAGTACAAGTTGTGAAGCACGCAATCCGGTGCCCTAAATTTACAGTTTTTGATAGCGCTTTTTAGAGCATCTTTTTTTTTTTTGAAGTTCAAGCAGTTCTTATTTATTCATAAAAGGCAGGAATCTTTGCCGAAACAAAGTGCAAAATACATTCAGGTGGTTCATGTAACCAGACCTTACAAAGCTCATTCGACACTCCTTCCTTAGCAAGTGTATGTGCCAAGGATTTGCCGATCGCCGAGACCTGCTAATCTTCCACTGCTACCGCACCTCCAGCATCTTTTTCACCTCTTCGATCATTGGTCCCAGCACCAAATAGTCCTTCTCCTTACTCTGAAGCTTGCACACTATTTCCTTACAATCCATTTCAATGTGCAGGTTAGCTGCATTTACCTCGTCGGCTAGCTGCAGTGCCCTGCGGCAAGCATGGAGTTCATTTGCAGCCGGATCACCCCCTATAGGAAAGAAATGGCACGCCCCACCCAGGAAAGCACCCTCATGGTTTCGGAACACCACACCAGCGCCACCTTTATTTCCTGCTTTGTATGCAGCTCCATCAATATTTGCTTTGATCCATCCTTCCTCCGGTGGTTCCCAGCTCTTCTCCATAGCCGGGCTCGCATGTTTGCTTTCTCTTCCATGGACTGCCTGCCACACCTCCATTGCTTTGAAAACATTGTGTGCTATATCACGAGCATCATCTATCTTTCTCCCGTCCCTCGCATTGCTCCTTGCCATCCATAGTCTGTATATTCCCTGTAGCAGGACTGCTTTCTCGTCGTCGGATGCATTAGCTATCCAGGTGAGAAGCCAGTTAGAAAGATCACCCTGAGAGCTGACCGACACCGGCGGGATCGCCACCGGAACTCCCATTTCCGAGTGCATAATCTTCCAATACATAGCTGAGTGATGGCATCCCCAGAAGCGGTGATAGTTGGTCTCTTCACGTCCACATGCCACACAAAAAACCCCATGCTTGATGCATCTTCCCTGTAGCTCGGAGCCTACAGCCAGACCATTCCGAATCAGCCTCCAAGCATGCGTTTTAACTTTGCCCAGGGCAACTGAGTCCCAAAGGCTCAACCATGACCTATGGTTCTGTATTGATGACGAAGAATCCAGCCGTCCGGATCTAAGCCTTTTCTGTGCCATTCTCAGGTGATACGCGGATCGCATCGAGAAGATGCCATTTTTTGTAAAGTTTCACGCCTGGTAATCCTCTACCTCTGGCCCTCCGATTTGGATTTGCATGATTTCATGAGCCTCGTCCGGTGTAAACATCTCCTGGACCTTGCTTGGATCCCATGCAGCACCATGCGAGTTTAGTAAATCACTGACTCGAGATACACCCTGAATATAAGTCTGGCTTAGTGGCTTCAGACTCCCCTTTCGCGGAATCCAGTTTTCATGGTGAATTATGATCTTTGTGCCATCTCCAACTCTCCAAATAAGCCCGTCCAGCAACAGATTCCGCCCATGGATGATACTCCGGAATGTGTAAGATCCTGCACTAGGACAGGGTGCCATTGAGGATGGAGTTGTCTGGGAAATACCTTGCCTCTAGCACTTTTGCACATAGTAAGCTGGGGACCTATAAAATCCGCCAAGCCTGTTTGGCCAACAAGGCTTGGTTGAAAGCCTCCGGGTCCCTAAACCAAGTCCTCCTTCGTGCTTCCTTGTACACATCTTGTCCCATGCTATTCAATGTACTTTCTTCACACCATTCACTGCACCCCACCAGAAGTTCGAAGAGATTGTGGACAGGTTCCAGCACATTTTCTTTGTGAGTTGAAAACAGCTCATGGTGAACGTCGGTGTAGATTGGAGACCGGATTTAACAAGTACCTCCCTTGATGTTTTGGACAAACCTTTCCCATTCCATCCTCCAACCTTCTTACCGGCACTTTCCCGCACATACTTAAAGGTCCCATCCTTGGATTTGCCCACCACCGTAGGCAGCCCCAAATATATTTCACTCAACGCCTCCGAAGAAATTCCAATAGCCTCTTTCAATATAACCTTGTCCTCCTCCCTAGTTCCTTTCCCAAAAAAGATAGCCGACTTCTGCATATTAACTTTTTGCCCCGAGGCTATCTCATAGTCATGCAGGATAGTATGGAGGGTCTCAAGGCTTTCTTTCGATCTTTCCAAAAATACCACACTATAAATACCACACTATCATCAGCAAAAAGGAGGTGAGTAACCGTGGGGCCAGTGCTCCCAAACGAAACTCCCTTAATTTCCTTTTCTGCTTGGGCGTGTCTCAACAAAGCTGAAAAACCCTCCACACAGAATAAAAAGAGATATGGGGACAGAGGGTCTTCTTGTCGAAGATCCCTCGACGAAGTAAAAATGTGTGAGAGCCCTCCGTTCAACTTAACTTGGAACCTTGTTGTTTTAACACACCTCATGATCATCTCTATCCATAGACTAGTAAAACCTAGTTTCTCCATCATTTGTTGCAGAAAGACCCACTCCACTCTGTCGTAGGCCTTCATCATATCAAGCTTTACCGCACAAAAGGGCTTCCTCCGCTTCCTCTTCCTTATCGCATGCACACATTCATATGCCACCAGGACATTATCTGTTATCAACCTACCGGGCACAAAGGCACTTTGTTCCTCAGAGATCAAAACAGGCAGCACCCTTTTAAGCCTATTTGCCAACACCTTAGATGTGGTCTTGTAGAGCACATTGCATAGGCTTATTGGCCCAAACTGTGAAAGCAACTCCGGTGAGTTGACTTTTGATATCATGACAATGATCGTGTCGTTGAAACCATTTGGTGCTGCCTTGCCCGCCAAGAAATCTCTAACAGCAATACACACATCAATCTTTACCAACGACCAATGACGTTGGTAAAACATGGCCGGTAGTCCGTCCGGGCCTGCGGACTTTGTAGGTCCCATCTGGAAAAGGGCTCGCTCGATTTCGTCATCCGTGACCGCTACAACCAGCTGCGCATTCATCTCATCAGTGACCATCTGATTAAAATGTCTCAAAATACGCTCGCTCTCTTATGAGCCATCAGCCGAGAACAGTTTCTCATAAAAAGCTACTGCCATGGCTCTCATTCCCTCATCTTCAGTGCACCTCGTTCCATCCTCCCGTCTCAGCTCTTTAGCTGTGTTTTTTCTTTTGCGGTGACTTGCTCGATTCTGAAAATACCTTGTGTTCTGATCCCCTTCCCTAAGCCAGTCAGCGTTGGTCCGCTGTTTGTAGTATACCTCTTCCCTCTCATAGAGTTCATGCAGCTTGTCTTCTATATCCTTTACTTCCTGTCTGTACCCCGTACTAGCTGCTCGTATTTTGCATCCGTAAGCTGACTCTTCAAGTGATTGATCTGCCTTTTGACTGAGCCAAAAACTGTACGACTCCATTCATGCATGGATTTGGATAGCATATCGATTTTACTACATGCTGCGCCCAGCCCACATTGTCCCCCATTAGTTGCATGTGCCACAGCCCATGCATTAGCTACCATATCATCATACTGCTCACGTCTAGACCACGCCGCTTCATATTGGAATGGTTTATTTGCTCGCCGCATGCTGTCAGCCAGTGCTGACGAGATATGCAGAACTAAGGCCTAGTGATCAGACTCCTTTGTCATTATATGCTGTACATTAGAACCTGGGAACATCTGCATAAAATCTGCACTACATGACGCCCGATCCAGCCTAACTTGAATATTTTCTTCCGCGTTCTGTTTAGTATCCCATGTGAAAGGATACCCAGAGAACCCCATATCCGCCATGCCGCAATCAGTGAGGCAGTCTCTAAATGCCTCAATTTGTCGTAAGCTCCTCGGGTTACCACCTTATTGTTCAGACTGCTCGAGTGTTTCATTGTAGTCGCCTGCACATATCCAAGCGAGATCATCTTGTCTTCTGAGGTACCGTATAGCTTCCCAAGTTTTACTCCTTTTATCAACACAAGGTTCACCATAGATTCCAGTGAACACTTCTTCGGTACAACCCCCCTGGACACATCAACGGTCCAGATTAAAAGATACCCTTTCGTGAGAATAAGTGAGTAGGGGTAGGATGAGAAATTTAGGTGGGTGAGGCGTATCGCGGCGTAGCGAGGCGCGTGTCCGTACGGCCCGCTGTACGCCCGTACGTGGACGGTGTACGCCGCTTGAGGAGGAGGGCGGGCCCACACGTACTAAACCGTAATCCATTAATTCGGCGCGGATTAGGCAAATCCATTAACGCGGCGCAGTGAGACGTCCCGTCGCCGGCGTCGGTCCGCGGGCGGCGCGGATTCATACGCCACCGCCTGCCGCGCGCCTGCGCACGCCACCGCTTGACCGCCCGCGCACGCCGCCCCCTCGCGTACCAGGCATTAATCGCCGGCGCCGATTCGCACGCCGCCACCTGCCATTCTGCGCCCTTGACCGCCCGCTCGGCTGCCCCCCGGCATTGATCGCCGGCACCCCCACCCACCCACCACTACGCCCTATAAAGAGCGCCTCGCGCCCTCCGTCGGCTCGCACACCACCCTCGCCTCGCCTCTCCTTCTCCCCCTGTCGCCGGCGTCGCCCTCTTGTGCTCTTCCTCCCTCGCGCGCCGTACCTTTTCCTCTCGCCGGCGATGGCACGCCCCAACTTGACGCTTGAGGAGGCGGAGGAGCTTGCCCACTTCGTCATCCCCGTCGCGCCCGACGTGCGCCTGCCGGCGAGGTGGCGCCTGAGCGTCGATGACATTCCTATGGCGCCGGTGCCCGAGGTCGGCACCCACCTCTTCGCCCGCGCCGTCGGCCTGTACAGGGCTCGCCTGTCGCAGGAGGAGCTCGCCGACCCCCAGTACGCCCCCAACAACCCCGGCTGGGCGGAGCGCCTCACCGACGATCACCTGCGCTGCCTCCACACCTACGCCGGCCCGCGCCCGCCCACGAAGCACAAACGCGCGCGGCGGCATCAGCTCTGGGATGGGCGCACCTTCGAGGAGGTGGTCGCGCCGTACCGCGCGCAGGCGGTCGCCGGCGCCGTGCTAGCTCTACCGGGGTACGACTTTGAGCTGTACCGCCGCGGCGAGGCGCGCTCGACCCGCGCCCGCGTCGACTTCGGCGCCATGCACCCGCACGCGCCCCGCGGAGGCCTAGGCGATGACCGCGGCGCTGTCCACCTCGGCCCCGGCGATCGCCGTACGGCGGGCATGAACGGCGCCGGGTCCAGCCGTGCCCCTCCGCTCGAGCCGCAGCAGCAGCCAGAGCCGGCATTGGTGGCGGAGTACATGCGGCTGGCGGCGGAGGCCGGCGACCCGGACGACATGCCGGGCTACCTGACGGCGCTCCGGGAGTCGGAGAACATGCCGCAGCCGCCGCCGCTCGTTCAGGAGTACATTCAGGTCGCCCCGGGCGCCGTCCACCCGGAGGACCCGGAGGACTTTCCCGGGTATCACGCCGCACTCGAGGACTCGATGGCTGCGCCGGCCGTGCCCGTGGTGCCCCTCGACGACAGCAGCAGCAGCGACGACAGCGACAATGGCGACGGGCTCTACGACGAGGCAGACTTCGGCGGCGTGGAGGACGAGTAGTTTAGGGTTACTTTCAAAATGTCGTTTAGTAATGTTTAATTATTTTCGTAATGTTCTTTAGTTAAGTTTTATTTCTAGTACTATGTAAAATATCTATGAAAACTATAATGAAATATCGAGTGTTTCAATCGATGGTTTTTAAATGTTGTTGAAGAATGAAGTGTTTGAATTGATACTGTTATTTTTAGTTTAAAAAAGAGTTGTATTGTAAAAAATAAAAAATTAGCAAAGAATTAAACTTGAATTGAAAAAACCCTATGAAAACTACAAAAGTAAATATAAAACCAAACAATAAAAAATTGACATAATATTGACAAAACAAGTTAGAAGATTTTTTTTAAGAAAAATTGTATTGTAAAAAGTAAGAAATCAGAAAAGAATTAAACTTGAATTGAAAAAAACCTATGAAAACTAGAAAAGTAAATATAAAACCAAACAATAAAAAATTGACATAATATTCGCAAAACAAGTTAGAAGAGTTTTTTTTAAAGAAAAATTGTATTGTAAAAAATAAAAAATCAGAAAAGAATTAAACTTGAATTGAAAAAAACCTATGAAAACTAGAAAAGTAAATATAAAACCAAACAATAAAAAATTGACATAATATTCGCAAAACAAATTAGAAGATTTTTTTTTAAAAGAACGCCGCCTCGGAGCCGAGCGAGGCTTAGTCAGTCACTCCCGATCAAGCCGATCAGTGAAAGGGAACGCTTTTCGGCCCCGCAAGGCCCACCGGCCCAACCAGGCGGCGTAGAGAGAAAGTAGGCGGTCTATTTCTTCGGATCACGTCGGTGTAGGGCGGGGCGCGCTATTTAAGCTGGTGCGGGCGAGCTCCGGCAGGCGAGGTGGGACTAAAGGTAGAGCTCGCCTGTCACAACGCTCCATGGACCGCCTAGGTGGGCCAATTTCTGTGGGCCGCTGTAAGGTGCGCGTGCGAGCGGCCTCTCGCAGCGCTGCACGTTGACTGGCAAGGTGGACCGATTTCAATAGGCCTAGTGGGCCGCTGGAAGGCGCGCCTGCGAGCGGTCGAGGGCGCAGGGGCGGGGGTTGGTACGATGGATGGTTTCGTTTAGTCCCACCTCGCCCGCCGAAGGACGCCCAGACCGGCTTATATAGGCGGATTCATGCACCCTAGCAGATAAGATAGATAGTAATAATGTGATTTGACTTTGCACTACCCAGGCAGCTCTGCCGCAGCTGCCCGGACAGTGCTACACTGTCCGGGCATTTGCGGTAGTGCTGCTAGTGCATTATAAATTCAGATCACATCATTATTATGTATCTTATTTTTGATAGTTTAGCACTTTACGCAAAGTTTGTTTTATTAATACATAAAGTTTTGTAATATTTTTGTCCGGTCAGCGTTTTACTTGTTTCAAATTCATAATGGAAAAAAGCCATGAAACTTGCCATGCATCATATTCATTTAAAGAATGTCGAAATATACCTCGTTTTCGGACAGGGCCTTTTCTCCTAATCGAACGGTCTACGGAGAAGGAGGTCAATTTGGTGACATCTTCAGAATGGCCTGAAATTTTGCATGTGAGTTAGTATGCCCACTCTCACACAGAATCCAAAAATTTAAGGTATTTCGATACGAAGAGCATGTTGCGTCACGTCCAGTCAGCGTTATAAGTGTTTGGACCGAAAAAATTATAGAAAATTCATAAAATGGCAAAAAGCCACGAAACTTGTCATGCATCATATTCATGATGGTAGAAGACTATGGAAAAAATTTGGGTTAATTTGAATAATGTCAAAAATTAACTCATTTTCGGACATGGCCTTTGCTCCTACCCGAACGGTCTACGGAGAAGAAGATCAATTTTTTGACATCTTCAGAATGGCCTGAAATTTTGCATCTGAGTTAGTATGCCCACTCCCACACAGAATCCAAAAATTTAAGGTATTTCGATGCGAAGAGCACGTTGCGTCACGTCCGGTCAGCGATATAAGTGTTTGGACCGAAAAAATTATAGAAAATTCATAAAATTGCAAAAGGCCACGAAACTTGTCATGCATCCTATTCATGATGGTACAAGACTATGGAAAAAAATTGGGTTCATTTGGAGGATGTCGAAAAATACCTCGTTTTCGGACAGGGCCTTTTCTCCTACCCGAACGGTCTACGGAGAAGGAGGTCAATTTTTTGACATCTTCAGAACGGCCTGAAATTTTGCATCTGAGTTAGTATGCCCACTCCCACACAGAATAGCACACCCACACAGAATAACCATACGCAATTTGAAGGATGTAACAAAATTCTTCATCGGGACGTACAAAAAAAAAGATCTTTAAGCGCGGATAGCCATACCTTACAACACTTATACAGGTCATGCTATATCAGTCCACAATAATTGTGAAGTGACATAGCAGAACGTACATAAGCATAGTGAGGTATGGCCACCATGATTAAAGATTTGATGTTGTAGACGGATGAAGATATTTAAGCACGTTATTAGCCGTGAAAACTAGCAATGTGGGACTAAAAACACAACACTGTGGGGCGGTTGGCTCCACTAGAGGCGCACACACGGCCGACCGCCACCTCTTCGCCCATGCGCGCCGTGGGCCGCCCCTGCTTTGGCCCATGCGCGTCGTGGGTCGCACCCGCACGCCTTTTAGGCCATTATGAGTGAACTTTTTTTAATAAATATAAAAATAATGTGTCTAAAAAGTATTGTATTTGTAAATATTAAAAAAGAGAATAAAAATTCCTATAGTGTTGGCGAATTTACCACATAAGATTAATGTGAATTTTTGTTGTGACACTTCATGATTATGGAGTGCCAGAGCATCATTCACATTATCCTCATGAGGAAAGACCGCAATATTAAAGAAATTAATACGGCACATAGAGAACGATATATAAACAGGTGAATACGCGTGTTCAAAAGTAATGTGGGACTAAACAATTAACAGGTTGGGCGGTGGCCGCCGTGGATTTTCGGCCTTCATGGTCCGTAACGTGTGCGCCGCAAACGGCGCCCAAGTGGCCGCCGTGGGTCGCCTGCCTAGCCCGGCAGTTTGCGCCGCGCGCGCCGGCTGTTAAAAAAATCATTGCATATTTTGTATTTTTCATGCACTAATTTATATTTTGTATTCAACATGGACGAAATGCACCCAACTTTTGCATGCGCGTGTGAGTGACCCCCACGGTCTCGCACGTCACATTACGACGGAATCGGAGTACGAACGGAAGTTGTGTCACGCCGGGAGACGTTTTCTGGGTATTTTCACGGAGAAAATCGTAGTAAATGCATCGAGTGTCGAAACGCACCCAAATTTTGTAGGCGTGCTTGTGTGCCATACTGTAGCATGTGAAAAAAAATCCTGACGTTTCATGGCTTTGCGAAAGGGAACACCTATTGAATGCATGTCACACCCCGAACTGATACCTCAGGTTTGTACTGTGAGTATGTGCCAACATGGACGAAACGCACCCAACTCTTGCGTGCGCGTGTCAGTGACCCCCACGGTCTTCCACACCAGATTACGATGGAATCGGAGTATGAACGGAAGTTGCGTTACGTCGGGAGACGTTTTCCGCGTATTTTTACGAAGAAAATCGTAGTAAATGCATCGAGTGTCGAAGCGCACCCAAATTTTGCAGGCGTGCTTATGTGCCACACTGTATCGTGTGAAAAAAATCCCGACGTTTCATGGCTTTGCGAAAGGTAACACCTACTGAATGAATGTCACACCCCAAACCGACACCTCAGGTTTGTACTGTGAGTATGTGCCAACATGGACGAAACGCATCCAACTTTTGCGTGCGCGTGTCGGTGACCCCCACGGTCTTCCATGCCAGATTACGATGGAATCGGAGTTCGGACGGAAGTTGCGTCACGTCGGGAGACGTTTTCTGGGTATTTTCACGAAGAAAATCATAGTAAATGCATTGAGTGTCGAAACGCACCCAAATTTTGCACGCGTGCTTGTGTGCCATACTGTAGCGTGTGAAAAAAATCCTGACGTTTCATGGCTTTGCGAAAGGGAACACCTATTGAATGCATGTCACACCCCAAACTGACACCTCAGGTTTGTACTGTGAGTATGTGCCAACATGGACGAAACGCACCCATCTTTTGGGTGCGCGTGTCAGTGACCCCCACGGTCTTCCACGCCAGATTACGATGGAATCGGAGTACGAACGAAAGTTGCGTCACGTCGGGAGACGTTTTCTGGGTATTTTCATGGAGAAAATCATAGTAAATGCATCGAGTGTCGAAACGCACCCAAATTTTGCAGGCGTGCTTGTGTGCCATACTGTATCGTGTGAAAAAAAATCCCGACGTTTCATGGCTTTGCGTAAGGGAACACCTACTGAATGCATGTCACACCCCAAACCGACACCTCAAATTTGTACTGTGAGTTGATGCCAACATGGACAAAACACACCCAACTTTTGCGTGTGCATGTTAGTGACCCCCACGGTCTTCCACGCCAGATTACGATGGAATCGGAGTACGAACGGAAGTTGCGTCACGTCGGGAGACGTTTTCCAGGTATTTTCACGAAGAAAATCGTAGTAAATGCATCGAGTGTCGAAACACCTAAATTTTGTAGGCGTGCTTGTGTGCCACACTGTATCATGTGAAAAAAATATTCCGACGTTTCATGGCTTTGCGAAAGGTAACACCTACTGAATGAATGTCACACCCCAAACCGACACCTCAGGTTTGTACTGTAAGTATGTGCCAACATGGACGAAACACACCCAACTTTTGCGTGCGCGTGTCAGTGACCCCCATGGTCTTCCACGCCAGATTACGATGGAATCGGAGTACGAACGGAAGTTGCGTCACGTCGGGAGACCTTTTCTGGGTATTTCCTCGGAGAAAAACTGAAAGTGCAACTATCCCTAGGTGGTTTTGGTAATTCATAACAACATATAGCTCATTGAGCTAATGCTATTCCAAGATGACTATTTCAGGAAAGCTCAATGATTGGCATGGCATGGATGTGAAAGTGGAACCCTCAAAATGCTAAGGACAAAGGATTGGCTCAAGCTCAAAAGCTCAAGACTCTTTATTTTATATTTTAGTGATCCAAGATCACATTGAGTCTTTAGGAAAAGCCAATACTATCAAGGAGGGATGAGGTGTTGCTTAATGAGCCTCTTGCTTCATGTGCTTAGTGATATGCTCCAAAACCCTCAACTACTTTCCCATATCCACAAATGACCTAAACCCTAAGCCAAACTCGGTCCTACCGATTCTTTCTATCCGGCGCCACCGAGTTTCACTTGTCATAAGCCACTGCCAAACCCTAGCAATTCGGTTCTACCGATAGGGATCTCGGTCTCACCGAGATGGGATTGCAAACTCTCTGTTTCCCTTTCGTAACTTTTTGGTCTCACCGAAAGAGCAGATCGGTCCCACCGAGATTGCAATGTAAATTCAGTGTTTCCTTTTTGTAACTTTTCGGTCTCACCGAAAGAGCAAATCGGTCCCACCGAGTTTGCCTGACCAACTCTCTGGTTAGCTAATTACCAAAATCGGTCTCACCGAGTTTGTGTAATCGGTCCCACCGAGATTACGTTATGCCCAAACCCTAACCATATCGTTCCTACCGAGTTGCATGTCAGTCCCACCGAAAATCTCTAACGGTCAGCAGGTTTACCTTTTCGGTCCGACCGAGTTTGTTGATTCGGTCCCACCGAGATTGGAAAACTGTGTGTAAAGGTTGGATTTTGTGTGGAGGCTATATATACCCCTCCACCTCCTCTTCATTCGTGGAGAGAGCCATCAGAACACATACACAATTCCAACTCATATGTTCTGAGAGAGAACCACCTACTCATGTGTTGAGACCAAGATATTCCATTCCTACCATATGAATCTTGATCTCTAGCCTTCCCAAGTTGCTTTCCACTCAAATCTTCTATCCACAAAATCCAAATCCTATGAGAGAGATGTAACGCCCGGATAATCATGCTACAGTAATCCCACGCTAATCGTGCCATGACACCTCGGTTACTGTTGCTATCCTCGCAATAATTCGAAACGTTCGAAATTCAAATTCAAATTAATGATAACAATAAAAGTTTTCAAAAATTAAAACAAAATTGTTCGGTGGTTGCCGAATATTACAAAGGTAATTATGGTGCAACAAACACATTTTTGTAAAATACCTAATGCCCTAAATTAAATAAAACAAAAAAGGGAAAAGAAATAAATATAAGAAAATACAAAACAAAAACAAAAAAAAAGAAAAGAAAAGGAACCAAAGGAAAGGAGAAAGACCCCACTAGCTCCCCCCTGGGCTTCAGCCCATTCCCCCGCACCAGGCCGGTCCAGGTGGCCCAGCTGCCACCTCCCCACCTCTGTCACCTCCTCCCCACGCCCCCCACTGATCGTCCGACCGCGCCCGCGTCGCCGACGGACCAGCTCGTTGCCCCGCGCCGCTACAGGCCCCTGGAGAGGATAAGGGCGCCGACGCCGCGCCCCCTCGGGCTCCCCTCCCCACTTGCCCCCCTGCTCTCCTCCTCGATCTCCGCCTCCGTCTCGCTCCTCAGATCCGCCCCCGTCCGAGCGCTTCCATGGCCGTGGCCGTCACGTAGCCGTGGCCACCGTCCTCCCCGCACCGCGCCAACGTGTCGCCGGTCTCCCTCGCCGCCCTCCTCGTCGTCCTCGACCATTGGTTCGAGCTCCGCAACGCTGCAGCGTCGTGGGCGAGGTCGTCTTCTTCCTCCGCCTCGCCGCCGCTCATCCCCAACTCCGGCGACGCCCTCTGCAGCTACTAAGCCGCCAAGGGCCACCGTGTGTGCCGCTCGGTGAACCCTCGCTCCTTCCCCTCTCTCTCTCGACGCCGTTCGCTAGTTGGACGCGCCGCCCCCCCCCCCAACTTGCCCGAGCGCATCGCCGCACGCGCTCGTCACCGGCAGCCGTCCGATGACCATTTGGTCCCGGGCTCTTGCCTATTGTGCTCAGCATCGCTGTAGGAACCCAGAGCGACCACCCGTTGGTCCTACCGTGGCCAACATAGGCGTTCCCCACCGCGGTTGAACGCCGGCGTCCTCCCCGCTCGTCGCCGGTGACGCTGCGGCCCTCCTCCGGCCACGCCACCGCCACGGTTCGATGCAGCTCCTCGCTCTCGACCGAAAGCCCCCTCCCACGCGGCCTACCTTGCTCCGTAGCGCCGTTTCCGTCGAGCACCCATACGCGCCGCCGCCTCTGCTCGTCGCCGGTGCCGATTCCAGCCAAGTCTGGGCATACCACCACCCCCACCGCCCCCTCCCACGCGGCATTGAGTGGCCGTTCGGCTGGACCAAGCTGCGCGCCGAACGGCGCCGTGTAGCGAAATCCCGACGAGGCCCGGGAGCCCCCGCCGCGTTCTGACATTGCCGGCGGCCAAACGCCGGCCGCCGCCTACGTGGTTGGCCTGGGGCCACCCCAAGGCCACTGCCAGCGGGCCCTGCGGGTCCTAGTTGACTGGGTTGACCCAGTCAACTTCTGACGTGGCAGCTACTGCCACTGACATGCGGGCCCCATGTCAAAAACGAATAAAATTAAATAGATAATTTGCTAATTAATTAAATTAGTTAATTAAACACTAATCTCTCGCTGACTACCGGGCCCCACCCACTAATTAGCCTATTTAGTTAGTTTTAAAACTCTGTTAGTACCCTGTCAATGACATGTGGGTCCCACTGGACCCACCTGTCTGGTTTGACTGGTCAACCGACCAGTTGACCTGCTGACATCACTATGATGTCATGCCTACGTCATCATTCACTGTTTTGGATAATGTTGGATTTAAATAAATAATTAAAATCAGAAATTAATGAAATCTTTAGAAAATCATATCTTTTAATCCGTAACTCGGATGAAAATACTTTGTACATGAAAGTTGCTCAGAACGACGAGACGAATCCGAGTACGCGGTCCGTTCGCCCGCCACGCATCCCTAGCATAGCGAACACGCAACTTTCCCCCTCCGTTTCATCTGTCCAAAAACGCGAAACACCGGGGATACTTTCCCGGATGTTTCCCCCCTTCACCGGTATCACCTCATACCGCGATAGGGCACCCCTAGCACCGATACTTGTCATGTCATGCATAGCTATGCATCTGTTTGCTTAAATATTTATTGTTTCCCCCCTCTTCTCTCGCTAGACACCGAGACCGACGCCGCTGCTACCCAGTACGACTACGGTGTTGATGACCCCTCTCTCTTGCCAGAGCAACCAGGCAAGCCCCCCCTTTGATCACCAGATGTCGCCTACTCTTCTCTATACCGCTTGCACTAGAGTAGTGTAGCATGTTACTGCTTTCCGTTATTCCTATCCTGATGCATAGCCTGTCCTTGCTACTACTGTTGTTACCATTACCTGCTATCCTACTGCTTAGTATAGGATGCTAGTGTTCCATCAGTGGCCCTACACTCTTGTCCGTCTGCCATGCTATACTACTGGGCCGTGATCACTTCGGGAGGTGATCACGGGCATATACAATATACTTTACACAGTTACCTTACCTGTGATACTGTTCGGAGATGGGGGCTGAAGGGGCAGGTGGCTCCATCTAGGTAGTGGTGGGCCTGGGTTCCCGACGGCCCCCGACTGTTACTTTGAGGCGGAGCGACAGGGCAGGTTGAGACCACCTAGGAGAGAGGTGGGCCTGGCCCTGGTCGGCGTTCGCAGATACTTAACACGTTTAACGAGATCTTGGTATTTGATCTGAGTCTGGCTACTGGCCTATACGCACTAACCATCTACGCGGGGACAGTTATGGGCACTCGACGTCGTGGTATCAGCCGACGCCTTCGTGACGTCAGCGACTGAGTGGCGCGCGCCGGATTGGACCGTAAGCCTGCTCTTGTATTAAGGGGGCTAGTTCTGCTTCCGGCCGCGTTCGCAACATGCAGGTGTGCAAAGGGCGATGGGCCCAGACCCCTGCGCCATAGGATTTAGACCGGCGTGCTGACCTCTCTGTTGTGCCTAGGTAGGGCTGTGACGTGTTGATCTTCCGAGGCCGGGCATGACCCAGAAAAGTGTGTCCGGCCAAATGGGATCGAGCGTGTTGGGTTATGTGGTGCACCCCTGCAGGGAAGTTAATCTATTCGAATAGCCGTGATCTTCGGTAACAGGATGACTTGGAGTTGTACCTTGACCTTATGACAACTAGAACCGGATACTTAATAAAACACACCCTTCCAAGTGCCATATACAATTGGTGATCGCTCTCTCACAGGGCGACGAGGGGAGGATCATCGGTTAGGATTATGCTACACGATGCTACTTGGAGGTCTTCAGTCTATTCTCTTCTACATGCTGCAAGACGGAGGATGCAGAAGCGTAGTCTCCGAAAGGACTAGCTATCCCCCCTTATCCCGGCTTTCTGCAGTTCAGTCCACATATAATAGCCTTATTCCAGTTGATACCAATGCATACATATGTAGTGTAGCTCCTTGCTTGCGAGTACTTTGGATGAGTACTCACGGTTGCTTTCTCCCTCTTTTCCCCCTATCCCTTCTACCTGGTTGTCGCAACCAGATGTTGGAGCCCAGGATCCAGACGCCACCATCGATGATGACTCCTACTGCACCGGAGGTGCCTACTCCTACGTGCTGCCCGCTGACGACGACCAGGAGTAGTTAGGAGGATCCCAGGCAGGAGGCCTGCGCCTCTTTCAATCTGTATCCCAGTTTGTGCTAGCCTTCTTAAGGCAAACTTGTTTAACTTATGTCTGTACTCAGATTTTGTTGCTTCCGCTGACTCGTCTATGATCGAGCTCTTGTATTCGAGCCCTCGAGGCCCCTGGCTTGTAATATGATGCTTGTATGACTTATTTTATTTGTAGAGTTGTGTTGTGATATCTTCCCGTGAGTCCCTAATCCTGATCGTACACGTTTGCGTGTATGATTAGTGTATGATTAAATCGGGGGCGTCCCAAGTTGGTATCAGAGCCGACTGCCTGTAGGAATTCCCCTTCCACACTCCTTGGCCGAAGTTGAGTCTAGACATTACAAAAACTTTTACTAACATGGCTGTGTGCCTTACGGGCCCACATCGCCATCTGGGTGGTATTAGGATCTTTTACTCCTCGATCCTTACTCTGGGACTCTGAACTCTCTCCTACTCGGGTTAAACGATTTTACCAACTCTAACACTAGGATCCCGTGACCACGTTCACCCCAAAGTTGGATAAGCCCTAGTTATTCTTTAGAGTAGTATCTGAACATTATCCACATTGTCATTTGACTCCTGTGGAAACATCTTTGTTTTCAGATGGAACCCACGAGGCAGGTCGTGCGCCACACGACGGCCATTGGTGCCTCAGGATCACCTGCTGTGTTAGTTGAGATGATGACCTATCTGGGTTATCGCTGGCACCCTGAGTACACCGTCTATGAGGAGTATCAGGACTTCAACCAAGAGCAGTACCGTGCCATCGTCCACCTCTACTCTCGGGAGTATGACTCCACTACTGTGCTGCACACTGCTCATGGTGTTGGAGTGACTATCGATATGGCGGTCCATGTTGCTGCTTATGCTGCTCTGACACGTCTCCGTGGAGAGTATCAGGAGTTGGACACCTCCTCCTTCAGGCACATTGCTATCGCATCCGATGTTGGTGCGGAGGGATACTACACTGCTGCGTACTCCACTGTCACCCGAGAGCCCTTCTACCATCAGAACCTGGTTCTGCATGCTGATGGGCTGGATAGAGCTAACCGAGCTCTTTGCCACGAGTTGTACACCACCCGTCAGCAACTGTATCGTGCTCTGACGCTGTTGCACCCCTCTGTCCGCTCTAGTGATCTGTCGCGTTCTGCGATCTACCCTGCCCGGACCGTGATGCCCCAGGGCGTCGGCTGGCCAGATGTGGGAGGCTACTCTCCTGCATTGGGTCCTCTCCTGCCACCTGCGCATCGGGTTCCGCACCAGAGTATCCGCGGACCCCAGGCTACTCGCGTGGAGGTCTTCCCTTCGCGTCACTACCAGCTGTCGGGCTACACCTACCTCCGCAGTACCGCATGGGACTGACGTGGACTTGCTTATTAGTGTTAGATGCATTCGCCGCGAGCCTGTGTGCCGCCTATGATGTCTTAGCCTATGTACTGAACACTGTGTAACGAACTCTATGCATGATTTCTTTTGTAAGATATGCCGACTACTATGTAGTATCTATCGTGCTGCTTTCATTGTGCATGTTTCATCATGAATGATTCTTGTCTTTGCAAATTTCTCAATGCTAAACTACCACTGTTATATATTAGCAGGATGGTTAGACCAGGTGGTCGTGGTCGTGGTGGCAACGCCCCACCACCGCCTGAGTACATGGCTGGGATGATGCAACAGTTTGAGCTGAATCGTCAGTTCATGGATAATATTATGGCCCAGTTTCCTCGCCCCAATATGAACCAGCAGCCAACCCAAGTGACTCTGCAGGATTTCATGCGCCTCAACCCAACCGTGTACCGCAGCTCAACTCAGCCTCTGGATGCTGACGACTGGCTCCGTGACATCACCTATGAGATGGAGTCTACTGATGTAGCCCTTGCCAGCTATGTCACCTTTGCTTCCTTCTTCCTGAAAGGACCCGTGGCTCAATGGTGGGACAGCCACAGGCGTACTCTGCCAGCTGGAACAATCATCAGTTGGCCAGACTTCCAAGCTGCCTTCCGTGCTTGCTTCATTCCTCAGGGAGTCATGGACCGGAAGAAGCATGAGTTCCGCAACCTCACCCAAGGCAACAAAACTGTGGAAGCTTACCAGCGGGAGTTTCTGGACTTGTCCCGCTATGCTGAAGAGGACATTGCAACTGATGCACGCAGACAGGAGAAGTTCCATGATGGACTTCAAGCTGACATCAAGCTCGCACTTCTAGTGCATGACTTTGCTGATTTCGCCACTCTGGTGAACAAAGCCATCAATGTCGAAACTGGTCTGCAGGAATACCAGAGCTCTCACAGGTGCAACCGTGACACGGGCTCATCTTCGGGCCTGTCTTCGCAGAAGCACAAGATATGGATTCCCAACAGCATGTACCAGCCGAATGCACCTGCCCCAAGGCAGACCTATGCTGCACCTCGTCTGCCTGCTCCTCCAACTAGGCAGCCAAGACTTCCAGCTCCACCACCACAAGCTCCTGTTCCCACTCCCAATAATGGTCTCTGCTACAAGTGTGGTCAGCCAGGTCACCGTGCTAGGGATTGCAATCAGAACCAGAATCAACTGGCCCTCCCCACAGCTGGCCGTGGAAGCAACTAGCCTCGCAACAACAATGCCAAGTCTTATGGTCGTGTTCATGCCAACCACGTTGATCTCAATGAAGTTCTAGACCAGCCTGCTACCGTGATGGGTACACTCCTCGTAAATTCAGTACCAGCATCTGTTTTATTTGATACGGGAGCATCACATTCATTCATATCAGCTGAGTTTGCATTCATGCATGGCATTAAATACGAAGAGATGAACCCTGCGATTGTGGTACACACTCCTGCGGGCCAGTGTCAAACCTCTATGGTTAGTCACGATGTTCCCGTTGAAATTGAAGGACTGGAATTCCTTGCCTCTCCCATCGTACTGAAGTCCTGTAGCATCGACCTCATTCTGGGAATGGATTGGTTGAAAGCGCATACTGCTTCTATAGTTTGCGCCACTAAGGTCGTCCATCTGCTACACCCTACTGATGAAATAATTGCTTACCAAGCTCATCTAGTTCAGAACGCCGAGGCACGTCTTTATGCCTTGAATGCGTTGAACGATGCACCACTCGAGGGCATTGGAAACATTCCCGTTGTTCGTGAATTCCAAGATGTCTTCCCAGAAGAACTTCCAGGGATTCCCCCTGCTAGAGCTGTCGAATTCATCATCGACTTGAAACCCGGCACTACCCCTATAGCTAAACGACCCTACAAGATGCCGCCGCATGAACTCATTGAGCTTAAGGAGGAAATCGACAAATCTCTTGTCAAAGGTTTCATTCGCCCAAGTTGCTCTCCTTGGGGAGCACCTTCTCTCTTTGTTAAGAAGAAGGATGGGACAAACCGATTAGTCCAAGACTACCGTCCTATAAACCAAGCTACCATTCAGAATAAATATCCTCTTCCCTGGATCAATGATCTTTATGATCAACTGGCTGGCTCATCAGTGTTATCCAAACTCGACTTGAGGTTGGGTTACCACCAGATCCGTGTTCGTGAGGAGGACATCCCAAAAACCGCCTTCGTGACTCGGTATGGATCATACGAGTACACCATCATGTCATTCGGCTTAACGAATGCTCCCGCCACCTTCTCTCGTCTTATGAACTATATATTCATGGATTACCTCGACAAGTTTTTCGTGGTTTATCTAGACGATATCCTTGTATTTTCCAAGAACGAAGAAGAACATGCTGCACATCTTCGTCTTGTGCTAGAAAAACTTCGAGAGCATCAACTGTATGCTAAGTATTCCAAGTGTGAATTCTGGCTCCCCGAAGTAACCTATCTTGGGCATGTCATCTCCAAGGATGGTATTGCCGTCAACCCTGAACGAGTTCAGACTATTCTTGATTGGACTCCTCCGAAGAATGTCAAGCAAGTCCGAAGTTTTCTCGGTCTCGCCAGCTATTGCCGTCGATTCGTCGAGAACTTCTCCAAGATTGCCAGGCCTCTGACTAATCTGTTGCATAAGGGTGTCAAGTTCGAATGGACAGACAAGTGTCAGGAAAGTTTCCAGGCGCTCAAAGACAAGTTGACTTCTGCCCCCGTGCTTGCTCCACCTGATACTAAGAAGGACTTCGTCATTTACTGCGACGCTTCCCGTCAAGGATTAGGTTGTGTCCTAATGCAAGAGCGCAGAGTGATTTCTTATGCCTCTCGTCAACTGCGCCCTCACGAAGAAAACTACCCAGTTCATGACCTCGAGCTTGCTGCTGTCATTCATGCACTGAAGCAGTGGCGACACTACCTTCTCGGTAATCGTTGCGAGATCTTCACCGATCACCAAAGTCTGAAGTATCTGTTTACTCAGCCAGATCTGAACCTCCGTCAGCAAAGATGGATGGAGACAGTTGCAGACTTTGACGTGGGTATATCATATACCCCCGGCAAGGCTAATGTAATGGCTGATGCCTTGAGCCGCAAGTCTTACTGCAACCACCTCCAGGTTCACAAAGTTCAGCTCTCGCTTGTCGAAGAATTTAGAAAGCTGAACCTCCATATTGTTCCTCCTGGAGCACTCGCTCCCCCTCCCCCGGAGTTCCGCAAGATGAATCTTCTTATTGTTACTAAGGGTTCTCTAAATACCCTGGCTGTCGTACCAGATCTCGTAGCTGGTATAAAGACTATTCAAGGTTATGACTCTGAAGTCCATAAGATTAAACGCCATCTAGCAGAAGGAAAGCCCTCATTCTTCACTATCGCCCACGATGGCTCCTTGTATTTCAAAGGCTGCCTAGTGGTACCATGTTCGAAGAAAAACCTGGATAAGACTAAAAGGGTTATGCAAGAAGCTCATGATACGCCTCTGTCCATCCATCCTGGTAGTACGAAGATGTACCAGGATATTCGTCAAAGATTCTGGTGGTCTAATATGAAGCAGGACATTGCTCGTTATGTTGCTGAGTGTGAGGTTTGTCGCCGAATCAAAGCAGAGCATCAAAGGCCTGCCGGAACTCTGCAACCTATCTCTATTCCTGAATGGAAATGGGACCATGTTGAATGGACTTCGTCACTGGATTTCCCAAATCGCAGAAAGGTAATGATGCTATTCTTGTCGTCATTGACCGGCTTTCCAAAGTTGCCCATTTTCTGGCGGTCAAAGAGACAATCACTGCTAGTCAGCTTGCTACTCTCTACATGTCCAGAATTGTTTCACTTCACGGTATTCCACTGGTTATCAGTTCGGACCGTGGCAGCTTATTCACTTCAAGATTCTGGGCAAGTTTCCAAGAAGCTATGGGGACTCACTTATCTTTCAGTACTGCGTTTCATCCGCAGTCACAAGGGCAAGTTGAACGTGTCAACCAAGTTCTCGAAGACATGCTTCGAGCTTGTGTAATATCATTCGGCAAGAAATGGGAGGAATCTCTTCCATATGCCGAGTTCTCTTATAATAATAGCTATCAAGCTAGTCTGAAGATGGCCCCCTTCGAAGTATTATATGGACGAAAGTGCCGAACCCCTCTGAACTGGTCAGAAACTGGGGAACGTCCACTCTTCGGTCCGGATATTATCCAACAGGCCGAAGAACAAGTTCGCCTTATTCGCGAGAATCTCAAGACTGCTCAGTCACGTCAGAAAAGTCAGTATGACCGTCATCACCAAGACATGGTCTATCAACCTGGCGAAAAGGCTTATCTTCGAGTTACACCAATGAAGGGTGCACACCGCTTCGGGATCAAAGGAAAGCTAGCTCCCTGCTATATTGGTCCTTTCACTATTCTCGAAAGGCGTGGAAAAGTAGCATATCAACTGGAACTTCCGTCAAACCTTTCTCAGGTTCACAATGTGTTCCACGTGTCACAGCTCCGTTGCTGCTTCAAGGACCCAATCCGAGCAGTGGATCATGAAGTGCTCGAATTGCAACAGGACCTCTCATATAAAGAGCATCCGGTCCGCATTCTCGACCAAGCTGAACGCCGCACACGTCAGAAGGCGATCAAGTTCCTCAAGGTCCAGTGGTCGAATCACTCTGAAGACGAAGCCACCTGGGAACGCGAGGATCGTCTTCGTGATGAATACCCCGCACTGTTTCCTTCTACCTCCTAAATCTCGGGACGAGATTTCTTGTAGTGGAGGAGATTTGTAATGCCCGGATAATCATGCTACAGTAATCCCACGCTAATTGTGCCATGACACCTCGGTTACTGTTGCTATCCTCGCAATAATTTGAAACCGTTCGAAATTCAAATTCAAATTAATGATAACAATAAAAGTTTTCAAAAATTAAAACAAAATTGTTCGGTGGTTGCCGAATATTACAAAGGTAATTATGGTGCAACAAACACATTTTTATAAAATACCTAATGCCCTAAATTAAATAAAACAGAAAAGGAAAAAGAAATAAATATAAGAAAATACAAAACAGACAAAAAAGAAAAGGAACCAAAGGAAAGGAGAAAGACCCCACTAGCTCCCCCCTGGGCTTCAGCCCATTCCCCCGCACCCGGCCGGCCCAGGTTGCCCAGCTGCCACCTCCCCACCTCTGTCACCTCCTCCCCACGCCCCCCACTGTTCGTCCGACCGCGCCCGCGTCGCTGACGGACCAGCTCGCTACCCCGCGCCGCTACAGGCCCCTGAGAGGACAAGGGCGCCGATGCCGCGCCCCCTCGGGCTCCCCTCCCCACTTGCCCCTCTGCTCTCCTCCTCGATCTCCGCCTCCGTCTCGCTCCTCAGATCCGCCCCCGTCCGAGCGCTTCCATGGCCATGGCCGTCACGTAGCCGTGGCCACCGTCCTCCCCGCACCGCGCCAACGTGTCGCCGGTCTCCCTCGTCGCCCTCCTCGTCGTCCTCAACCGTTGGTTCGAGCTCCGCAACGTCGCAGCGTCGTGGGCGAGGTCGTCTTCTTCCTCCGCCTCGCCACCGCTCATCCCCAACTCCGGCGACGCCCTCTGCAGCTACTAAGCCGCCAAGGGCCACCGTGTGTGCCGCTCGGTGAGCCCCCGCTCCCTCCCCTCTCTCTCTCGACGCCGTTCGCTAGTTGGACGCGCCCCCCCCAACTTGCCCGAGCGCATCGCCGCAAGCGCTCGTCGCCGGCAGCCGTCCGGTGACCATTTGGTCCCGGCTCTTGCCTATTGTGCTCAGCATCGCTGTAGGAACCCGGAGCGACCACCCGTTGGTCCTACTGTGGCCAACATAGGCGTTCCCCACCGCGGCCGAACGCCGGCGTCCGCCCCGCTCGTTGCCGGTGACGCTGCGGCCCTCCTCCGGCCACGCCACCGCCACGGTTCGATGTAGCTCCTCGCTCTTGACCGAACGCCCCCTCCCACGTGGCCTACCTTGCTCCGTAGCGCCGTTTCCGTCGAGCACCCGTACGCGCCGCCGCCTCTGCTCGTCGCCGGTGCCGATTCCGGCCAAGTCCGGCCATACCACCACCCCCACTCGACGCGGCATCGAGTGGCCGTTCGGCTGGACCAAGCTGCGCGCCGAACGGCGCCGTGTAGCGAAATCCCGACGAGGCCCGGGAGCCCCTCCCGCGTTCTGACGTCGCCGGCGGCCAAACGCCGGCCGCCGCCTACGTGGTTGGCCTGGGGCCACCCCAAGGCCACTGCCAGCGGGCCCTGCGGGTCCTAGTTGACTGGGTTGACCCAGTCAACTGCTGACGTGGCAGCTACTGCCACTGACATGCGGGCCCCATGTCAAAAACGAATAAAATTAAATAGATAATTTGCTAATTAATTAAATTAGTTAATTAAACACTAATCTCTCACTGACTACCGGGCCCCACCCACTAATTATCCTATTTAGTTAGTTTTAAAACTCTGTTAGTACCCTGTCAATGACATGTGGGTCCCACTGGACCAACCTGTCTGGTTTGACTGGTCAACCGACCAGTTGACCTGCTGACATCACTATGATGTCATGCCTACGTCATCATTCACTGTTTTGGATAATGTTGGATTTAAATAAATAATTAAAATCAGAAATTAATGAAATCTTTAGAAAATCATATCTTTTAATCCGTAACTCGGATGAAAATACTTTGTACATGAAAGTTGCTCAGAACGACGAGACGAATCCGAATACGCGGTCCGTTCGCCCGCCACGCATCCCTAGCATAGCGAACACGCAACTTTCCCCCTCCGTTTCATCTGTCCAAAAACGCGAAACACCGGGGATACTTTCCCGGATGTTTCCCCCCTTCACCGGTATCACCTCATACCGCGATAGGGCACCCCTAGCACCGATACTTGTCATGTCATGCATCGCTATGCATCTGTTTGCTTAAATATTTATTGTTTCCCCCCTCTTCTCTCGCTAGACACCGAGACCGACGCCGCTGCTACCCAGTACGACTACGGTGTTGATGACCCCTCTCTCTTGCCAGAGCAACCAGGCAAGCCCCCCCTTTGATCACCAGATGTCGCCTACTCTTCTCTATACCGCTTGCACTAGAGTAGTGTAGCATGTTACTGCTTTCCGTTATTCCTATCCTGATGCATAGCCTGTCCTTGCTACTACTGTTGTTACCATTACCTGCTATCCTACTGCTTAGTATAGGATGCTAGTGTTCCATCAGTGGCCCTACACTCTTGTCCGTCTGCCATGCTATACTACTGGGCCGTGATCACTTCGGGAGGTGATCACGGGCATATACAATATACTTTACACAGTTACCTTACCTGTGATACTGTTCGGAGATGGGGGCTGAAGGGGCAGGTGGCTCCATCTAGGTAGTGGTGGGCCTGGGTTCCCGACGGCCCCCGACTATTACTTTGAGGCGGAGCGACAGGGTAGGTTGAGACCACCTAGGAGAGAGGTGGGCCTGGCCCTGGTCGGCGTTCGCAGATACTTAACACGTTTAACGAGATCTTGGTATTTGATCTGAGTCTGGCTACTGGCCTATACGCACTAACCATCTACGCGGGGACAGTTATGGGCACTCGACGTCGTGGTATCAGCCGAAGCCTTCGTGACGTCAGCGACTGAGTGGCGCGCGCCGGATTGGACCGTAAGCCTGCTCTTGTATTAAGGGGGCTAGTTCTGCTTCCGGCCGCATTCGCAACATGCAGGTGTGCAAAGGGCGATGGGCCCAGACCCCTGCGCCATAGGATTTAGACCGGCGTGCTGACCTCTCTGTTGTGCCTAGGTAGGGCTGCGACGTGTTGATCTTCCGAGGCCGGGCATGACCCAGAAAAGTGTGTCCGGCCAAATGGGATCGAGCGTGTTGGGTTATGTGGTGCACCCCTGCAGGGAAGTTAATCTATTCGAATAGCCGTGATCTTTGGTAACAGGACGACTTGGAGTTGTACCTTGACCTTATGACAACTAGAACCGGATACTTAATAAAACACACCCTTCCAAGTGCCATATACAATCGGTGATCGCTTTCTCACAGGGCGACGAGGGGAGGATCATCGGTTAGGATTATGCTACACGATGCTACTTGGAGGTCTTCAGTCTATTCTCTTCTACATGCTGCAAGACGGAGGCTGCCAGAAGCGTAGTCTCCGAAAGGACTAGCTATCCCCCCCTTATCCTGGCTTTCTACAGTTCAGTCCACATATAATAGCCTTATTCCAGTTGATACCAATGCATACATATGTAGTGTAGCTCCTTGCTTGCGAGTACTTTGGATGAGTACTCATGGTTGCTTTCTCCCTCTTTTCCCCCTATCCCTTCTACCTGGTTGTCGCAACCAGATGTTGGAGCCCAGGATCCAGACGCCACCGTCGATGATGACTCCTACTGCACCGGAGGTGCCTACTACTACGTGCTGCCCGCTGACGACGACCAGGAGTAGTTAGGAGGATCCCAGGCAGGAGGCCTGCGCCTCTTTCAATCTGTATCCCAGTTTGTGCTAGCCTTCTTAAGGCAAACTTGTTTAACTTATGTCTGTACTCAGATTTTGTTGCTTCCGCTGACTCGTCTATGATCGAGCTCTTGTATTCGAGCCCTCGAGGCCCCTGGCTTGTAATATGATGCTTGTATGACTTATTTTATTTGTAGAGTTGTGTTGTGATATCTTCCCGTGAGTCCCTGATCTTGATCGTACACGTTTGTGTGTATGATTAGTGTACGATTAAATCAGGGGCGTCACAAGAGAGTTGAGTGTTGGGGAGACTATCATTTGAAGCACAAGAGCAAGGAGTTCATTACCTACACACCATTTGTTACTTCTTGGAGAGTGGTGTCTCCTAGATTGGCTAGGTGTCACTTGGGAGCCTCCGACAAGATTGTGGAGTTGAACCAAGGAGTTTGTAAGGGCAAGGAGATCGCCTACTTCGTGAAGATCTACTGCTAGTGAGGCAAGTCCTTCGTGGGCGATGGCCATGGTGGGATAGACAAGGTTGCTTCTTCGTGGACCCTTCGTGGGTGGTTGCTTCTTCGTGGACCCTTCGTGGGTGGAGCCCTCCGTGGACTCGCGCAACCATTACCCTTCGTGGGTGGAGCCCTCCGTGGACTCGCGCAACCGTTACCCTTCGTGGGTTGAAGTCTCCATCAACGTGGATGTAGGATAGCACCACCTATCCGAACCACGGGAAAAACACCCGTGTCTCCAATTGCGTTTGAATTCTCCAAACCCTTCCCTTTACATTCTTGCAAGTTGCATGCTTTACTTTCCGCTGCCAATATACTCTTTGCATGCTTGCTTGAATTGTGTGATGATTGCTTGACTTGTCCTAAAATAGCTAAAATCTGCCAAGAACTAAAATTGGGAAAAGGTTAAGTTTTTATTTGGTCAAGTAGTCTAATCACCCCCCTCTAGACATACTTTCGATCCTACAAGTGGTATCAGAGCTTTGGTCTCCATTTGCTTTGATCTCCATAGCTTTTGGTGGTCATAGCCTTGGTTTCACAACCTAGGAGAGTATGGCGTCTAGCGAGGGAAATTATCACCGTAGAGGTCCTTACTTTGATGGTACTAATTTTGCTAGTTGGAAGCATAAAATGAAAATGCATATTCTTGGACATAACCCCGCCGTTTGGGCTATTGTGTGTGTTGGTTTGCAAGGTGACTTCTTTGATGGGAAAGAACCAAACCGTGAAGCTACCGCGGATGAGTTGAAGATGTTGCAATACAATGCTCAAGCTTGTGATATTCTCTTCAACGGATTGTGCCCCGAAGAATTCAACAAAATCAGCCGTCTTGAGAATGCAAAGGAAATTTGGGACACTTTGATTGATATGCACGAAGGTACCGACTCCGTCAAGGAATCCAAGTTGGATGTGCTTCAAAGTCAACTTGACAAGTTCAAAATGAAGGATGGTGAAGGTGTCGCTGAAATGTACTCTAGGCTTGCTCTCATCACAAATGAGATTGCCAGCTTAGGAAGTGAAGAGATGACCGATAGATTCATCATCAAGAAGATTCTAAGAGCCTTGGATGGAAAATATGATACCGTGTGCACATTGATCCAAATGATGCCCAATTACAAAGATCTCAAGCCAACGGAGGTGATTGGAAGAATTGTTGCTCATGAGATGTCACTTAAGGATAAAGAGGAACTTCACAACAAATCAAGTGGTGCCTACAAAGCCTCATGTGAAGCCCCTACATCATCAAGTGAGAAACAAAACTTCAATGAAGAATTGAGCTTAATGGTGAAGAACTTCAACAAGTTCTACAAGAGTAGAAGCAAAGATAGAAGCTTCAAGTCAAGGTCCTACAATGACAAAAGATCTTCTAGTCGAGAGCGAAACTGCTACAGTTGTAGAAGACCCGGACACTATTCCAATGAGTGTACGGATCCCTACAAGAGAAGAGAAGATTCTCCAAAAAGAAGAAGCAAAGAATCACCACCAAGAGAGAGAAGGAGTAGAGATGATCGTTATGAACGAAGATACTCACGGAGAAGCAAGGATTTGGAAAGGAAGGAAAAATCATCAAGGAGCTACACAAAACGAAGACATCAAGCTCACGTTGGTGAATGGGTATCCGGCTCCGACTCCGACAGCCACTCCGAGAGAAGTTATCACTCCGACTCCGAAGATACTCAAGATGAAGGTGTTGCCGGTCTAGCACTTGTGTCAACCAACTCCTACGACATATTTGACTCACCAAATGAAGGAATTGGAAGATGCTTCATGGCCAAAGGTCCTAAGGTAACACGCCCCGAGTATGTTGATTTCAATAGTGATGAAGATGACTTGTTAGGTGATGATTTGCTTGTTGACAACTCTAGTGATGAATACTATGATGAAACGTCAATTAATCATGCTAATCAAGATAAAACGAATGACAATGATAAGGAGAAGATTGAGGCTCTAACTAAAGAACTAAACACTCTTAAGTTAGCTCATGAAACTATCTTCGAAGATCATCGAGAACTTTTAAGAGCTCATGAGAAATTACGCTTTGAAAAGCTCAATCTTGAGCAAGAGCATGAGTTCTTAAAAGCAATCAATGATGATCTCCGCAAGAAAAGTTCTTCTTACATTGCCAAGCGTTTACTCTTATCCACTTACATGCCTCAAGTCAAGTCTAGTAACAAGAACAAGAAAGATTCTTCCTCTAGCAGTAACAATGATCATGCTAAATCCAATATTGTTGCTTCTAGTAGTTCTCTTGATTCCACTAATGATTCTCTTAGCCAAGTTACACTTGAGCAAGAAAATAGCTTATTGAAGGGAATTATAGAGAAAGGAGTGTACAAAAGCCTTGCCAGGAGTAAGCAATTCGAGGAAATTGTGCGCAAGCAAGGAATGCACCGGAAGAATCAAGGTGTTGGTTTTGAACGAAAGTTCAATGCCAATGGAGTTGAGTGGGAAGAAGATCAATACCCCAAGACAAAGTTTGTTCCTCAACAAGAGAAGTATGATACTTCTTTCAAGGGGACACGAGCTCAAGATGATCTTCCACCACAAGACTACAAGCAAAAAGGCAAGGACAAGCTTCAAGAGGAAATTGATGCATTTGAAGAAGCTCCTAAGACCTTAGTCAAGTGGATTCCCAAGACTACTTCAAGTTCCACTTCATCAAGTACGACTACAACTCCAAGGATTCCCATCAAGATGGTGTGGATCCAAAAGAAGATGAACTAGAGAGTTCTTGAGGGTGACTCCGCCAACATACTTCACTCTTATCATTTTGGCAAGAACAAGTGCAATCAACTTCCACATCGTGCACTAGTTCAAGGAGTCACAAACCCTCTTGTTGGTAAGACAAGGGACAAGGTAACCTAAAAGTTTTCATGGACATCATCTTGTGTGTGCATCACTCTATGTCTATGGATATCCTTGTTTGTTCCTTGTGGGACTAACCCATGTAGGTATTGAAAGTGCAATTCACTCAAATGGATAGCTCCAAGTGATCTACATCAACATTGAGCATCCACATCTTCAACATCTACATGAAGTCATCATCGACAAAACCCGAGGTTAGTTCATCCCTCTAAGGGGGGATATCACATCTAGGGGGAGCTTTACTCTAAGACTTGAGCTAAAGCAACTCTAAAGATGTGAACACAACAATGCTTTATGTAAAAGTGGTAACCCCACTTGAGCTTAACCGATGAGTATGACCTATGATCAAGTGTTCTCACTTGACTCCTAAGTCAATATACTCATATATAGATGACCTTGTCATCGCAAATTGCTTGATAGATGCTAGAATTGGTTGTGCATGCCTTGTCACATATTTCATTTGCCATCTTATTGTGTGAGCATGCTGGTTGCATATTTTACTCATTCGAGGACATCCACTTGTTGTTTTGATTGTTTGGTTTTATTTCCTTTTGCCAAGTGGATGGACAAGAATGCCTAAGAACCTCCTCTAGCTATCTATGCTTTTCTCGTCTCAAACTCTATTCATGCTACATCACAAAATTTGATCAAGTCAGATTCGAACCACTCTATGTGAGGAGCGCTCGGAGTCCCCGATTCGTCATAGACTTAAACTTCCAAAACCTCTTTATGATTCTCGGTCTGACCGATACCCTACTTTTGGTCCTACCGAGATCATTAAGTTGATCTAGGTTTTCGATCTCGGTGCAACCGATTTGAACCATGCGGTCACACCGAGTTGCAACAACTGTATACAGTTTTGCATCTCGGTGCCACCAAGTTGTTCCACTCGGTCACACCGACAGGGTCGGGCTATATATAGTCACGGGCAAAAATTTGGAAATTTCTCCGAACCCCTTCGCCCGCGCGATAGCCTGCTCTGCCAACTTGGTCTCCGGATCGTCTCCTCGCCGCCAGCCGCCTCCAGTCGCTGGTCTCCGTCGCCGTCAACGGAAATTCAACCCCGCCGTTGCCGTCGTAGCGAGTCTCCGCCGAACTAGGGTATGGACTCGATCACAGTGCTATTCCCCGTCCGATTCCTAGCACATTGTGTTCTTAATGATTCTTGCCACGATTGAAACACTCCTATCCAGTCAATGCGTTCGTAGATTAGTTTTGATTCGAAAATTTTAGGGTTAGGTTTCCGCCGAAACCATCTCGGACCCACCGAGTTGAAAAACTCGGTCCCACCGATTTGGCTCATGCCATTGCACAAGTGAGACTCGGTCTGACTGAGAATTACTTATCGGTGTGACCGATTTTGGAACTTTGTGAAACCCTAGCAATCTCGGTGCCACCGAGCTGTGACTCGGTCTGACCGAGTTCACTAGTTTAGGTTCCAAAACTGCTTCGGTATCACCGAGTTTAAAAATCGGTAGATTCAAGATGATTTCAGTGGGAAACTAAAACTAAGATTTTTGAATTATTCTTTTGCAAAAATCTCTGCATTTTGTGATGCTCATCCACTCTACCTCATCTATAAAATATTCACAGGGTCAGCAGTCAGCTTGTTCATCATGTCAGACCAAAGTGATAGCCAGAACTTGTCAGAACAGCCAGTGCAGATGAGTGAGGGCACTAGTCCCTCAAGTTCTTCAGATGAAGGCAGCAGGAGCACCCCTAGCAATCTGCCAAAAGCTTCCACAAGACAAAGGAAGAAGAGAACCTCAGAATCAGAGGATGAGGACTATGTGGCAGAAGAGGAAGCAACTTCAAAGAGAGTAGTGCTCGAGAAGGAACATGGCTCAGCTCAAGGCACAAAGCCAGGATTGAAAATCAAAAGGCCAGCAGGTAGGAAGCCTATGCCAAAGGCCAGAGCCTCAACTCAGATTCCTGAAAAGCCTGCAACCATAGAGCCAGTTGCTGCTGAAGGAAAGAAAAGGAAGGAAAGGGTCAAGAAGATCGTAGCCAGAGTGCTTGGAAAGGCTTCCATCATGGAAGATGAGGAGGAAGAAGAAGAGGTAGCTGCACCAGCACCTAAGGCACCCAAGCTTATGGGTGATGCTCTAAGATCAGGGGCTGCCACATCTAAGCCCAAAGAAGCACCCAAAGCTGCCTCCAAGCCCAAGTCTGCACCAAACAGAAATACGAGGAGCATACCTGCAACTGAGAAGAACAAGGCCCCAGTGCCTGAAGCTGCAGAAGAAGATGATGAAGAGCTAGTTCTTAGAAAGCTCAAGCCCAAGATCCCAGACCACAATGATGCTCATCCTGTGGCAGAGAACATGAAGCTCAGAAGAGACTCAGGGTTGAGAAAATGGAGAGAGACGGATCCATATGCTTCAAGGAGAAGAACTGATGTTGACTACAGGTTCCACACTAAGGAACAACAGGACTTCTATGAGACAGTTTTGCTTGATAAGAAGCCCATTGTTTGTGACATGAGATGGGTCGACTGGACCTACATGAAGGAAAATGAGGAACACTATCCTGGTGTGATTGACAGCTTTAGTGCTTGTGGAGTTGCAGACTTTGTTGGGCATAAGCTCACAAAGTGGAACGAGGAGCTCATTATGCAATTCTACGCCACAGCACACTTCTACCCAGATGGAAGGATCATATGGATGTCTGAAGGTACGAGGTACCAATCTACTGTTGCTGAGTGGGCACAGCTCATCAATGCCCCAGAGGAGCATGAGGATGACTTGGATATCTATGCCAAGAAGAAGATGGACCACAACTCTATGTCCAATATGTACAAGGAAATTCCAAATGAAGCTCTTGAAACTTTCAAATTTGGCTCAGTGCATTATCTTCCGTCAGGGCTGCCAACTATTAATTGGATTTTGAGGCACACCCTCTTGCCCAAGTCAGGTGATCACAAGATGATCAGAGGCCATGCAATCAATTTGCTTCATGTATTTGATGTACCTCAGAAATTCAAGGTCATGAGCCTCATAGTAGAGACTATCAAGAGGACTGCAGCAGATCAGAAGAGGAGCTGTGGTTATGCCCCTCAGATTCAGGAGTTGATCAACTCAAAGATGGGCACAGGCATATACTTATTGGACAAGGAACACCTGCCCATCCGTCCAGATTTTGAAGATAATCAAGTTTTCATGAATGAGAATGAACCATCATCTGCACAAGCACAAGCAAAAAAGGAGAAGGCAAGGAAGGAGAAAGCTGCCAAGATGCCAACTCAAGAGGAGGCATCTGAGTATTTCTTGAAAACCAAACAAGAGCAGCTTGGTTACTTGATTGCATCCACACTGAGGATTGAGCAAGGACTGGCCACCCTCACTCAGAATCAGCAGAGCTTAGAGAGGATCATGGAACAAAAGTTCTATGACTTGGATGTCAAAGTAACAAAGATTCAGTCTGCAGTGGAACAATTACAGGATGATATGCAGGAGAGGAAGGGCAAGACTACAACCGATGCATTTGCCAGAGTGCCAAGATGTAAGTGCATCTAGTGCCACCCCTAGTTGGTTTTGGAGTATTGACGACAAACCTAGTTGAGGGACTAATGTGTTTGTGAGAATTGCAGGAAAACACAGGTAGAAGTCCCTCATTGATTCGGTTTTACTACCAAAGATGACCCCTAAAAATGTACGAAGACATTGAAGACAATGGTGGTTTATGAAGATATTCATATTGAAGACAATGACATGAGAAGACTCCCTATGAAGCTTTTGAAACTCGAAGACCTAGATCCTTCGTAGTTTTATTTCATTCATGTTGTGTCATAGGAACCACCGTACTGTTAAGTGGGGTCGAAGAGAACCAGTCAGAATGACTGAAGTGATGCCTAATTCAAATCCTATGTCTTCGAGCGAAGCCTATGAGAGAAAATCTTGTCCAGAGTCAGACACGTCAGCTTTACTTGTAGCCCAAGTAAAGTTGTCGTGTGAGTTCGAAATCCGACCGTTGGTACACGTGTCAGTTCCTTAGTGACCCAGGGTCATTTCGGACAGATCAGGTCAGGTTGCCAAGTGGCTATAAATAGTCCACCCCCCACAACCTTAAACGGTTGGCTGCTCAGATTTCAGTGCACGGCTTTTGTCGTTTGAGAGCAACCCACCTCGAAGCCTTTGAAAGAAAAATTCCCAGTGAGGAGAAAAGCCCTAACCACCCAGAGCCAGAGTAAATTGGGCATCACTTAAGTCTTCGTGTCTGTGTGATCTGAAGACTTATTACACTTGAGGACTGTGCATCCTCCAGACGGTTAGGCGTCGCGTTCTGAGCATCCAAGAGAAATTGTGGATTGTCAGTGAACGAAGTCTATGAAGGTTTGGGAGTCTACCTTGAAGACTTACCTGAGTGATTGGACGAGGTCTGTGTGACCTTAGCTCAAGGAGAAAACGGTGAGGACTGGGTGTCTTGGACTAAGTGTCCTTGACTGGGTGTCCGGGACTGTGTGTCCTTTGGTTTAAATACCTAGCCGCTCCAACCAGACGTACAGTTGTCACAGCAACTGGAACTGGTCCAACAAATCATTGTCTTCAACGTGTCACTGGTTTCATCTTCACTTCCTTTTACTTACCGTTATTCATTGTGAAGCCATTACATGCCTGCTTTACTGTTTGTCTTCACAACATGAATGTATGATCTGTTTGGCTTCATAACTTCTCCTACCTGATCCTTATTACACTGAAGCTGTTTGTCACTGCGCTTTCACTCTATTGAATACATGACCATGGCTGGCCTAGTGTAATCTAACTTCCGCTGCATAGCAATAGGCATAATCTTCACTGTTTGTCTTCATAACTCTCACGTTTTGAAGACTTTCATAAAAATCGCCTATTCACCCCCCCTCTAGTCGATATAACACACTTTCAATTGGTATCAAAGCAAGGTGCTCCCTTGTTCTGTGTGATTCGGTTTAACCACCTGGAGTTTTAGTTATGTCGACTGCAGGGATAATCAAAGTCTCCGCTGCTTGCCCCGTCTTCGATGGAACTGAATATCCCTACTGGAAGAATAAGATGCGCATGCATCTTGAAGCCATTGACATCGACCTATGGTATGTCGTCGAGAACGGCGTTCCCAAGGCTGGAGAAGGTGTCACTGCTGCTGATGTCAAGAAGTTCACTCAACTGGACTCCACTGCCAAGAATATCATATGTGGTCATCTGACCAAAGGACAGTACGGCCGTGTGAGTGCTTTGAAGACATCCAAGCTAGTCTGGGACTGGCTCTCAAAGGTCAATGAAGGCATCTCAACCCAGAGAGATCAAAGAATCAGTGTTCTTCGCAACCTCTTCAACCGCTTCAAGCGAAATGACAATGAGAATGTCCAGCACACATTTGACCGGCTCACTGACATCACAAATGAGCTTCAAGCCCTCGGCGCCACTGAGATCACCAAACATGAAATCGTCAAGACGCTGCTGAGATCACTTGATAGTTCGTTTGACATCCTGGCCCTGATGATTCAAGAACGTCCTGATTTCAAGACACTCGATCCGTCTGACATACTTGAGAGGCTCAACACACATGAGTTTCAACTTTCTGAGAAAAGAGATATCTACGGCCCAAACTATGGGCAAACTCGTGCCTTGAAGGCAAAAGCTGTCTCCTCATCTGAAGAAGAATCTGACTGCAGTTCTGATGATCCTGAAGACATTGGAAGAGAACTTGCAATGCTAGTGAAGAAGTTCCAAAAATTCACTAAGAAGAAAGGCTTCAGGAAATCTTCACGATCAAGCTCAAGGAATGATGAAGCTTCTGCTCATGACTACAAGAAGAAAACATGTCACAAGTGCAAGAAAACTGGACACTTCATCTGTGAGTGTCCACAGTGGGACAATGAGAACAGAAGGAAGAAGAAGAGCAAGGAATATGATTCTGACGACAAGAAGAAGAAGAAATACTCAAAGTCTTCTTCCAAAACTTCATCAAGGTCTTCATCACACAAGAAGAGCTCATCTGGCAAGGCACGTGCGTTTGTTGGAAAGGAGATGGATTCAGAGGAGGAGTCCGCATCTGAGGAGGCAGAGGTGGAGTTTGAGGAGGAGTCTGATTCTGGCATTGCGAGTCTGGCTACAGCATACGTCGCCAAGTCCATCTTCAATACTGAAGACAATGACTGCATCACCGACACCGACGCAAATGACAAGAACGACTCCACTCCTACCTACTGCTTCATGGCACGCGGTGCCAAGGTAAACACACGCACCACTCGCTATGAAACATCCAGTGACGATGACTCTGAATGTGATTCAAAACCTAGCTACAAAACACTTGCTAAAATTGCAACTGAACAACAGAAAGCTATGGAACATATTCAAAAACTGTTAGACAGAAGCGATGATCTGTTGGGTGCTGAAATGACTCGATCTGAATCCTTAATTGAAGACATAAAAAACCTTCACGTTAAGTATCAGGAACTTGAAGATCGTCATGATACTCTCTCAACAACTCATGAAAAGCTTTCCTATGATTATCTTCAAAGGAAGCAAGAACTTGAGAAATTGAGGGTGGCTCATGAAGATCTTCAAAAGGAAAACGAGTCACTTCGCGCTGAACAGATCAGTCCCGCTCAGGAAGGATTTGAACCACCATGTCTTAAATGCATTGAGCGTGATAATGCTGCTTCTGTTGCTGAATGTTCCACTGCTACTACTGTTTCAATATCTTCAACTTTTGATGTGGTAACTAACCCCTCTGCTGAGGATACCACTGCTATTGCTGATGAGAATGCTAGGTTGAAGACATTGCTTGAAACAGGGATGTACAAAAGTCTGAAAGGGCATCAAACATTATGTGATGTCCTTAAGAAGCAGATTCTGAACCGAAACCCTAGGAAAGAGGGTGTTGGGTTCATAAGGAAAATCAATGCAGATGGCTCTTACTGGAAACCTGAGCAGTACCCCAAAACTACATGGGTTGCTGCAAAGGAACTTTCAGCAGATCCATCCAATTTATCTCGCTTCACTTGTGCTAACCCAATTATCATTGATGAATCCTTTAATGCAAACTATAAACTGTTTAAGAATCAGAATGATGAAGTGTTTGCCAGGTACATTGGTACTAACTGCAGGAATGGACCGCCTATGAAGAAGATCTGGGTTCCGAAAACATGTCTGGAAAATCTTCCTGTGAATGTCTTCATGACACCTCACTTGAAGAAGACAAACCTCAGACCAAAGGCTTCATATGGTCCAAATGCTTCATACAAACAGGGGACTCACCTGAGTCGCACTAACGCAAATGTTTTGCAGGGGAACCATACTCAGGCATATGAATATGAGAGTGGTTCATCGAACCGTCATGTTCATATGACCAAAAATTATTCTGCTTATTCCTATGAATATTATTGTCCACCTGCTAGACTGTTTGCTAAGGTTTCAAAGCCAAAATTCTCAGATGCTGCACTTAGACTTATAGCTTCTAAGCCACCCTTGAAGATGTGGGTGGTTAAAAAAGCTTAACTCTCCTTTGCAGGGAAAGGTCTCCAGCACAAAAACAAAATCTTCTGATGCTATTGCTGGGGACCATAAAAATCTTGTGGGGCGCAAGATAAACTACCCAAATGGCATCATTATGTACTTCATTCCTGAATCGCATGCTACTCTCCCCATTAGTCCTAATCTGGATCTAAGTTTTCATAACCCACTGGTTCGTCAAATGTTTATGCTTCACAATACCCTTCGTGAAGCCTATCCCCCTAACTGCACTGTAGGGTACGACACCAGCGACTTCAAAGTCTTCAGAATGGATTATTGATAGTGGGTGTACAAATCATATGACTGGCAAAAGAAGCCTTCTTATGGACTCAACATTACGTCCATCCGACAAGAGCCACATTACATTCGCTGACACTGGTAAAAGTAAGGTATTGGGTCTAGGTAGAGTTGCAATCTCAAAGGATCGACACATGGATAAAGTCATGCTTGTTGAATCCCTTGGCTTCAACTTAATGTCTGTCTCAATGCTTTGCGATTTGAATATGATTGTAATGTTTGGCAAATATCGCTGCCTGGTGCTAATGGAATCTGACAAATCTCTAGTGTTTGAAGGGTATAGGAAAGGTGATTTGTATGTGGTAGATTTCTCAGCAGGACCACAACTTGCAGTATGTCTTCTTGCAAAAGCTTCAGAATGCTGGCTTTGGCATCGAAGGCTTGGGCATGCTGGCATGAGGAACCTCCACACCCTTGCGAAGAAAAAGCACGTCATAGGCATCGAAGGCGTCAAGTTTAAGAAAGATCACTTATGCGGTGCCTGTGAAGCAGGGAAGATGACAAGGGCAAAACATTCTTCGAAGACAATCATGACTACTACACAACCCTTTGAATTGCTTCACATGGATCTTTTCGGTCCCACTCACTACTCAACTTTTACTACTTCTGCATGCCTCTATGGCTTCGTAATTGTTGATGATTATTCTAGATATACTTGGGTGCACATAATCCTTTACAAGACTGAAGTGCAGGATGTCTTCAGACGCTTCGCAAATCGAGCTATGAACAAT
Organism: Triticum urartu; assembly: GCF_056163025.1. Classification (NCBI taxonomy): domain Eukaryota; kingdom Viridiplantae; phylum Streptophyta; class Magnoliopsida; order Poales; family Poaceae; genus Triticum; species Triticum urartu. Next base: position 519,207,292 of record NC_141877.1, read on the forward strand.
TTTGGCACCAAGATAAAGCACATCAGAAGTGACAATGGCACTGAATTCAAGAACACTGGTCTTTATACATATCTGGACACCTTGGGCATCACACATGAATTCTCAGCTCCATACACGCCACAGCAGAATGGCGTCGTCGAACGCAGGAACAGAACACTCATTGAGATGGCCAGAACAATGCTAGATGAATACAAGACTCCAAGAAAATTCTGGACTGAAGCCATTGATACTGCATGACATACAATCAATCGTGTTTATCTTCACAAGCTTCTGAACAAGACATCTTATGAACTCCTAACTGGCAAGAAGCCAAATGTCAGTTACTTCAGAGTATTTGGCGCAAAATGCTGGATCAAGGACCCACACCACACCTCAAAGTTTGCACCAAAAGCACATGAGGGCTTCATGCTTGGATATGGAAAGGATTCGCACTCCTACAGAGTCTTCAACCTCTTCCACTACAAAGTGGTTGAAACAGTGGATGTGCGGTTTGATGAAACCAATGGATCACAAAGAGAGCAATTGCCAAATGTGCTAGATGAAGTTCCAGCAAATGAATCAATCAAGCTTATGGGAATTGGAGAAATTGTACCTTCTGAAGCTCAACCTGAAGAAGAACTTATCATCTCAGCACCTGATCCACATGAAGGAAATGCTCAGCCTGAAGATATACCTTCAAATGACCACATAGATCAGCAAGAGCAAAGTCTTCGCCCTACACACCCTCGTGTTGCAAATGAAGTACAAATTGACAAAATACTGGACAGCATCAATGCACCTGGTCCACTCACTCGTTCAAGGGCAACTCAGCTAACAAACTTCTGTGGGCATTTCGCATTCGTCTCAATATCAGAACCCAAGAAAGTTGAAGAAGCCTTCATGGAACATGAATGGATTCAAGCTATGCAAGAAGAGCTTCACCAGTTTGAGCTGAATAATGTATGGGAACTGGTTAAGCGTCCTGATCCACGGAAGCACAACATAATAGGCACCAAATGGATATACCGCAACAAGCAAGATGAGCATGGTCAAGTTGTCAGAAACAAAGCTCGTCTAGTTGCTCAAGGATATACTCAAGTGGAGGGCATTGACTTCGATGAAACATTTGCTCCTGTGGCTAGGCTTGAAGCCATACGCATACTGCTGGCCTATGCTAATCATCATAACATACTTCTATATCAAATGGATGTGAAAAGTGCCTTTCCCAATGGCAAGATTGAAGAAGAAGTGTATGTTGCACAACCACCTGGCTTTGAAAATCCAAAACATCCTGATATGGTATACAAGCTCAACAAGGCACTGTATGGCCTCAAACAAGCCCCCAGTGCCTGGTATGATACACTCAAGTACTTTCTGAAGAGCAAAGGCTTCATACCTGGTTCCTTGGATCCCACTATTTTCACGAAGACATATGATGGTGAACTGTTGTGTGCCAAATATATGTGGATGACATTATCTTCGGCTGCACCAATCAGAAGTATAGTGAAGAGTTTGGATATATGATGCAAGAGCAATATCAGATGTCCATGATGGGTGAGCTGAAGTTCTTCCTCGGTCTTCAAATACGGCAACAACGCAACGGCATCTTCATATCACAAGAGAAATATCTTAAAGAGTGCCTGAAGAAGTTTGGTATGCAAGACTGCAAAGGCTTCACAACACCAATGCCAGCCAAGCATCATCTGGGTCCCGACGACAATGGTAAAGAGTTCGATCAAAAGGTATACCGCTCCATGATTGGGTCTTTGCTTTATTTATGTGCATCTAGGCCAGATATCATGCTTAGTGTTTGCATGTGTGCTCGATTTCAAGCGGCACCAAAGGAGTCACATCACTTAGCTGTGAAGCGAATTCTTCGATATTTGGCTCACACCCCAACTCTAGGATTATGGTATCCAAAGGGCTCAGAGTTTGATCTGGTTGGATTTTCGGATGCTGATTATGCTGGTGACAAAGTTGATCGCAAATCTACATCAGGCACATGTCATTTTCTGGGACGATCACTTGTATGTTGGTCTTCAAAGAAGCAGAACTGTGTATCTCTCTCCACTTCTGAATCTGAATACATTCCTGCTGGATCTTGCTGCGCTCAGCTTCTGTGGATGAAGCAAACACTCAAGGATTATGGCATTCATCTGAAGCAAGTGCCACTTTACTGCGACAACGAAAGCGCCATCAAGATTGCCAACAACCCAGTTCAGCACTCGAAGACAAAGCACATTGAAATTCGTCATCACTTTCTCAGAGATCATGTTGTGAAGGAAGACATTGATATCATACACGTCAACACTGAAGAGCAATTGGCAGATATCTTCACAAAGCCCTTGGATGAGAAGAGATTTTGTAAGTTACGGTGTGAGCTAAATATCTTGGAATCCTCAAATGTCCTATGATCAGGCACACATCCTAACACTTAAGCATATTGATGACTTAGATGTGCAACACACGAAGTAGCGTATATCTTCAAACAATGAAGACATACATTCTAAGTGTGAATACATTAATGTGGAATTTGACTTCGGAGCGCCACGATAATTGTGTGCCGTGTTTGGGTCTAATACTTCCTATACGGTGGGTAACGCCACCACCAAACGTTCCATTTTGAAGTGTTTCTCTCATGGCGTTACCTCTCAATGTCTTCACAATTGGTTTGGTTTCATTCTCAATATGTCTTCATGATTATCTTCACTGCGTTGATTATATGGATATATATGTACTGATGTTCTGTCCTCTACAGCATTCACTTATAGCTATGTCTTCTTGGTTGAATCTTTTGAACTAAGTGAATGTGATCGGACCCTAACCTCTCTATGCTTTCTATCTCAAACTCTATCTCTCCAAGTCATATGCATTCTGTTGAAACTGTCAAATGTCTTCACTGTGTCCTTGTCAGCTGAAGACATAGTGACAACCATAAAAGTCCATTTTTAATGCTCATTCCTCCACATCAGATCCGGAGAAGAAGGAACGACCGCCCGACAATTTAGGCATGCGTGGGACATGGAACAAATCCCAATCTTCCTCTAACTGGCCACGCGTGCCTCAAATGCGAACCGCCAGGGGTACCTGCGTAATAGCGCAGTGCCGCCTCTATCCCTATAAATACAATTCACTGCGGTCATTATCTCCTTCTTCCACCCTCGCACGAACCCTAGCGCCACCGCTAGCACTCGACGACGCCGGCGACGAAGCGCTTCACTGCCGCAACCTCTCCGACGCCGTTTTCACGCTGACAGCGGACATCGCTCTCTCCGCCGTCACCGTAGGTGTCTTCCGTTGCCAAGTTAGGGCACGGAGGATCGAACTGCTCGGCCTCAACTCTCACTTCGTCTAGCAGTTCCAAGTGTGGTAAATAAAACCTCTTTTTACAGCTTCTTTTGATCCTACAGTTCAGTCACTTTCTGCCATAAGAAGTTTCTCTTCACACCAGTTAAATCTCTCGCTGCATCTCATAACATGCCTAGTATATTCACTTGTACTTCATAAAGTAGTTAGATTCCTCACTTGTACTGATCTATGGGTTTGTACAAATCTGGAACCAACTTCTTATCTACAAGTGAATGTCTTCGCATAATGAGGTCAATGTCTTCTAAACCGATTTATCTTCAAAATCTTCTGAGAATGCATATGACCTCTTCCCCTTCCCTCGCACCTTAATGCTGTCACAGGCACATGTCCGTGGGAGAATCCTTTGGTTCTCATAGTCTGCATTCATTTGCAGAGCACTTGCAGCATCACATCAACTCGCCTGAAGCCAGTTCTTGCAAAAGGAAGCCTTTGAAGCCTTTGAACATCTTGAAGCCTTCCAAGTTATTCATGGCTTCAGAAACAGCAGCAAGGAAGGGAGGCAGACAGCGACGTGGTGAAACATCCAAAGATCTGCCTGATGAATTGGCAGAGATGTACAAAACTGATCCTGAAGAAAGCTATGGTCAGCGCAAGACACGAATCCAATGGATTCGAAGATATTGGGCAGAGCAATGGTTCCACTACCGCTTCGTCACTCAGGAATATGCGAAGAAGTGCGCCATCAAGAGACCGTGGGGAGATGTATTATACAAAAATCTCGTACCCAGGTCCAGAGACGAAGCCATTGCTCAAGGCTTCTATCCATGCATGGTGAGAGGACCACAGCCAGCTGAGGCACATCCGTCATCACTTCTCTGGTGCCGCGATGATAATCTCTTCAAGCGCAACTTTCAGTTTGCACAACAGTCAGCGAAGATAAACAAGAAGAAATTTGGGCTTGACTTCAACCCTGGTCCCTCCTCACCAAGGGCAGATGGCACACGCAACGCCGATCCCAATATCATCGGGCCGTATGCCAATCTTGCAGGCCTCATCACTCGCATCCTAGTCCAAGGGACTGCTGTGAATGACCCTCCAGCAGATACTGAGTCAGATGACGCCCCTGCTGCTCTGAAGCCAAAGCAGAAGAAGCCAAAAGCTCCAAAAGCTTCAAAGCCAGCCGCTTCTCCCAAGATCGCAAGAGTGAAGCCTTTAGCAACTGCACCTCCTGAAGCCAGTGTGCAGTCAGAAGGCTTATCACGAGTGTCCAAGCCCCAAGAAGCCAAGAAGCCTCAGCCACACACAGGCAAAGAGCTCACAGCTGCTGACATTCTGCACTGCGAAGCCATTGATCTCTCAAGCGATGAAGATCTTGGAGATGATGCTCTTGAGCAGCTCATCAAGAGCAAGGAGGAGGCTGAAATCTTCAACAATCTGCCTCTGTTTGATGTCGCCATCATCCACAACTTCATCGATGAATGGTTTGACACACCAGACATAAGCTTCAATGATCTGCAGCTACCCATAGGCCTCAGCGTTGCCTTTCAAGGTGCAATCGCTTCAGAACTTGCAATAGCCCAGCGAATTGTAGAACTGAAGCAGAAAATTGATCATGAAAAGGCTCAGTTCAAGAAGCACGTGGCCAAGCTCAGTGTGCAAGAAGTGAAAAACTTCAAGATCATGTTGCACGAGCTGAAAGAGAACTTCCTGAAGACGCGTGGCGAAGCTCAAGGCTCGCGAGAACGCATGAAGACTTTGGCTGATCGCTGCGTGCAAGCCTACAATGAGGCAGAAAAGCGCAAGGCACTTGGGCGTCCCGGCATTGATCCCAGGATGGCCGCGAAGAAGAAAAAGAAGGCGTCTGTGCCCGAACCTGAAGCGCCAAGGTCAGAACCTGATGCTCCGATTGTCTTCCCCGCTGCAACGACTGGCTCGAAGCCAAAGAGTCGATCAACCGCCTCACAGCACAAGAAGACACGGACTGCAGAGGCTGAAGCTAAGAAGAGAAAACATTCTGAAGCCTCTCCTTCTGAACCCATCATCAAGAAGCGCAAGACCAAGAAATCTCGGGCTGCTCCCACAGAGCCCCTGATAGTTGAACCACTCTGCGTCCGCTATCCTGACGCAGATCGTCAGTTGACAGTGCATGAGCCTGCTTACATAGAGGCTCCGCACGCTGAAGACATTCCAGCAGCCAACCCCAATGCTGCTGAAGACATTGGTCCCCAAGACAATGTGCTAGGTGATGCAGCCCTTCCTCAGCTTGAGACAAGCGAACAGATCAGTATTGGTCGTCCATTGACGCCAATCACACAAAATGCGTCGTGGGCAGATCGCCCACAGGAGGAAGATGAGCCCCAACCCACTGCAACTCCACCAACGCCTACACTCCATAGGCTTCGCAAAGGGCCAAGGGCTCAAGCTGCTGAAGACATTCCGGCTGCATCAGCCGAAGAGCAAGCAGAAATACCACAAGCTCCAACTCCCCCGCACCAACAAGAAGCAGTTCTCAAGGAGAACGTGCCTGAAGCTGAAAATGTTGAGGCTGCCACAAACAACGCCGAAGCAAATGTGGAGCCCTCCCCAACAACAGCTTCAGAAGACACCGAAGCTACTGCTCCTGAACATTCTGTGCCTGAGTCTGTTGCCGGACCACAATTCAACTATCATATTGCGCACAGGCCCCAGGTCCAGAAGCCGATCCCACGACTACCAAGGTTCCCAGGTCCTGCATCAGCTCCTGGTTCCTTCAACATCAACGGCTTCAGGGCAGATAACACGTTTTTCGACCGCTCCAAGAACCCTTATTCAAGGGAACGGATTGTATCAGATAGGTTCTGGAGCCATCAACAACGCAGCTATTATTCATGCATCCTTTACAATCAAGGCCGCATCTTTCCTCACAAGTGCCTTGAGGTTGAAGCTGTTGCTGGTCTGCCTGGTCTGGAAGAAGCACTGGATTGCTTCAAGCAAGTGGGTTTGCTGCCATTTATCACTGATGAAGAGCACTGGAATGAAGAGCTTCTGCTCCAGTTCTATGCCACTGTGCATATCAAAGGCTATAACAGAGATCCGAAGACATGGATTCTGGAGTGGATGACAGGCAATATCCATCATGAAGCCAATGCTTTCGACCTAATTGAGCTTACCGGCCTTCCCACTCCTGGCGAATTCTTTGAAGAAGGGTGCCAACTCCATGCTGAAGCAATTGAGAGCATATTTCAGCGTCCTGAGCCAGATATGAGTCAGATGCTCTCAATGATGAAGCCATTTCCTCCAAATGCACCCTATCCAACTAGGTTCTTCGTTGAAGACTTAGAGTACCTGCCCAGAACAATATATCACATCATAAGGCGGACTCTCTGGCCTGTCAAGGGACACTCTCGATATGCAACGATTGATGGTGCAATGAAGACTCTCATCTTCTGCATTCTTCACGGCAAATGCTTCAATACACAGGATCTCTTCATCCGTCAATTTGCAGCATCTGCTTCAGAACTGTTTGGATTAAAGCTTTATGCTCCTTGGGTTATGAGGTTGATCAAACTTCACTCTGCAATCTCCTATCAACCCTCAGCCCGCAATCATAGGATATTTTTGCCAGATGTGGACACATCTGCTGAAGCAATATATCCAGAGCCGGCCAAGCAACCACTAAGTCTTCAGAATGCAGAACACCAGAGCTTCACTCAAAATATTGAAGGTGTTGAAGCTCTCTCCCGAGTGTATCCAATGGCTGGCACCACATGTGCCCCTGCATCAACTGAAGCCACCAACAGCACAGCTGCAAAGAGACCCAAGAAGCGCGCTCGTGCACTCAATGACAGAGAGCTTCTTGTGGCTCTTCACCAAAAGCAAGATAGGCATCACGACTGGCTCAAGAGGCAGATGAGAAGCATCATGCAAGACGTCAATCGCATCAGAAATATGGCAACCAAGAATGCATTTGTCACACACGAGACCTGTCGCCGCACTTGGAAGGGCCTCACCATGATGTGCCCTGAAGCTGAACTGCATGAGGATGGCTTCACTGAGCACTTCAAATTTGACTCCACGCCTCCAAGACGAGCGGTGATGCACAGCAAACAAAAATCTTGAAGAGTCAGAGTTCTCTTCTTCTGCTGCCACCGTGTCTGCCCGGATTATTGAAGAAGAAGACGACGCGACATCATCTCCGCCTGCTTCAACGCGCGTCGAATCTGCACCAAGCTCGTCTGCACCACCGCCAAACAACTCCACCGACCCTGCTGCGCCTGGGAACGCGTAGAAACCTCTATGTCTTCAAACCTTTTTGGTCATCACTGACAAAAGGGGGAGAAGCATATGATGGTTATAGTCTTCAAGCGGGTCACTATGGGCGGGTGCCTTCATATTTTGCTACATTTTGCTTCGTGCTTACAACTCCCCTTTTTTTTGCTACATTTGCTTCATTGAGTTGTAACACTTAGCCTTGATGGTCGTCTGCTACCTGTTTGTCACTCCGTTTTGCGAAGATAAATTCCGCACTCATCTCATTCTGCAGACGTCCATTTTCCATTATGCATGTCATTATCTTCATATACTTTCACATGCATAGTGGATTGTCATAAGTTGAAGTGGATCTCCACAAGTACAACCTGCCATGTGCATTTGCATTCAAGAAGCAAATTACTTATATGCACATCTTCAGGGGGAGCCCTTGCAACTTATGAAGACAATTCTTTCACAATTTCACAAATTATGTTTTCCGTTGAAAACTTCAACTAGTTTGTCATCAATCACCAAAAAGGGGGAGATTGTAAGTGCATCTAGTGCCACCCCTAGTTGGTTTTGGAGTATTGACGACAAACCTAGTTGAGGGACTAATGTGTTTGTGAGAATTGCAGGAAAAAACAGGTAGAAGTCCCTCATTGATTCGGTTTTACTACCAGAGATGACCCCTAAAAATGTACGAAGACATTGAAGACAATGGTGGTTTATGAAGATATTCATATTGAACACAATGACATGAGAAGAATCCTATGAAGCTTTTGAAACTCGAAGACCTAGATCCTTCATAGTTTTATTTCATTCATGTTGTGTCATAGGAACCACCGTACTGTTAAGTGGGGTCGAAGAGAACCAGTCAGAATGACTGAAGTGATGCCTAATTCAAATCCTATGTCTTCGAGCGAAGCCTATGAGAGAAAATCTTGTCCAGAGTCAGACAAGTCAGCTTTACTTGTAGCCCAAGTAAAGTTGCCGTGTGAGTTCGAAATCCGACCGTTGGTACACGTGTCAGTTCCTTAGTGACCCAGGGTCATTTCGGACAGATCAGGTCGGGTTGTCAAGTGGCTATAAATAGTCCACCCCCCACAACCTTAAACAGTTGGCTGCTCAGATTTCAGTGCACGGCTTTTGTCGTTTGAGAGCAACCCACCTCGAAGCCTTTGAAAGAAAAATTCCCAGTGAGGAGAAAAGCCCTAACCACCCAGAGCCAGAGTAAATTGGGCATCACTTAAGTCTTCGTGTCTCTGTGATCTGAAGACTTATTACACTTGTGGACTGTGCATCCTCCAGACGGTTAGGCGTCGCGTTCTGAGCATCCAAGAGAAATTGTGGATTGTCAGTGAACGAAGTCTGTGAAGGTTTGGGAGTCTACCTTGAAGACTTACCTGAGTGATTGGGCGAGGTCTGTGTGACCTTAGCTCAAGGAGAAAACGGTGAGGACTGGGTGTCTTGGACTAAGTGTCCTTGACTGGGTGTCCGGGACTGTGTGTCCTTTGGTTTAAATACCTAGCCGCTCCAACCAGACGTACAGTTGTCACAGCAACTGGAACTGGTCCAACAAATCATTGTCTTCAACGTGTCACTGGTTTCATCTTCACTTCCTTTTACTTACCGTTATTCATTGTGAAGCCATTACATGCCTGCTTTACCGTTTGTCTTCACAACATGAATGTATGATCTGTTTGGCTTCATAACTTCTTCCTACCTGATCCTTATTACACTGAAGCTGTTTGTCACTGCGCTTTCACTCTATTGAATACATGACCATGGCTGGCCTAGTGTAATCTAACTTCCGCTGCATAGCAATAGGCATAATCTTCACTGTTTGTCTTCATAACTCTCACGTTTTGAAGACTTTCATAAAAATCGCCTATTCACCCCCCCTCTAGTCGATATAACGCACTTTCACAAGAGCTCAGAGATCATATGCAGTGCCATTTGCTGACACTAGAGCCACCACTTCTGCACCAGCTACAGCCTCAGTTCCACCAGCTCCAGCGTCCACTTCAGCCTCGACTCCGACCACGTCTACAGAAGGCTTCGTCCTTGGAGTGCTCCGGACTCCACCACCACCTGAAGATCAAGCCTGAGCGTCGATCTAGCACTATGCATTTTCTAGGAACTTTTTGGTAACTTGTTGCCAAAGGGGGAGAAAAATGTATAGATCATAGGCTTCAAGAGAGAGAGTGTTGCTTTTTCTCTCTTGCTTTATTTGGTGGTTTTTCGAACTTTGTTTGCTTTTGTGTGAGATACTGTGTCATTGCTCGTGAGACATTGATGATCATGTGTTTGATCATAAGCTACACTTAATGTTTGCTTAATATTATCATCTTATCTATCTTATGTGATCATTCACTATTCTTGGTGATGAGTGCATGTATTTCATTCTTATCATTTTAAGCGCTCCACCAAGATGTATGTGACATGGAAGAGTAACCCATGACTCTAACTCTTTGTGCATTTGCAGTCCAAAGCAAATTTTAAATATGCACAAATTTAGGGGGAGCTCTTACTTGTCACATACTTCTCAAAGCGACGATATATTTCATGCTTATTATCATTTGTCGAAGCTTTGATCTATATGTTGTCATCAATTACCAAAAAGGGGGAGATTGAAAGTGAAACTATCCCTAGGTGGTTTTGGTAATTCATAACAACATATAGCTCATTGAGCTAATGCTATTCCAAGATGACTATTTCAGGAAAGCTCAATGATTGGCATGGCATGGATGTGAAAGTGGAACCCTCAAAATGCTAAGGACAAAGGATTGGCTCAAGCTCAAAAGCTCAAGACTCTTCATTTTATATTTTAGTGATCCAAGATCACATTGAGTCTTTAGGAAAAGCCAATACTATCAAGGAGGGATGAGGTGTTGCTTAATGAGCCTCTTGCTTCATGTGCTTAGTGATATGCTCCAAAACCCTCAACTACTTTCCCATATCCACAAATGACCTAAACCCTAAGCCAAACTCGGTCCTACCGATTCTTTCTATCCGGCGCCACCGAGTTTCACTTGTCATAAGCCACTGCCAAACCCTAGCAATTCGGTTCTACCGATAGGGATCTCGGTCTCACCGAGATGGGATTGCAAACTCTCTGTTTCCCTTTCGTAACTTTTCGGTCTCACCGAAAGAGAGGATCAGTCCCACCGAGATTGCAATGTAAATTCAGTGTTTCCTTTTTGTAACTTTTCGGTCTCACCGAAAGAGCAAATCGGTCCCACCGAGTTTGCCTGACCAACTCTCTGGTTAGCTAATTACCAAAATCGGTCTCACCGAGTTTGTGTAATCGGTCTCACCGAGATTACGTTATGCCCAAACCCTAACCATATCGGTCCTACCGAGTTGCATGTCAGTCCCACCGAAAATCTCTAACGGTCACTAGGTTTACCTTTTCGGTCCGACCGAGTTTGTTGATTCGGTCCCACCGAGATTGGAAAACTGTGTGTAACGGTTGGATTTTGTGTGGAGGCTATATATACCCCTCCACCTCCTCTTCATTCGTGGAGAGAGCCATCAGAACACATACACAATTCCAACTCATATGTTCTGAGAGAGAACCACCTACTCATGTGTTGAGACCAAGATATTCCATTCCTACCATATGAATCTTGATCTCTAGCCTTCCCAAGTTGCTTTCCACTCAAATCTTCTCTCCAAAAAATCCAAATCCTATGAGAGAGAGTTGAGTGTTGGGGAGACTATCATTTGAAGCACAAGAGCAAGGAGTTCATTACCTACACACCATTTGTTACTTCTTGGAGAGTGGTGTCTCCTAGATTGGCTAGGTGTCACTTGGGAGCCTCCGACAAGATTGTGGAGTTGAACCAAGGAGTTTGTAAGGGCAAGGAGATCGCCTACTTCGTGAAGATCTACCGCTAGTGAGGCAAGTCCTTCGTGGGCGATGGCCATGGTGGGATAGACAAGGTTGCTTCTTCGTGGACCCTTCGTGGGTGGTTGCTTCTTCGTGGACCCTTCGTGGGTGGAGCCCTCCATGGACTCGCGCAACCATTACCCTTCGTGGGTGGAGCCCTCCGTGGACTCGCACAACCGTTACCCTTCGTGGGTTGAAGTCTCCATCAACGTGGATGTAGGATAGCACCACCTATCCGAACCACGGGAAAAACATCCGTGTCTCCAATTGCGTTTGAATTCTCCAAACCCTTCCCTTTACATTCTTGCAAGTTGCATGCTTTACTTTCCGCTGCCAATATACTCTTTGCATGCTTGCTTGAATTGTGTGATGACTGCTTGACTTGTCCTACAATAGCTAAAATCTGCCAAGAACTAAAATTGGGAAAAGGTTAAGTTTTTATTTGGTCAAGTAGTCTAATCACCCCCCTCTAGACATACTTTCGATCCTACAAAAACGTAGAAAATGCATCGACTGTCGAAACGCACCCCAATTTTGCAGTCGTGCTTCCGTGCCATCATGTTGCGTGTCAAAAAAACATGGCGGCGTTTCATGGAAAAAAACAAAAATATTAAAAGTCCCATATTGCGGACGGACTCACTTACGAAGATTAATGTGAAGTATTGCTGTGACTCCATGATTATGGAGTGCCAGAGCATAATTTACGTTAACCTCCTTAAGTGATACCGCCACACTAGAGGACTTGACATTGCAAGCAGACTACGGTATTTAAACATGTGAATTAACATGACGAGAAGCAATGTGGGACTAAACATTAGCATGTTCGGCGGTGGCCGCCGTCGCTATAGGTTGGGCGCTATAGGTTCGGCGGTATCGGGCCTGGGCCCAGTCGGCGAACGAATTATTTTTTCCTTTTCCATCGCCATATACCGCCACGCACGGCAGAACCCTATCCACACCACTCGCCACCATACGCCGCCCCGTGCCCCCAGTCGCCCTACCACGATCGCCCTCAGGCGCGCAACGACCTCGCCGCACGTGCAACGCCGTCCATCACCGTCCACAGTCAACGGCGCTCGTTGGCACAGACTGCCCCACGCCCGCAGGCGTAGATCGCCGACGCTGGGCTGCCTACTTTCGGCTCCGCCACAACCGTTGTTCGGCGGCTGTCGCCTGGATTAAGGTCACGTTTCCTGCCTCGAACAATTTCTGTCGATGCTATTGTGTAATCATATGTATTAATAGGAAAAAATTAACATGCAGTATGGACATCGATGGTGTGATTCCATGTTCCATAGAGAAGTGGATAAGTCTCGTTGAAAAATTTACCACCGCTCAGCGATTTAGGTTCTACGAAACAGGCTTGGAAGAGATGTTGATCATTCCGTCAGTACAAATGAGAGATTTTTTGCAGCATTTTATGATGTTAGGTTATAACCCAAACAGCAAAAAATTCATGATACAAGAACATAGTGGCAGTAAAGGCCTTATTTCACTTAGACCGGACGATGTGTTTTCAATATTTGGGTTTAAGAATGAAGGTGAGGATGTTTTTGGCATTCTTGTGACGGAAGGAAAAGAGATAATAAAGAAAATTCCTATTCAGTACGTTCACAAAAAAATGGTCACATAATGATAGATGACTTGATTCAAAAAATTGTGAGGAATAAATCCGCCGACGATGAATTTCTTCGGATGGTTGTTCTTGTTTTGCTGGGGACCATTATTGCACCCATGTAGGTTGTCTCCATACCAAAGGAGTACTGCGCGTTGATGCATGACGTGAAGCGGATAAGCACGTTGAATTTTAACGTGTTCACTTTGCGAACTTGTTTGACGGAGATTGGTAAACTCAAGCAGGACGGCCGTGTGAGGCAATGGCCATGTGGCAACCTAGCCCTACTCCATGTATGCTATTAATTAATGCTATTTCATATTCCTTTAATTTATGCGTTCATAACTTATTTTGTCATTTGTTTTGTAGTACTTATATTGGGAGAAGGTGCAGCCAACCACCGGCCCGAAAAATGACCCGTTGTCGTTGCAAGTTCCCCTAATGAAAAATTGGACTGAATCTAAAGCGGAGAAACGAGACAAGTACGACCTGGAAAATGGTCGTGGCCATGGATTGGTAATATTATAATGCTTATTTACTAGTACATTGATTATGCATTGAGAATGTTATGTACTCATGTTGTCATTTTATACTCACTTTGCAGATTGATGACTGCATTACGAAGGAGTATAGAATGAAAAAACTTGCAGATGAACAAGCTGAAAGCACTAAGAAACATAGTAGCCAAAAGTCATGCGTTACGGGAAAGTAAAAAGTGGACAATGTGTCCGATGTCCCTGCTAATCTAAAGCCTTTTATGGACCGGGTTATGAATGATATGAAGGAAATTCGTAAGGAATTGTTTCGTATGCCGGAGTTATGCGCACAGGAAAAAATGTAACAACTCTGGTATGCACTTTATCAAACTCGATAAATTAATAAAAAGATATAACATGTGACTGAGCTTACTTTTGCAGAGATTGTTAGAGAAAATGAATAAAACAGGTGTACGGTACAAACCGGGCACAATGGCAGAGGAGGAAGAAAATTTGTATAGACAGAATAGTGAGTCCAGGTATGAAAACAAGTATCCTAAAAAAGAATTTCAGTATGATGACAAACACACACCTAATGGCCGAAATGGCAGTGGGCATTATGATTTGGATTCTGAAGAAGGGGATTCGTTCAAATTCAGTACTGGTCACTTGAGTAGCTTTAAAGATGAGAAGGAGGATCCTATAGATGTCCCGGAGCAGTCAGAAAAAAAAGCATCATCTCTAAAAACCGATGAAATAGAAGCTACAAGATGGCAAGTCCCTCAAAATGAGCAAGAAGTGTCACAGGCCTTGTCCGATGGTAATAGCGAGGTAGAAGAGAAGAAGGAGGTGATTCCAGAGAAGCGAAAGCGGTGTGCGTCAAAGTACACAAAATCTCCTTATGTTAAAAAGACTCCGAGAAAACGTGCGAAACGTTCCGCGAAAACGAGTAAGTTAAACATGCTATGAATATATTTTTGGAAATTATGTAGTACAAATTTGTACTTTAACTTTATTGACTTGTGTTGTAGAACTGTTTAATGAAACAACCCCTCAATTTAATCACTCTGTGGATGATATGGTGCGTGCCGCTGTGCAGTACGTGAAAGCGTACAAGCACTCACCAAAACATAAGAACCATGAAATATTTAACAACGGTAAAGATGATGGACTTTCTGCGGTAAGAGTTTGCCAGATACTTAACCATGCATGGATATCCGGTGATGTATGTATTTTTATTGTCATGCTTATGTCATGCGTTAAGTATGTTGCATCCATGTTAAATTTAGTCATTTATTTCAGGTAATTGACGCTTATGCGATGTACATATCGGATTCAAGTATCGTCAAAGACAGGTATCTTGTACCCACACATAGATCTTACTGGTTATTGAACACTCGGTCAAAGTCAGTAAGACGAGGGAAGTCGATAGACGATCCAGAAGGTTTAGCACATGCAAATGAACCTCTCAACAAATGCATGACAGAATATTTTGCAAAACCGAAGGTACCGTTTGTATTGTAGATTTGTATTTTCATTACTATCTTATGTGAAATCCGAGCTTACTAACAATATTTAAGTTATGAAATAGGCTTATTTTGCTTTAAATAAGGATAAAAACTATTGGATTACATGTGTTTTACACACTAGAAAGAAAGAGTTCCGTATTCTTGATTCTTTGAGGGGGGAAGAAAATATCTCTGAAGCTACCAGGAAATTCGTTGAAAATTTTGTAAGTTTCATATTCATGTGTATACAATTAACCATATAATTTGTTTACCGTATGTAGTCAATGTGTTCATATTTTTTTATCAGAGAGAGCAACTTGCAGAAGATATTCAAGATGCAAATGACAATGCTATTATGTCGTTCCCGGATGTGTCTGCATGGCCTATAGTCCCCTACGACATGCCTCAACAAGAAGATGGGTGAGTTAAATGTAGCATGTGCTTTTGAAATACATTAATTGATCAAGTGCTATATTACTTAACGTGCTTTCAAAATTGCATTTATGTTTTTTAACACGGGAACTCATGTGGACTGTTCGTCCTTCGCTGTTTTCAATACAGGGACGGAGAAAAATTTATTACTGCTATTTCTCAGGTGGGTACATTTTAAGTATTAAAATTAGTACACTATATCATATATAAGTGATGAAAATAATATTATTTTTATTACTTTTCAGGAATCTATTTATAGTTCGAGAGAAAGAATGATAGCTAGAATTATTATGTCCCCTGAAAATAAGCTTACAGAAGTGAAGAACAAAGTAATTCGACTTGCGAAGAGGAAACAAAAATAAAAATATCATACGACAATTCTACGTGATTGTCGAAATAATATTATTTGTTCATGACTGAGGATTGTGTGTGGATGCTTTATTTTTTTATGTGAGTTTCAAATATTTTTAGCATGTCAAGTTTATGTACCCTGGCAAATTTATTAAAAATACATTTTAATCATTTATTATTTTATTATTTTATTTATAATTTATGTTCAATGAGTGTTCTCGCGAATATACGATTTGGGGTTTTAAAATACCCCGATGATATATGATGACGATATCTTAGAGGCGAGCGCCGCCCGCGCCGCACGTTCGCCGCTACATGGTGCACATGGGCCACGTCATCTGGCCCGCGGGCCCGCGCCGCGCGTCGCCCTAGGGTTGGCCGTTGCCGGCCCCGAGGTTGATTCTACATCGGCCCGCGTGCGCCCCTCTGCGCCCGAGGGCGGCGTCAGCCTCGGGATCGCCCTCCGCGGCGCCTACTGGATCCTCCTCGTACGTGCGCCCCTCTGCGGCCAAGGGTGGCGTCAGCCTCGGGATCGCCCTCTGCATCGGCTCCTGAATCCTCCTCGTACGTACCGCCTCTTTGCGCCCGCTGGCGCAACTCGCGGGCCAGCCGCGCCTGTTAACGTTATCTTTTTGAATTAAAACAACTGGCGGCTGTGCAGTGCCTCTGATCGCCCAACATGCATTATTTATACACAAAATCATATATTTGTACGAATAAAATGTATATATTACATATTATGTTAAATTTGTATAACGCATATTATATTATAACGTAAAATTTGTATGTCGCATATCGTATTAAGAACAACAAGTATAGTGCCAACAAATATGACATAAGTAAACACCGCTTCCGTATCGATGTAACGAAACAAATATGTAAGTACTATGCTTTAAGACAACCAAATAAATCGTCAACTGTAATCAGAAGTTGTTCTTTTTATTCAAATATTTCTTTGCTATGATCATCATGCCATGTTCCTGCAGAGAAAAATTGTAATATACGTCAAAATTTTTCAAAGTATTAACTAAACAAGAAAAGAACGTTAATGAAATGGTGTGCACATACTTTGGATTTTAAGGACAATTGTTTTTGAAATGACCTTTTCCTCTGCATAAACTGCATAGACGTACAGGAGGTTTCTCATCAAAACCTTTGGGTCTACCGTTTGTAGTCACGCCAGGTTCCTTACCACGGCCTTTGTTATTATGCCCTTTCGGTGCTCCTTTCGTATTGATTTTTTCTGGATCACCAACAAAAACATGATTTTGATTCGGCAGAAAAGCATCATCATGTGCAACTCTATGTTGTCTCACATAATCTTCCTCCTGAACATCCTTATTTGCTATCACATCCTCCAGAGCAGCCTTCAGTTTATCAAATAGAAATGGTTTATGACATGCCGCATGATTTGCTTCTGCAGACAAAATAGTCAACTCACTGTACTTAGTTCTCTCCTCAGTACCTGCCCATCCCCATGCGAAGAGATCGCTAGTGCGTTTCACGCGCAGTCCACCTCTAGCATTCTTGTTGAATCTTCGCAGCACTAAGCACCTAGGTAAGTCCTGCACGTTCAACCTGGCTAAAACATAAAGAACATGCTTGCATGGAAGACCTTTACGTTCCATACTATCACAACTGCACTTCACTGTTTCTTCTGAATTACTAGGTGTATAGTCCACTTTGAATCTCAGTTGCCTGTTATTTTTACATGCCACTATGAATCTCCTACTGACGGCTCCACTCAGTCTATCTATGATCTCAAGATCCGCTGCCTTCTTCATTTCTTTCTGCAAGAGGTAAAAGTTCACCCAGTGAAGTCACGGGCAGCGACTTTTTCAATGCGTTTGAACTCGTCGAGTACTGGTACAGGGAGTGTCTGTGTGGACATGCAGTCGTCGTGTGGCTCATTCTCACGGAGCCGAACAATGCAGTTCTCATAATGCACAACCATATCAACAATTGTCATGCCAGAGTCAAGATGCATATGAAGGCAAGAGTTCAGACTCTCGCTCCTCTGGTTACTCCGCATACCAAGGAAAAACCCACCGGTGAGATATGACGCAGCCCAAAGCCTTTTCGTCCGGTACATCCTACGCAACCATGTTTCAGTTTTCTCCAACTCCCATTTAGCTCTAAAAGCTGCCCATCTCGCCTCAAACTCATCATGTGTAGTGGCATAATAAATAAGAGACCTGGACTCCTTAAGGGACTTGTGGTGGAGGTGTTCTGCATGTTTTTCTCAATATGCCACGAACAAAGTCGATGCCACACGTCAGTAAGGACCTTCCTGACGGCCCTTACCATGGCTGCGTCTCCGTCAGTAATTACAGACCTCGGCTTCTTCTGACAATGAGCTCTTAAGAAGGTATGCAACACCCAAACGTATGTATCCTCCGTCTCATCTGACGCAACTGCACAACCGAACACAGTGGTGCAACGATGATTGTTTAGACCAACAAAAGGTATGAATGGCATTCCGTACCTATTCATCTTGTAAGTGCTGTCGAAGACAATTACATCACCAAAGTCAAGGTAATCCCGACGTGACTGAGAATCACACCAGACCATGTTCTTCAGCTTTCCTTCTGCGTCAATAGTGTGCTCAAACAAAAAGTCTGGATCCCTTGTCTTTCTCGTCATCATGATACCAATCGCAGTGTCCGCATCACCCTTTGCTAGCAACTTCATTTTGTCCCTATAACACATGTTATAAAGCTTCCTCCTCCTGAAACCAGCCAGTGCATATGATCCATACCTACTAACAAAGTTCTCATAAATCCAATGTTTTTTAGCCCAGCACGTGCCATTGCTAAGATCTCGAGCTTCTGGTATTCCTTTATTTGATTATGAGATCGAAGACATATAACTTCATCTGGTCTAGCAAGAGTGTGACTATGATCATCGCTGAAACTGCTGACATACCAAATGGAGCGCTCTCTGTCAACCTTCATAGTTAGATGGGCCTCGCAATAGCACCGAGTCTCGGCTCTCAGCGTGCGCTTCTTCCCTTCCATGGTACAAAACTTGGCCTGTCGTTTCCCAGACCTTGAACAGAGAAATCTCCTCAACCGCCTACGTGCGTCGATACCCTTACTATATTTCAAGTTGTCCCTCCTAATGCTGAAGCCACGCTTTTTCGCATAGTCGTTATAGAAATCATATGCCTCCTCGTCTGTCCTGAACATCGTGGACATCACCGTCCAATGCCTGTCCAGTGATTCTTGCTGGTATTCATCGTACCCAGTATCAAAATTACACTAATCACCATCGGCATCATCATCATTTTCGCACGCGTCACCATCCTCTTCTTGAAAAAAATACAAACAACCGTATATGTCAGTAAATAGTTGTATAAGGACTATCATATGTATTCACTTTCCACTACTTACTTTGCTCGAGATGTCATTATAAGATGCATCGATATCGTTTTCGTCATTGGCATCATCGAAAAAATTCCACTGATAGTACCCTTCCACTTCCATCTGCGCAAATTGTAAATATGATATGTAAGACTTGATGCGTATTTAATTTCACTTTAAAATAACCTACATGGCTTCTGCTTTCAGCATATGAATCATCTACATCCATATCCTCATTGTCATCATCCCCTCCTATATGTGCACAGTCAAACATGTTATTGTAATCGTGGATGCTTGTATTAAATATGGTTGAGAACATGCAGACCACTTACATTGCCACTGTAAGAATCATCCAAACTCATATAATTTTCGCCGTCATGTTCGTCTTCATCCAATGACAATGATCCGTCGTCGCTACCGCCATCATCACCGTCATATCCTATTTCAGCCTCAATCTATACACGTTCATATATAATCAAATATCCAATCAAACATCACGTAACATCTTCTCAATTAAAATCCATTCTTAAATTACTATGCCAGCGCCTCACTTACCTCGTTGCCTTGGTCAAACATGAGGCGGTTTTCGCCGGATACGAGCTGCCGACGGCGGAGGCATCTGCCCGACCGAGGCGGTTGTCGGCGTAGCGCACAACGCGTACGTTTTTTTTCGTCGGCCAGGTACTGCCGGAGATGGCGGCGGCGGCACGAGAGGAGGCGGGTGAGGCGTCTTGAAGATAGGGTTCGCCAATCGTTTTTTTAATCACTCGGTCGTATGCAGCGGGCGCGGGCGGTCGTGCATGCGGACGTGGGCGCCTACGGGCGGCCGTGCATGCGGACGTGGGCGCGTACGGGCGGCCGTACGCGACAACGCCGTACGGCGACGCAGGCGCGCCTACGGCGGGCGGGTATTATTATACGGCATGTGAAAATGACCGCCCTACCCTTTATACGTCTTGGGGGGTTGTACCGAAGACCACCTCTCTAGTGAATCTGAAGGTGTTGTCCTCACTCTTTATTTTTGCATCAATATAGTATTGGCACCATGGCCGAACTGTGACATCCAGATAGTCTCTCCACCATAGCGCTAGTCCTCCACTTTTTCCATTACAGTCAACCGCCACACCTTGGATGAAACCCAGACTCCATTTCAGCCGCTCCATTGCCCCCGCTTTCTTCCTTGTTTCCGATAAGAACACCACTGCTGGGTTGTATGACTGTATCAGGTCCCGAAGTTCGCCTACCGTCGAGTCCAACCCCAGTCCTTGACAGTTCCAGGCCAAGACAATCATTGCTCTCGGCGGCCCCGATCCCTGGCAGGCTCCGCCGTTCTATCTCTTCATATTCAGAGATACGATCAAACACGGAAGACGTCTTCTGCCTTGTATCGCGAATGAACGCATCATGCCCTAACTGTCTCTCATTTCCTTCCTTCGCTACCCACATCTGTCTTGGCCTCATCTTTCTTGAACCAGGGGAGGTCTGGGAGCTCTCACCCCGTCGATAATAGTCTGAATTGTCCCTCTAAGGCTTCCTCACATAATATCCCTTCTTCCTCTCAGTGGGGTAATAGTAACTTGTACTATACCGTCATTCTCTCTCTGAACCTCGGCTTGCTCATTACGTCTTCTAATCTTAGTCAGTTCTCGGTAATTCACATGTTGTCTTTGCTGTTCTTTTAACTGTTCGTGAAGATCCCTCTCCCTCTTCCGCTCTATTTCATGCCTCGGGTCTCTCTCAGCTGCCCACTCCCCACGGAAGCGGTTCTTCTCTGGGATTGATACCTCTCCCCTTTCCGGTCTTTTCTCAACGCCATTGCGTGAGCTCGCCAGTTTATCAAAGTCTGCTTTCAAGTTACATTTGGTGAGGAGGTTTCTCACACGTCCATGGTCGTCAGCTCTTTTGTTGCTATCATTTGATTGAGAACTTACAAAACTGCTGCTCTTATTTGCCTTTCCTTCTTTGCCTTCATTCATGTAGCCAGTGCTTCGTCCCGGGGAGGCTCTAAACCATCCCCCCATTGCATCAATGAATCCACAAGGGGATCACATCTTCATCAGCATGCACCAGTCTACCACACTCGAAACTGAAGTGTGGTACTTTTTCGTAATGGAAATCAAACAAAGTGCCTATTTTGTCATCCCGAGATGCTCTAAGCTTGAAAACCCGGAGCAAAGGTTCAAACAGCGAGATTTTTGCCCTCACCCGAAGCTGATTGCCTCTGACCACTCCATCATGATCCACATCTACTTTCACAACATCCCCTAGCCAGTTGCCAAGGGGTTTTTACCAAATTCCTCTATATGCTTCCCTGGTGGCAGATCCATCACACGAACCCACACCTCTACCTTGTCAAAAACCATCTCTGAGGGGCGGGTGTTACTCTCATAATCCTTCAGAGCGAGCACGTTAAAATCATATTGCCAAGGTCCATTGTTCATTGCGTGCTTCCAGTCACCTTTGCTTCCAAAGTGTACCACAAAAATATTGTCACCCATATCCTGGAACTTAGCTTCGTGATGTAATCCCCATGCCCGTTGCATTGTTCGTTCAAGCACAACCCTATTGAGCGGTCATGGGGAGAAAGACTTCCCCACAGCCGACCACTTGGTGTATTTGGGAAAGATCTGATCTGCTTCCTCAAACACGAACCCCTCTGCTTCTTTATCCATCATAATCATCCCTCCCAACCTAGCCGACAGGCTTGCTGTGGGATCCGGTGTTTTGATTTCGACCAGGGACTTTGCAGAGCCCCCGCTCCCAGGAGTGCCCGGAGTTGTGGCTGCCGCCGGGGTCGCCTTCTTCACTGGGGATCCCTTCTCCTTTCCCTTCGTCCTCTCCGCCATAGCTCTGCTCCATGGAGAAGAAAGACTACACTGATCTATGCCGAGGGAAGCGTTGTCGCCGCCCCCGATCACCTTCGTAACCTCACCACCCCCGTCCAGGAACCCTAACTCTAGCGAGGGAGGACGGTCACCACGCGATCGCCTTCCCAGTCGCCCTCCGTGTTCCTTTACGTGGTGGACCCCTTGCCCTCTTTTTAGAGCATCTTCAACAGGCGCGCAATGCACTGCAAAAAATTGCACGCGCACTGTTCCAGCAGACGCATTAAACTACAACGCGGGCGAGCAGCCGGCGCTTGCCTTATGTTCATTTTGGAGACAATATGGTGATATTTCAAATATCAAAACAAGACATAGAATAGTTTAAAACCACCCAAACCAGTTCATGACATAAAAGTTCAAATCATACCCACATCATCATCCAACCATGTTCAAAATCATCGAACCAAGTTCATGACAAAAAAGTTCACACAAACAAAGGGCACATCAACAATCATGACTCATCCTCATCTTCGTCCTCCTCTTTCTCTGATTCTTCATCACCATCTTCGTCCTCCTCTTCATTGTGTCGTGCCGCATCATCATAGGGAGCTCGGAAGGTGTTGGCAAGATCTCCACCGGCATCATGCGAAGGTATGTGAGGCACAACGGAAGACATGCGTCCACCCATGTCACCCGAAGATGATCCCATGCCTCTCATGAGATGTAACGCCCTCGATGCGGCTATATCTCCCACGTGTTGAAGCACGACTTAGAGGCATAACCGCATTGAAAGAAATGTCGCAAGTGAGGTAATCTTCACACAACCCATGTAATACATAAGGGAAAGAGATACATAGTTGGATTACAATCGCCACTTCACACAATACATGAATACGGCATTACAACATCCGAATACAATCAAGGTCCGACTACAGAACCAATATAAAGAACAACCCCAAATGCGACAAGGTCCCCGATCGACCCCAACTGGGCTCCACTACTGATCAACTAGAACGAAACAACACAAAGGACAAGATCTTCATCGACCTCCTCCTTGAGCTTGGTTGCGTCATCTGCACGATTTCATCGACACCTGAAACTGGTTTTGGAAGTATCTGTGAGCCACGGGGACTCAGCAATCTCACACCCTCGCGATCAAGACTATTTAAGCTTATAGGTAGGGTAAAAGGTATGATGTGGAGCTGCAGCAAGCGACTAGCATATATGGTGGCTAACATATGCAAATGAGAGCGAGAAGAGAAGGCAAAGCACGGTCGAGAAACTATGATCAAGAAGTGATCCTAGAACAACCTACGTCAAGCATAACTCCAACACCGTGTTCACTCCCCGAACTTCGCCGGGAAGAGACCATCACGGTTACACACGCGGTTGATGCATTTTAATTAAGATCAACTTCAGGTTTTCTACAACCGGACATTAACAAATTCCCATCTGCCCATAACCGCGGGCACGACTTTCGAAAGTTCAAATCCCTGCAGGGGTGTCCCAACTTAGCCCATCACAAGCTCTCACGGTCAACGAAGGATATTCCTTCTAGCGGGAAGACCCGATCAGGCTCGGAATCCCGGTTACAAGACATTTCGACAATGGTAAAACAAGACCAGCAAAGCCACCCGAATGTGCCGACAAATCCCGATAGGATCTACACATATCTCGTTCTCAGGGCACACCGGATTGTCCAAGGTTCCGGTAGGCCAACCCAGAGTTGCCCCTAGTGGCCACTGGCAGCTGACAGGTTGGACCAACACTCAGAGGAGCACTGGCCCAGGGGTTTAATAAAGATGACCCTTGAGTCTGCAGAACCCAAGGGAAAGAAAAGGCTAGGTGGCGAATGGTAAAACCAATGTTGGGCATTGCTGGAGGAGTTTTATTCAAGGCAAACTATCAAGGGGTTCCCATTATAACCCAACCGCGTAAGGAACGCAAAATCCGGGAACATAACACCGATATGACGAAAACTAGGGCGGCAAGAGTGCAACAAAACACCAGGCATAGGGCCGAGCCTTCCACCCTTTACCAAGTATATAGATGCATTAATTAAATAAGAGATATTGTGATATTCCCACATATAAACATGTTCCAACAAGGAACAACCTTCATCCTCGCCTGCAACTAACAACGCTATAAGAGGGGCTGAGCAAAGCGGTAACATAGCCAAACAACACTTTGCTAGAACAATGTGGGTTAGAGGCTTGGCTTAACAATATGGGAGGCATGATAAGCAAGTGGTAGGTATTGCAGCATAGGCATAGCAAAAGAGCGAGCAACTAGCAAGCAAAGATAGAAGTGATTTCGAGGGTATGGTCATCTTGCCTGAAATCCTGCAAGGAAGAAGAACGAGTCCATGAAGAAGACAAATGGATGTAGTCGAACGGGTCCTCACAAACGCGACGTTAATGGAACCAACCCGAAGAAGCAACACCGGAAAGAAGCACACAACATAGTAAACAACCAACACATGAACATGGCAACATGATATGCGGGATGCGGTATGTGATGCATATGTACGATTTGCAAAGGAATGAATTAACCTGGCCTCAACTTGGAAAACCAAGAGTGCCATTGGAAAGGTGAGTTGATTTCGGTCGAAATCGATATAAAGATCACCGAAATCGGATGCACGGTTTGGAAATGGCAAGCAAAACAAATATGGCACCGGTCTGCGATAAATAGCAAGTAGCCAACTAAATGCATCAAGATAAATATGCTACAGCACTCAAACATGGCAACAAAATACATGGCAGGGATCCACTCATGATTCTTGACAAAAGATGAACACTGAGCTACGGCTAATTCACTCATTAACAGGTTCAAACAAGCATGGCAAAAGTGCAAATGATAACAGGTTTCAGACTTAGTGAAATTAACACAAGTCTGGAATTTATCACCAGGAAGCAAACTTTAGAGCATGAAAACTACATGCTACAGGAACATAACATGGCAAAGAAAGGCATGGCATGAAGCTACTCAAGCATATAACAGAAGTCCCTTAGTGACCATGAGCCAAAAGGGATCAGAGAATATAATTTCAAGCATGTGAACATAGCAAAAACATAAATAGATTCAGACTTAGTGAAAAACTAGAGCATGGCAAAACAGATTAACATGTAGGCATGTTTACGAGCTTGATGCACTCACTACAAAGCATGGCATGATAAAATAAGCACACACCCATCAAGAAGACATGTCATAGAAGCTAGACATGGCAAGAACAACAACATAGCATGCACGGATCAATAACAACATCCTCGGCAAAATCGCTAAACATGTTAACAATCTGCCAGGAACATTTTATAGCAAAAGTAGAGCTTGATTGACTCAAGCTAGGGTGCTCCATAATTACAAACAAAGGCATGGATGGATAGAGCACAACAATATTAACAAAACATCCTTACTGATCATCCTCAAAAGAGGCACGGATCACTAGGAAACAACATGAACATATGGCATAAAAATTAAGACAGGGCAAGGACTTAGTGAAATTCTAAGTCCCTGAAATCAGCATCATCGAGTAAGCTACTTTGCATGCTTGTGCTAGTCACCACAAAGGTCACAAAAATACATGGCATACACCCCTGCAAAGATGGCATGGCATATAACAAAACACATGTAGAGCTCAGGATCATAGCATGCACACATTAATTATGGCAAAAATGACAAAAGGCTATTTGTTGAAACAGATGTGACAAATTCATCACATAGCCCTGTTCCAACAGCATTTCGGGCATCAAGATGAGCTCAAATGAAAATGATGCAATGAGATGAAATGATGTACTCGTCGAGACGAACATTTTGATATGCTACACGCACGAATCAGAGCTACGGATGCAGAGTTATGGCATGTCAAAGTATGCAGAAAAATTAGGGTTAGAGGAGAAAAAGTCAACCGAGAGGGGATGGATCTGGATCTGGATCTCGCGGCACGCGAACCGAGGCAGTCGAAACAGTGCTCGCTGGAGATGCTTGGGGCGCCGGAGTTGGGGGAGGTGGCCGGATCCGAGCATGCCCGGCCGGAGGAACTCGCCGGGCGGCGAGGAGGTGCGTGCCGGCGCGGGATCCGGCGGCCGTCCGGCGCGGCGGATGCGGTGGCGCGCCGTGGCGGAACGGCGAGGTGGCGGCGCTCAGGGCGCCAGCGATGGCGTCGCGGTGGCGGCGGATGGCGGCGTCGGGCGGTCGGAGGCGGAGGAGAGAGGAGCGGGCGGCGCGCGGAGGAACCGGGCCAGGAGGGCCCGCGGCGGGCTCCGGCGGGCCGCGCGGTGGGAGGAGGCGCCCGGGACAGGTGGCGGCGCGGGATTGGCGGCGGCGGCTTTGTCCGGCCGGATCGGACATGTCCGGCGCGGTGCGAGCGGATTTTTAGGGTTTGGGGAAGAAGAGACCCGGGATTTCGAGAGGGGGATCTATTTATAGAGGTAGGAGGAGCTAGGAAGCTCCAAATGAGGTGCAGTTTTCGGCCACGCGATCGTGATCGAATGCTCTAGATGATGGAGGAGGCTTTGGTGGGTTTTGGGCCGAATTGGAAGGGTGTTGGGCTGCAACACACACGAGGCCTTTTCGGTCCCTCGGTTAACCGTTGGGGTATCAAACGAAGTCCAAATGGCACAAAACTTTACAGGCGGTCTACCGGTAGTAAACCAAGGCCACATGACAAGTCTCGGTCCAATCCGAAAACATTTAACGGCCACACACGAAAAGAGGTAGAAAGGGACACCGGGTGACATAGGAGCGCCGGATTGCAAAACGGACAGCAGGGAAAATGCTCGGATGCATGAGACGAACAAGTATGCAAATGAAATGCACATGATGACATGATATGAGATGCATGACACGCAAGCAAATATAAAGCAACAACAACGAATAACTGGAAGACACCTGGCACATCGGTCTCGGGGCGTTACATGAGAGACGCAAAACTCATGTCTCCCATGGTAGCTCCGAAGCCACCCATGGCCCTCATGGTAGCTCCGAAGTCACCCATGCCTCCTATGCCACCCATGGTAGCTCCGAGGCCACCCTCCTATGTCGCCCATGGTAGCTCCGAAGCCACCGATGCCTCCCATGCCACCCATGCCTCCCATGCCGCCCATGGCTCTTTTTTGGACCAAGACTTCTTCACGGGAAATATTGACGTACTCCTTTTGCTTCTCATCGATGGTAGATGTGTCCATGAAGAACAGGTACTTCTCCCATTCCAACAATCTAGTTCGCTCCTCCATGGCCAATTTCTTCTCCTTCAATGCCACCTTCCTCTCCTCGGCCGCCACCCTCCGCTCCTCGGCCGCCGCATCTTGGTTCCTTGCCATCTTCCTCACCTCGCCCGCTTCCTTTTTTGCGTTCACAATAGCTTCCATAGCATTTTTAGCTCGTCATGTCCTTTCCTCTCTTTTTTTCCGTCTTTCTTGCATCCATTTGGTCTTTTTGGCTTGGAGTACGCAGCCAAGTTTGATGTAGGGCTTCTCTTGCCGTCATCACTTGATGCCCCCTCCTCATGATCATCCAAATCAATAGTTTGCTTGCGTTTATTTCTCTCCTCATCATTGACACCATCACGGGGCTTCCATTTCTCATCATCCTTCCACACATCATTGCAACGAGGCAAGGTAAATGGTCTCCCTTTCTTGGTCTTCTTCTCCTCTCCTTGAAATAAGTTTTGTGCAATAGTGAGCTACAAACAAAGGAACAAGTTAGCACTTGAAACACCAAGAAGAAGCATGATGAACATGGAAGAATCATGAAAAAATGGCACTTACCCTATCTCTATCATTAGTGCCACTTGGGTTTAATGTGTCAACCGCCTTAAGTGTGGCCGCCCACCTTTGACAATCTCTGTTGATTGTTGACCACCGGGAGCGAAGAGATCTTTCCGAGCGGTCAATTCCACTTTTGTTGTGTAAATCAAAGTGCTCCTTCATCCGGATCCAATATGCATCTCTAGTTTGATCCCCTCCAATGGTGGCACCACTCGACACTTGCAACCATGTATAGCATAGCAAGATGTCTTCGTCCATGGTGTAGTTGCCTACTCTACCTTTCGATGCATCGATGATACCCTCAGCATCCTCGTCCACCTCAAACTCATGATCATCGAGATGCACATCGCTGGTTTGAGACCAATGAGAATTATTGGAGCCAACACCCATAGTTGACATATATGTCTCATCATTGAAACTACAAAGTATATACAACAAAGCAAATAAGCTATCCATATGTATGCACTCAAAAAACAACAACAAAAAAGTGGGCGAAATTTTACCTTGTGGGCATTTCATCGAACACCTTGTGCGCCTCGGCCCCTGGCGCAACAAGCGAGCTCACCGGCGCTTCGGTCGCCGCCGCATCCATCGCACGCCCTGCAAGCTTCTTTTTCGGCCGCCTAGAGGAGCCGTCTGTTGCCTTGTTCTTCTTCCCGGACACCTTGCCCGCGCCGCATTGGGGAGCTTCGAGAGGGGGGCACGTGGCTTCACGACGGGCGCCGGCGCGACGCCACCCACCGCCGAGGTCGTCTGTGGTGCCATGAAAAGGCCGCACGTGATACCGGTTCCTGGAGGAGCACCGGCGGAGGCGAAGCCAAAGTTCCCCGTGCTAGGGTTTGCGCCGGCATTTGCATCTCCAACCCTAGCGCAAAAAATGGCGTTTGCATCTCCAACAGTGGCTGTAAAAAATGCACGCAGGGTAAAAGTGGGTTTTAGTGCGTGCGGGACAGTTGCGCGTGCTCCAACAGCAGCCGGAGACTCAGACACGCGGGAAAAGATCACGCACACGCACGAAAAAGTGGCCGGGCACGCTCTAGTTTTGACGCGCGGCGTCCGACGCGCTTTATAAATGCAGCGTGCGCCATGCGCCCTCCCACCGCTCTCCTCCTCGCGATGCGCCCTCTGCTGCTCTCTTCCCGCTCTTTCTCGCCTCGCCGCCGGGGAGTTTCGGGCTACCGGGGCATCCGCGCGCGCTCCTCGGGCGCCTTCTCCGCCGAGATCCGGTCCGGCAACATGCACCTCGGCCTTGGCACTTTTGACACCGCCCACGAGGCCACCCGCGCGTACGACGTGGCGGCATGGCGCCTCTGGTGGCCTCGTAGGGACATAAACTTCCCCGATGTGCCACGCGGGAGCTGGCGCCTCCCCCGCAGCTTATCATCGACGAGGATCATCGCGACAATCGGAGGCGGGAGCGCCGTCTCAGCCTCGCCGAGTTGGACGACGAAGCCATGGCACTGTGGCGCCAACACTTCCCACATGACGTTAACAACGAGCGCCAGTTCTACACGCAAAGGAGGACGGAGAGGGCAGAGCGAGCCGGCTATCGCGAGGACATGTGTATGCGGAACGCGACCGCTCAATTCAACATCGACCTAGGAGCAGCGTCATCCTGGGACTCCGACGACGATCGGTACCTTGACGCCTTCATTGAGATGTTGGAGGAGGACATCACCGAGGCGGAGTCGGAGTCGGAGGACGACGAGGAGTAGTTGAACTATCTTTTTTTATCTATCTAGGCTATGAACTATCTATATACCGTTTTATCTATCGTTTTTATCTATCTATATGTACCTTTTATTTATCTATCTATGCCTATCGTATCGAGTTGGAGTCGAATGTGTACCGAGTCGGAGTAGAATGAGAAGGCGCGAGTAGTAAAAATATAGCGCGTCTATTGGAGCGGCGCGCGCAATTTTTATAGTGGCCGCTGGAGCCAGCGCTTCGCGGCGCGCAAAACTAACTATGAAGGCGATGTAAATGTTTTTTTAGCGCGTCGCGCATTGCGCGCCTGTTGAAGATGCTCTAATGTGAGACACAGACATACGGCACCCCCGTGGAAGCTAGGGTTTGAACGTGGGCAAAAAAAGCCCTGTGGGAGCTAGGGTTTGAACGGGGCAAAATAAGCTTTCCGGTTTCCTCTATTCGTCTCGGAGTCCATCTCCGGTTATTTCTTGCCTGATCATATTTGTGTCCTCTCGGGTTCCCTTTAGGTTTTGTTTTTTCCTGCTCGATTGGTATCATATCTACCTGGGTAAAGCCCCCCAACGAACGGATCGAGCAAAACCCGCGCCCCTCGATCGTACCTTCCACAGCTTCAATCTCATCGAGCAAAACCCGCGCCCCTCGATCGTACCTTCCACAGCTTCAATCTCCATGGCGCTCATCTTCAACGAAGATGGCACATACTCCATGGTGTACCCCGAGGGTACCACGCTAATCTGGCTCCTACCGGCTGACCGCCCCAAAGCTGCAGATCCAACACTTACCCCACCCAAGTCCGTCCTCCTCGACACCCTGGGCTATGTCGACGCCGACTGCAACGACACGACGGCCGCCTACGTCGGCGAGGACGGCAAGCACATCCAGGTGACCTTCTGGATGCACCACCCGCCGCTCGTCTCCTATTTCACTGTCCACTCCCCCGGGGTGAAACCCGACGCGTTCCCCGAGATGGCCAATGTCCTCGCGACGGACGGCGACCTCGCGCTCCTCCGCCTCCCCTCCGGCCCAGTAAATCCACTCAGCGATCTGCCCCCCGACAGATACTTCATCTACCGGATCGGCAGCGGCGCCGGCGGCGAGAAGCATCCTTGGCTTCGACAGCTCCCCAATCCCCCAAGCTCATATTTATGGACGATACCGTTGGTTTCCTGAACTACGGCACCCACGACCACGATAGGTTCTTCGCCGCTGCGTTCTACAAAGAGCACCCGCTCAGGCCTGGCGGATCCGTGAAATTCTACATCAGCCTGTTCGACTCCGAGACCTGGGCATGGACCAGAAAGGAGGTCTTCGTCGATTCGCCGGAGGCTTATCGTTACAGGTTCACCAACAAGGTGATCACGATCGGAGGAGTGCGCGGCTCGATCGCCTGGGTCGACCTCTCCAATGGCATCCTCATCCACGACCTGCTCCTGCGCAACAACAACATCCTTCGTTACATCCAGTTGCCGCCGTCGGAGCTGCCCGACCTCAGAACCAACTCTGTGCGGGACATGGCTGCTGTCAACGGCTGCCTAAAGTACGTCAGTATGAGCTACCCTTCTATGACCGAAAGCAGCACCAGCTACTACTTTGGAGATTGGCAGGCCAAGGCATGGAAGATGGCAATGTATCCTTCAGGGACCTGGCAATGGCAGGAGGACTACCATCTCAGAGCTTCGGAGATCACGATAGACGACCCGAGCCATCTTGAGCTGCTGCCTGATCTGCCCAACAGTTTTGACAAGAAGCGGGTCTTGACGAGTCTCCACGCAGGGAGTCCTGCATTGAGCTTGCATGATGATAACATTGTTTACATCATGACCAAGGTTGAGTACTCAGATCGCAAGGCATGGATGCTTGCCGTCAACACGAGCACCAAGGCTCTACAAGCGGTGGCTGAGTTGGACGCTGAAAGATACATGGGTTTCAGTTTCACCTACACCCAAAGTGGGATCTCCAAACATATGGGTGTTGAGTTAAAAGAAGATCATCCCCAGGATGATGCGGCCTCATGGACTACTGTCTCATACAAGAAAGAAAGGAAGAAAAGGAGGTGGTAACTCTATTGTGGGTGCTTACAAATGCATGACGAGCATCTATTGTGGGTGATGACATTTACTTCCGCTGTTTGCTTGCTCAATGTACGTGAATAACTGTATTCTCTAACTTGAAATCGTATATATGGGACTGCTATACATTGTGATGAATAATATATAGTGTTAGTTCAACAAAGCATTGGGCCTTTAGGACTAGGAACCCCATGCAAAAGTAGCATCTAGCTTAAGGCCTTGTCTCAAATGCAAGAACTAAAAACCTGGAGGACTTGAGATGTTTTTTGGACACCACACCAGGGCTTGCACCACACAGGAAAAACACAGCAAATCTTTCTTTTTTGACACAAAAGAGAAGAGACTATGAAGTGACTGCTAGAGGCATGTCTGGCTGCATTATATTGATATACATCGATAAATAGTCTTACAAAATTTACTAACGCTGCTAGAAGCATGTGTGGCTCCATTGTGTTGAAGGTTGGAGTATCGAAAATGCATCTCTGCACCCGAGCTCAACTTTGCTAACGCTGCTAGAAGCATGTGTGGCTTAGTATGTCCTTTTCTGACTACTTTGATTTATACTCCCTCTGTCTCAAAATAAGTGACTCAACTTTGTATTAATACAAAGTTGAGTCACTTATTTTGGGACGGAGGGAGTACATCTCAACCATCCAAGGTACACAGACAGTGATGCGTGCAGTGAACCAATTATTGACAAGAATGAGCAATATATTTGAGTCCTCTAGTAACAACACACATGAATGCTAAGTTGGCTAAGCCTATATACATGTAGGATACTTTCCTGGTCACTTCTCTAGCACTGGCATGAGCCACTCAAATTCCTGAGCTGTATGACAGCCTAGGTTCGAGACACAAGAGCAAGAGGGTTTTGATTGAAGTGATCATAGTAATCTTAACACTAGCATATCACGAATGGGAGTATTTGGAATGGGAATGGGTGGTGTTGGAAATGGTGTTAAACCACATCAGAATATGCTGATCCAGGCTTCGCCGGCAAGTCGGCTGGTTGCAGGGGCAGTCTCTGCCAGCTTACAAGGTTGTGACTGTGAATACTAAATTCGGTAGCAAGTGCCTTGTTGCAATTGCAATAGGCTCGTCGTTGCAAAATGCAAAAAACATGACTTTATTTTGCGAGCAGTCTCTTTCTTTAAAGGCGGCTGTAACATGACTTTTTTGCAATAAGGGCTTTGTTGCAATCGCAACAGGTCCTTTGTTGCAAATTGCACATGGACTTATTTTGCGAGACGCTGTAACCAAACTCTTTTGCATCCTAACAAAACTCTTTTGTAACGGGTTTTTAGTTGTAAAAAAAGCATCTCCTCTCACAGGCATGTCCATTGTCGGGGTCATGTTCTTCAACAAACGACACCACCTCTCTGCCCTACCACCCCGACCAATGCATTCCACCTCTCTCCACCTTCCTCCTCTCGTGCTCGCCCTGCCGACGCCCACCTTCCGCTGGCAATAATGATCGACAGAGCATAGCCCTCCCCTGCGCCACCCTAACCCACACATCCCACCTCCCTCCAACGTCCTCCTCTCGTGCTCGTCCTGCCAAGACCCACCTTCTACTGCCAGTAATGAATCGACACAACACAGTCCTGCCCCACCTTAGCCCCGGCTACGCGCCGCGCATGGCCTACCCATTCACTGTTGGAGAACGTTGCAGAAAACAAAAATTTTCCTACGGTTTCACCAAGATCCATCCAGGAGTTCATCTAGCAACGAGTGATTAGATGCATCTACGTACCTTGTAGATTGCGAGCGGAAGCGTTCAAAGAACGGGGATGATGTAGTCAAACACGACGTGATTCAAATCACCGATGATCTTAGCACCGAACGGACGATGCCTCCGCGTTCAACACACGTACGGAACGGATGACGTCTCCTCCTTTCTTGATCCAGCAAGGGGGGAAGAGAGGTTGATGAAGATCCAGCAGCACGACGGCGTGGTGGTGGATGCAGGGCGTCACAGTAGCAGGGCTTCGCCTATACTACGAGAGAGAGACGTAACGGGGAGAGAGGAAGCACCAAAGGCTATGGTATGAAATCCCTCCTCTCCCCAACTATATATAGGAGGACCAAGGGGGGTGGTGCGCAGCCTAGGAGATCTGATCTCCTAGGTGCGGCGGCCAGGGGAGGGTTTCCCTCCCCCCCAAGGCACCTCGGGGTGCCTTCCACCACTTGGACTCCTCCTTGGTGGAAACCCTAGGCGCATGGGCCTAGTAGGGCTGGTGCCCTTGGCCCATGTAGGCCAAGGCGCACCCCCTACAGCCCATGTGGCCCCCCGGGACAGGTGGCCCCACCCGGTGGGCCCCCGAGACCCCTCCGGTGGTCCCGGTACAATACCGATAACCCCGAAACTTGTCCCGATGGCCGAAACAGCACTTCCTATATATAATTCTTTACCTCCGGACCATTCCGGAACTCCTCGTGACGTCCGGGATCTCATCCGGGACTCCGAACAACATTCGGATTACTGCATATACATATCTTCATAACCCTAGCGTCACCGAACCTTAAGTGTGTAGACCCTACGGGTTCGGGAGACAAGCAGACATGACCGAGACGACTCTCCGGTCAATAACCAACAGCGGGATCTGGATACCCATGATGGCTCCCACATGCTCCACGATGATCTCATCGGATGAACCACGATGTCGAGGATTAATCAACCCCGTATACAATTCCCTTTGTCAATCGGTATGTTACTTGCCCGAGACTCGATCGTCGGTATCCCAATACCTTGTTCAATCTCGTTACCGGCAAGTCACTTTACTCGTACCGTAATGCATGATCCCGTGATCAACCACTTGGTCACCTTGAGCTCATAATGATGATGCATTACCGAGTGGGCCCAGTGATACCTCTCCGTTATATGGAGTGACAAATCCCAGTCTCGATCCGTGTCAACCCAACAGACACTTTCGGAGATACCTGTAGTGCACCTTCAGAATCACCCAGTTACATTGTGACGTTTGATACACCCAAAGCACTCCTACGGTATCCGGGAGTTACACGATCTCATGGTCAAAGGAAAAGATACTTGACATTGGAAAAGCTCTAGCAAACGAACTACACGATCTTTGTGCTATGCTTAGGTTTGGGTCTTGTCCATCACATCATTCTCCTAATGATGTGATCCCGTTATCAATGACATCCAATGTCCATAGCCAGGAAATCATGACTATCTGTTGATCAACGAGCTAGTCAACTAGAGGCTCACTAGGGACATATTATGGTCTATGTATTCACACGTGTATTACGATTTCCGGATAATACAGTTATAGCATGAATAAAGACAATTATCATGAACAAAGAAATATAATAATAATGCTTTTATTATTGCCTCTAGGGCATATTTCCAACATTCACTAGCTTCTTCCACCGACGATTGGCGTGCGCCCGCCCTCTTCGCACCGCCATGCCCTCCGCTTCTTCGGATCTGAGACGGCCACGACCCCTCGCCATTAGATCTTCGAACCGCAGGCCCTGACATGGCCAGTGTTCATCGCTGTGGGGATCCAGCGGTCATCGCCGCTACCTTCACCCAGGCGGTCGCCGCCGCTGTTCAGCAACAAAACCTTTGTTGGAGTCAAAAGGATTGCAACAAGGGCGAAGTTGCAAACCAGGCTATAATGGAGGTTGCTTAGGAGTCGTCCAATTAAAACATACATGATCGACGCATGCTAAGAAATTATCATGAATACAAGCATTTCCCAAAGCATATTTCCCAAAATTCTTGCAAAACCGCAACCAAATTTACCGCCTTTACGCCAACATAGCCCTTCCCAGGCTATGCACAGCATTACGATTTTTATTTGACAGCACAACATTACGAAATTCATCCAATCGAGTACCATCGAAGCGGGATTAGAGCCAGATTGACATTTATTCAAGACACCATAGGTTTTTTTTTGAGATGAGACAAAGACACCATAGGTAGTATTTCATCGTCGGGTTGATGCTGTCGTGACATCAAAAAGCTAGACAAAGAGATCTTAAGTCCGGCCCAAGACACAGGACACCAGAGCAACGACCAGCGGCAGACGGGTGGGAGCTAGGGTTCGAACGTGGGCACGAAAACCTGCGCTCCAAAATCATACCCGATTTCTAAAGAAATCAAGGGTTTACACTATTCGCCTCCGACCGAGTCCATCTCCGGTTATTGCCTGATCATATCTGTGTCCTCTCGGGTTTAGGTTTTGTTTTTCCTTCTAGTCCAGGCTCGATTGGTCTCATGTCCACCTGAGTAAAGCCCCACAACGAACGGATCGAGCAAAACCCGCGCCCCTCCTCGATCGTCCCTTCCACAGCTCCAATCTCCATGGCGCTCATCTTCAACGGAGATGGCACATTCTCCATGGCCTACCCCCAGGGCACCACGCGGATCTGGCTCCGTCCGGCTGACGGCCCCAAAGACGATCCAACACTTTCCCCACCCAAGTCGGTCCTCCTCGACACCCTGGGCTATGTCGACGGCAAGTGCAACGACACGATGGCCGCCTACGTCGGCGAGGACAGCAAGGGCGTCCAAGTGACCTTTTGGATGCACCACCCGCCGCTCGTCTCGTATTTCACCGTTCACTCCCCCGGCGTGAAACCCGACACGTTCCCCGAGATGGCCAAGGTCCTCACGACGGACGGTGACCTCGCGCTCCTCCGCATCCCCCGCTTACCAGTAGACCCTGTTAGAATATGTATAGGATAGAGATAGTTTCATTAAAAACTACATCTCGAGAAATATATATATACGGCCAGTTGCAATTTCTAGGCACTTGTATCCCTTGTGAAGATTACTATAGCCTAAAAAAACACATTGAGTGGAACGGAATTCAAGCTTATGATGATTATATGGACGTAAATTTGGATAGCAAGCGCACCCAAATTTTTTGAGAGAGTTGTAGTCCGGTATTTGATGATAGAGACGTTCCAACGGAGTACATTTGCCAATGACTTTACTTGGAAGACGATTAATGAGATATGTTGCTGTAAGAAACGCTTCATTCCAATATTTTAGTGTCATAGACGCATGAGCAAGAAGGGAGAGACCAACTTCAACAATGTGATGGTGTTGGCGCTCGGCAGAACCGTTCTGTTGATGAGCATGTGAGCAAGAAACATGATGTTGAATGCCTATGCTACGGAAAAAGGAGTTGAGTTTTTCGTACTCCCGTCCCCAGTCACTTTGAACTGTAAAGATTTTCCTGTTAAAGTGCCTTTCAACAAGTTTCTGAAATTCTTGGAAGATAGAGAAGACTTCAGATTTATATTTGAGCAAATAAATCCAAGTAAACTTGCTATAGTCATCAATAAAACTAACATAGTATTTATTTTTTCCAAAAGAATCTCTTGCATGACCCCATACATCACTGAAAATAAGCTCTAAAGGAGCATGAGACATACTATTTGACTTGGGATAAGGAAGTTGGTGGCTCTTGGCACACTGACAAGCTTCACAAACTGACTCACTATTTTGACTATGTGACAAAGAAAGTTTGTCTTTATTGACTACTTGCTTAACTATGATCGATGATGGGTGTCCTAATCTTTGATGCCACCTTTCCAAAGAGGGTTTGATGGCAGAATAAACTTGACAACTCTTGCGACTAAGTGCTCCAGATGTGATGGGGTAGAGTCCTCCAATGCATCTACCGTGATGAAGAAGTTCCCTCGTTGCCCGGTCCTTTATAAAAAAGTAACGAGGGTCAGTTTCAAAGAAGACATTATTATCAATGGCTAGACGAGACATAGAGGCAAGGTTTTTGTCAGCTTGTGGAACATGAAGGACATCCTTAAGGACTAGATCACGGTTGAGATTAGGGGAATTAATGAAAGCTTATCCAATGTGACAAATATCCATACCTCCACCACTAGCCGCGGTGTGAATCTGGTCGCCGCCGTGGTATGTCTCTCTGAGCGCAAGTTGCTCTAACTCGCTGGTGACATGATCTGTTGCACCCGAGTCCACGTACCAAATGCCATCTCCTCCTCCTCCTTCTTCACAGATGGCTGCAGCACCATGACAAGCGTCGGGGATGAAGTCTTCATCATATCTGTGCCAGCAGTCCATGACCTCATGGCCCGGCTTCGTGCACAGTTGACAACGAGGACGACGATTTGAAGAAGCGCGATGGCTGTTGTTGTTATTGAAGCCGCCGCCTCCTGCGTTGTTGTTGAAGCCGCCGCCTCCTGAGTTGCTGCCACCACCAGAACGAGCACCCTCGCCCTGGTAGTTGCCGCGACCACGAGCGCCGCTGTTGCCGTTGCGGCTCTGGCCCTGGTGACCGCGTCCACGACCGCGCCCGCGAGCCGCGGAGTTGACAGAGGACTGTCTGATGTTGGTGTCGTGGAGGAGCGCGAGACGAGCATCAAAGCTCAAGAGCTGGCTGTACAGCTCCTGAACCGAAACTGGCTCAACCCTAGCAGACAGAGCGGACACGACTGGATTGTAGTCCAGGTCGAGGCCAGCCATGATCTTGGAGATGATCTCGGGGTCGAGAAGAGGGACTCCGGTGCAGCATGCGATTTCATCTGTAAGAGTTTTGATTTTGCCAAGATATTCAACCATGGACATGTTACCTTTCTTCGGGTTTGTGAGCTCGATGCGAGTGTTGATGGCCCGACTTTGGCTCTGGGCGGCGAACATGGCGTTGATGGCGCTCCATACTTCTGCCGGCGTCTAGAGAGTGGCGACTTGAGCGAGGATCACACGGGACAAAGATCACATCAGATACCCCTGGAGTTGCTGCTGATGTGCGTACCAGAGGGTTCGGGAGAAGTTGGCGATCTGTTCGTCTTTGCCATCTTTGGTGATGGTGAGGGCGGCCGGTGGTTCCGGACTCTTCCCGTTAAGGTGGTGCTCCATCTGTGCGCCTCTAATCTACGGGAGCACGACAGCCTTCCATAGAAGGAAGTTTCCCCTTGATAGCTTCTCCTGCGGTGGCGGTCTGAGAGGAACAGATCTGCTGCTGGATGATGATGCGAAGGTGGAGGACGTGGAGGTGGAAAGCGCGCTTGTGGTGGAAGATAGGGCTGCGGAGGAAGACATGATCTCGGCCGCGGGGAAGGTAGCTAGATGCGATCTTCGATCTAAGAGGAAGATGCTCTGATTACCATGTAAGTTTGGTTGGAAGCGTTGAACCCTTTGGTCTCGGGCCGCATGTATATATATTGGCAATGCCTTGGAGTACAAGAAGAGATCAGAGAAGAATCGATAACGAGAGAAGAGAGAAAATGAGATAGAGACAGATTACAATTTGAATGAAACTATCTCTATCCTATACATATTCTAATAGACCCCTTCAGCGATCAGCCCGCCAACAGATACTTCATCTACCGGATCGGCGGTGGCGCCGGCGGCGAGAAGCAGCCTTGGCTTCGACAACTCCCCAATCCCCACAAGCTCATATTTACCAACCGTACGGTTGGTCTCCTGAACTACGGCACTCATGGCCAGGCCGACGATAGGTTCTTCGCCGCCGCATTCTACCAAGAACACCCGCTCAGGCCTGGCGCTCCGTGAAGTTCTATATCAGCCTGTTCGACTCCGCGACCTGGGGATGGAGTAGAAAGGAGGTTTTCGTCGACTCGCCGGAGACTTACCGTTACAGGTTCACCAACAAGGTGATCACTGTTGGAATAAGGGGTGAAGTCTAAAATAAACCCTATGATTGTAGAGCTCGACGCAAATGAACCTCCACCTTCAAATCCCTGAAGTTTGTACCCTTTACTCTGCAATCCCGGTCATTTTCAACCTTGCGCGCCTATCCAAACGGGGATTTCCTACGTGGAGTCAAAATAGGCCAGGATGGAAGGGTTATACAACACGTACGTGGGGGACCCGCTTGTCAACAGGAGAAATGCGGGCACTTGGATTCGAACAAGAGAACTACAGGTTGGTCTGCCTGTAGCACAGCTGCGCCTGAGAGCAAGAGAACTACAGGTCGGTAATGGGTATGACTCTTGTCAACTAAACAACTCTATTTCCATATGTACTGTGTTCATCCTCAGGGGCATCAATATATACTGTAGAAAATTACATGGAGTGAGGGAGAAGAGATACACACGCGCACACACAAACACAACACACAAACACAACTAACTCTAACCTCTGATCATATTTTTACGTGAGGATAGAGCGGGAAGGTGCATACATGCACGATCGCATGCACAGCCGCGGGCCGCGGCAGCGTGAGACCAGCACGGGTGCTCAACGGCATAGTCTAACAAGAACAAGACCACGAGGCCGACGGGAAGCACTGCACTGTGGTTGGCGATGGCCGTGTGATCGCAGACGACGGCGACGTCCACACTCTCACGTGCGGGCGCGACATCCTGGAGGACGAGGTAGACGTACACGCGCCTCCGGTCATCCCATGTGCTGGCCGATGTTGGCGACGGCCAGCATGTGCTCGGTGACATGGGCGACGGCGACGACGAGCTAGGACGAGGCGCTCGTCGACATGGGCTCAAGTCGCCCGCGTCCGCAGCCTGGCTGATTTGGCGCGCCTTTGTTGTGCCCGCGTTCAGACTCCAGCGCCGGGTCCCTATGATATTTTCAGTGCAAGCTCATCGGCGGCTGGGAAGCAGTGTTCAGGAGCGCTGGGGCCGCCCAAAGAGCCGTCACACATCGAGTGACGCCACCAGCAAGGCGATGCGCATGGCCGTCCATCAAGAGGGAGCGGCCTTACATCGCTGTGGACAAGTGGGACCCACACCGATGTGGCAGTCAATAGTTTGGTCAGATACAACGATCCCGGCCTTCAGGTGCCACATCATCAAATCCACTCCTAAAACGGCCTCAAGGTTGATTTAGATCGGGATTAGATAGTATGGCATATGGACTTCAGGGATTCAAAAGTGAGGGTTCAATTGCGACGAGGCGTACTAATTCAAGGTTTGTTTCAGACTCACTAGTAGAAAACAGGGCTTTGGTCCAGGCCGGGTCAGCCCATTAGTCCCGGTTTAGTCTAGAACCGAGACCAATGTGGGCATTGGTCCCAGTTCGTGAGCCCAGGGGGGCGGCCGGGCCACGTGGGCCATTGGTCCCGGTTCATCTGGACCTTTTGATCCCGATTGGTGGCATGAACCGGGATCAATGGGCCTCGCTCCTGGCCCATCACCATTGGTCCCGGTTGGTGGCTTGAACCGGGACCAAAGGCTCCCCTTTAGTCCCGGCTCATGTCACCAACCGGGACCAATGAGGTGCCTATATATACCCCCTCGCGCAAGAGCAGAGCACAGTGCTCTGTTTTTTCTGGCCGAGGGGGAGAGGGCTTTGTGGTGCTCTAGCTCACCTCCTATGCACATGAGGTGTTCGATGGAATGCCCGAGCCACACTACTTAAGCTTTCTCCTCTCGAAGCTCGACCTCCAAGCTCCATTTTCCTCGAGATTTGTCTAGATTTAGCGGTCCGTCACGTCCTGTCCCTGTCTTCACCGCCGTCGATCACCCGCGCCGATCTCATCACCGACACCATCGTGGTAAGCCTCTTGTTCTTATCTTCTTTCTGAAAGGAAAAATATTCTTACTTGTATTTTTAGATAGATACTTGTATCATTTTCTTACATTTATTATTGCATCTTATATAGTACGATGGTTTTGGTATCCGCCCCCGTCGGCCCTCGTCTTGTCTATGATTCGGATGTGGTATGTATATTATCTTTATAACTATTGGTTCATCTATTGTTTATGAAAATTATGCCGACCAACGTGACATAGATTTTATTTATCTAGGATGTATGTGAATCGGAAATGCCAACCGACCCTATTGTCGAGAGGTTAAATTTAGTTGAAGAAGAAAACAATTTGTTGAAGGAAAAAATAAAAAAATTGAGGAGGAGAAGATGATATTGGAGTTGCATGTTGCGGATGTCGTCGATGATCACAAGATCAAGATGGATGCAATGCGCTTGAAGATT
Source organism: Triticum urartu (assembly GCF_056163025.1). Classification (NCBI taxonomy): domain Eukaryota; kingdom Viridiplantae; phylum Streptophyta; class Magnoliopsida; order Poales; family Poaceae; genus Triticum; species Triticum urartu. The sequence continues at coordinate 519,248,744 of NC_141877.1, forward strand.
AGAAAGATTAGAAAATATGCCATTCATACTGAGGCTTGGTATCATTATGCCGTTGGATCAATTGTTACCTTGGTTGCGATTATGATCGCATTTGTTTTCGCATTGAAATGTTTTACATAGTTTCAATGTATGGTTTAATTAATTAGATGCTCTGGAGAGCTATATGTTGTTAGATGAGAACTATATATGCACTTTGGTTTTAATGTGATGATGAACTTCTATTAATTTAGACACTTAATTATATATAATGCACGTAGATGAACCGGCAATGGATGTACGGTGACAGACACACCCGCGAGTACATTAAGGGCGTGCATGAGTTTCTCGATGCGGCTGAGGCAAACAAGCAGAATGGTTTTATGTGTTGTCCATGCACTGAATGTGGGAATACGAGGTCTTACTCTAACCAGAAAATCCTTCACTCCCACCTGCTTTACAAGGGTTTCATGCCACACTATAATGTTTGGACGAGGCACGGAGAAATAGGGGTTATGATGGAAGACGGCGAAGAAGAAGACTACGATGACAACTATGTGCCCCCTGAATACGGTGATGCTGCAACGGGGGGAGCTGGTGAAGATCAAGAGGAACCAGATGATGTGCCCAATGATGCTGCAACGAGTGAAGCTGCTGAAGATCAAGAGGTACCAGACGATGTGCCCGATGATGATGATCTTCGCCGGGTCATTGTCGATGCAAGGACGCAATGCATTAGTCAAAAGGAGAAGCTGAAGTTCGATCGCATGTTAGAGGATCACAAAAAAGGGTTATACCCCAATTGCGAAGATGGCAACACAAAGCTCGGTACCGTACTGGAATTTCTGCAGTGGAAGGCAGAGAATGCTGTGGCTGACAAAGGATTTGAGAAGCTACTGAAAATATTGAAGAAGAAGCTTCCAAAGGATAACGAATTGCCCGACAATACATACGCAGCAAAGAAGGATTGGAGGTGGAGAAGATACATGCATGCCGTAATGACTGCATCCTCTACCGCGGTGCATACAAGGATCTGAACGCATGCCCGATATGCGGTGCATTGCGGTATAAGATCAGACGAGATGACCCTGGTGATGTTGACGGCGAGCCCCCCAGGAAGAGGGTTCCTGCGAAGGTGATGTGGTATGCTCCTATAATACCATGGTTGAAACGTCTGTTCAAAAACGAAGAGCATGCCAAGTTGATGCGATGGCACAGTGAGAACCGAAAGAAAGATGGGAAGTTGAGAGCACCCGCTGACGGGTCGCGGTGGAGAAAAATCGAGAGAAAGTACTGGGATGAGTTTGCAAAGGACCCAAGGAATGTATGGTTTGCTTTAAGCGCAGATGGCATTAATCCTTTCGGGGAGCAGAGCAGCAATCACATCACCTGGCCCGTGACTCTATGTATGTATAACCTTCCTTCTTGGATGTGCATGAAGCGGAAGTTCATTATGATGCCAGTTCTCATCCAAGGCCCTAAGCAACCCGGCAACGAAATTGATGTGTACCTAAGGCCATTAGTTGAAGAACTTTTACAGCTGTGGAATGAAAACGGTGTATGTACGTGGGATGAGCACAGACAGGAGGAATTTAACCTTAAGGCGTTGTTGTTCGTGACCATCAACGATTGGCCCGCTCTCAGTAACCTTTTAGGACAGACAAACAAAGGATACCACGGATGCACGCACTGTTTAGATGACACTGAAAGTATATACCTGGACAAATGCAGAAAGAATGTGTACCTGGGCCATCGTCGATTTCTTCCGACCAACCATCAATGTCGAAAGAAAGGCAAGCATTTCAAAGGCGAGGTAGATCACCGGAAGAAGCCCGCCATGCGCACCGGTGATCACGTACTTGCTGTGGTCAATGATTTACACTACGTAATCTTTGGAAAGGGTCCCGGTGGACTAGCTGTTCCGAATGACGCTGAGGGACACGCACCCATGTGAAAGAAGAAATCTATATTTTGGGACCTACCCTACTGAAAAGACCTAGAGGTCCGCTTCTCAATCGACGTGATGCACATGACGAAGAATCTTTGCGTGAACCTGATAGGCTTCTTGGGCGTGTATGGGAAGACAAAAGATACACCTGAGGCACGGGAGGACCTGCAACGTTTGCACAAAAAAGACGGCATGCCTCCTAAGCAGTATAAAGGTCCTGCCAGCTACGCTCTTACGAAAGAAGAGAAAGAAATCTTTTTTGAATGCCTGCTCAGTATGAAGGTCACGACTGGCTTCTCGTCGAATATAAAGGGAATAATAAATATGCCAGAGAAAAAGTTTCAGAACCTAAAGTCTCATGACTGCCATGTGATTATGACGCAACTGCTTCCGGTTGCATTGAGGGGGCTTCTACCGGAAAACGTCTGATTAGCCATTGTGAAGCTATGTGCATTCCTCAATGCAATCTCTCAGAAGGTGATCGATCCAGAAATCGTACCAAGGCTAAGGAGTGATGTGGCGCAATGTCTTGTCAGTTTTGAGCTGGTGTTCCCACCATCCTTCTTCAATATCATGACGGACGTCCTAGTTCATCTAGTCGACGAGATTGTCATCCTGGGGCCCGTATTTCTACACAATATGTTCTCCTTTGAGAGGTTCATGGCAGTCCTAAGGAAATATGTCCGTAATCGCGCTAGGCCAGAAGGAAGCATCTCCATGGGCCATCAAACAGAGGATGTTATCGGGTTTTGTGTTGACTTCATTCCTGGCCTTAACAAGATAGGTCTCCCTAAATCGCGGTATGAGGGGAGACTGACTAGAAAAGGCACTCTTGGAAGAGACTCAATAATATGCAGGGACGGATATTCTTGGTCTCAAGCACACTACACAGTTCTACAGAACTCTACCTTGGTGACCCCGTATGTCGATGAACACAAGAACAGTCTACGCTCCAAACACCCAGAGCAGTGCGACAACTGGATTACATGTGAACACATCAGGACTTTCAGCAGTTGGTTGGAAACACATCTCAGAGGTGACAACACTGTTTGTGATGAGTTGTACTTATTGTCCAGGGGACCATCTTTGACTGTATTGACTTACAAAGGATACGAGATAAATGGGAATACATTTTACACGATCGCCCAAGATCAAAAGAGCACCAACCAAAACAGCGGTGTCCGCTTTGATGCAGCAACCGAGAGCGGAAAGGATACATATTATGGTTATATAGTGGACATATGGGAACTTGACTACGGACCTGATTTTAAGGTCCCTTTGTTTAAGTGCAAATGGATCAATCTGTTAGGCGGCGGGGTACAGGTAGACCCACAGTACAGAATGACAACAGTGGATCTGAAAAATCTTGGATACACTGACGAACCGTTCGTCCTACCCAATGATGTGGCACAGGTTATCTATGTGAAGGACATGTCTACCAAACCGAGAAAAAGAAAAGATAAGGAAGCGAATACATCATACGATGAGCCAAAGCGCCACATAGTTCTTTCAGGAAAAAGAGACATTCTGGGAGTGGACGGCAAGACAGACATGTCTGAAGATTATGAAAAGTTTTATGAAATTCCTCCCTTCAATGTCAAGGCTGGCCCATGCATCCTGATAAACAATGAAGATTATCCATGGTTACGGCGCAATAATCAAATGACACAAGTGAAGAAAAAGTGAATACTTTCTCTCGCAACTATTATGATGATACCATGCCAACTTTGTAACACAAGAACATGCTACCATTATCCGTTTTGTACATGCACATGCTATGTGGGTGAAATTATGACACCATCCCAACTTTCAACTTTTTCAGAGTTCATTTGAAATGCTTTCATGTCTTATGGTTCAAGGTTTTATGTGTTGAGGCAAATGGATCAATATGTCAGGAGGCGGGGTACAGGTAGACCCACAGTACGGTATGACAACAGTGGATCTAAACAATCTTGGGTACACAGACGAACCATTCGTCCTAGCCAATGATGTGGCGCAGTTATTGTCCGAAACTTTGATACTTCGAAAGTGATTGTCCATTTTGTACACGAAGTGCATCAAGTTTTTGTCGTAACCCTCTCTACTTTTTGGAACATGCTATGTGGGTGAAATGATGATACCATGCCAACTTTCAACCATTTCAAAGTTCATTTTAATTGCTTTCCAATTTTAGGGTCATTTAGCTCAAAGAATGAATTAATAGCAAACAGAATGAACTACAAAACTTTTATGAAAATAAAAACAATTAATTAAAATATTATGTTATGATCAACTAAAATAAAACTATAATATTCTTCAATAGCAAAAAGAATATATTTTTTGTGACCTAAAATCAAACTATAAGTATTTAATTGTAAGTATAAATAAAAAATAAATAGCAAAAAAGAAAAAAAAAATAGTAAAGTTATTCATAAACTAGTGATTCACACAAATTTTAAAAAATACAAATTTAAACTATTCAAAATTTTAAAACTAATGGCACTAACAGAAAGTTTATAATTTTTGTGACCTAAAATAAAAAAAATCACTAAAAAACTATAAGTATTTAGTTGTGAGTATAAATAAAAAATAAATAAAAAAAATTCTATTTTTATAGTAAAGTTATTCATAAACTAGTGATTCACACAAATTTTAAGTATAAAATAAAACTATAATGCCACGAACCGGGACCATTGCTCTGGGTATATAAGATAGCACTTGTGAAAATTTCGCCAACCGCTCCCATTCGCCCCCGACGCCCCCAGGCCGTTCGTCCTCGTCGTCGCCGCCCCGAGCCCGTCGTCGCCCGCTCCCCGTCGCCGTCGCCCCGCGCCGCCGCAGGCCTTGTCCCCTTTGCTGCTTGCGTCGTCGCCGGCCTCCTCCTCGTCGCTGCGTGCGCCATCTCCGGCCCCCTCCCCGTCGCCCCGCGCCGCGTCGTCGGCCTCCCCCGCACCGTCATCGCCGTCGCCCTGCCCCGCCCCATTCCTCGCCGCCGAACGTGCGCCCCCTGCCCCGTCGCCGTCCTCGCCGCCGAACCCGCACCTCTGCCCCTTCCTTGGTCCGGCCGGCGCCGCCCATCCCCTGTTCCTTTTTTTCATATATTATATGCTTGTTTTTTTCAGATTATATATATGTATATATGTGAGCATATGTATTGTGTATGCTGCTTCTTTTCAGATTTTTTTTCATACATATGATGATTTGTATTTTGCTTTTTTATAAAAATGTATATATGTTTGTATGTTCTCTGTGTATATATGTTCATATATGCAAAAAAGTTAGATTTATATATTTAGAAAAGGATTATCTATATATGTTCTCTGATTTAGTACATTTTAGGTTAGTTTCATTTTTAGAAAAGTTTTATATATTTAGGAGAGGAAAAGGAAAATAAGAAGAGGAAAAAGGAGAAGAAGAGGAGAGGAAGAAAAGGAAGAGGAGAAGAAGAAAGGAATAGAGGAGAAGAATAAAAAATAGAATTTTTTTTCTTCTTTTTTTTCTTCGATCTTCTCCTCTATTCCTTTCTATATGCAAAAGTTACAATTTTAGAAAAGTTTTATATATGCAAAAGTTACAATTTTAGAAAAAGAAGGATAGGAAAGAAGAAAATAAGAAGAGGAAAGAAAGAAGAAGAGGAGAGGAAAAGAAGAGGAGAAATAAATAATTAAGAAGAAGAAAAAAGAAGAAAAAGAAGAGGAGAAGAAGAAAGGAATAGTGGAGAGGAAGAGAAAAATAGAATATTCTATTTTCTCTTCCTCTCCACTATTCCTTTCTTCTTCTCCTCTTTTTTTTCTTCTTTTTTTCTTCGATTTTCTCCTCTAGCTATTCCTTTCTTCTTATCCTCTTTCTTCTTCTTCTTCTTCTTAATTTTTATCAGGAACGAGGGTGTCGAGGATCGCCGAGGGGTCGAGGGTCGGGAACTAGGGTAGAGGGTCGAGGTTCGTTAAGGGGTCAAGGGTCGAGGGTTTCAGGTTCGAGGTTTCTATAGGGTCTAGGGATCGAGGGTCGAGGGTTCCAGGGTCGTCTAGGGGTCGAGGGTTTCAGGGTCGTCGAGGGTTCGAGGGGTCGAGGATCGCCGAGGGGTCGAGAGAGGTTTCCTGGTGTCAAAGTATTGAAGAAATCCATGGCTTCATCATTTGCCGGAAGTAACCAGGGCATGACGAAGTCCTCCAAAGTTATTTTGGAATGGTGTCCCGGATAGGATAATTTGCCTTTTTGTATGAATTTCAGCAAAGACCTTCCAAAAAACGATATTTGGAAGGTATTGCTGAACTTTGTACCAAAAAGCGAATTATCTTATCTAGGACTCCGTTCCAAAATAACTTTGGAGAGCTTCGTACCATCATGCACATGTTACTTTCGCCTAATGATGAAGACATGGTTTTGTTGAATCCTTTGACACTAGGCAACCTTCCGACCCCTCGGCGATCCTCTCGAACATGAGAGGAAGAAGAGGATCGCCGAGGGGTCGAGGGTTCCAGGGTCGTCGAGGGTTCGAGGGGTCGAGGATCGCCGAGGGGTCGAGAGAGGTTTCCTAGTGTCAAAGTATTGAAGAAATCCATGGCTTCATCATTAGCCAGAAGTAACCAGGGCATGACGAAGTCCTCCAAAATTATTTTGGAATGGTGTCCCGGATAGGATAATTTGCCTTCTTGTATGAATTTCAGCAAAGGCCTTCCAAAAAACGATATTTGGAAGGTTCTTGCTGAACTTTGTACCAAAAAGCGAATTATCCTATCTAGGACTCCGTTCCAAAATAACTTTGGAGAGCTTCGTACCATCATGCACATGTTACTTTCGCCTAATGATGAAGACATGGTTTTGTTGAATCCTTTGACACTAGGCAACCTCCCGACCCCTCGGCGATGCTCTCGAACATGAGAGGAAGAAGAGGATAAAAAAAGAAGAGGAAGAAGAAAAAAGAGAGGAGAAGAAAGAATAGAGGAGTTCTTCTCCTCTATTCTTTCTTCTCCTCTTTTTTTCTTCTTCTTCCTCTTTTTTTATCGGGAACGAGGGTCGTCGAGGGACATAGATGTAGTGTCGTCGTTGTCGATATATACCCCCTCCCGATAGCTTACTATGATTAGGTAGCTAGTTCTACGTTTGGCACTAATATATCCATTTGTCATGTTTGAATAATAATTGCCATGTTGTAAATATTTGTAGAAACTATGGACACCGCCCTAGACGAAGCAAAAGAAGCGTTGTTGAGGGACATAATCGCAGAAGGAAGTGATGTCGTCTCGTTGTTTCTCAACGACACCGATGGTCTGGAAGGAGAGGGTGAACAAGCTGGCTACGGTGACCTAATGCCGGTGCAAAAAGAAGAACATGAGAACGGTTCCGGTGACCCAATGCCGGTGCAAGAAGGAGACCGTGATGACGGCTCCGGTGACCGAACCGAGTCCGGCCAGGTATATATATTAGTTAAGCCTGTGCTAACTAGCTGATTGATGCATTCATTGTTTTGGTATGTACACATATTAATTAAGTCTTTGTTCTTTTTTCTAGCCCTCCGGGTCGAGCACAACTTCGGTAAAGAGACGAGGCCCGAAGAAAAAGTTGAGCTCCGATGAAAAGTTTGAGATCATAGCAATCGCGCCCAACGGCCAACCGATTGAACCCCTTCGGACAAAGAGCGCATTTGTTGCTCGGTGCGGGGTTCTGGTTAGGGACAAGATCCCGATAAGCATCCAGCAATGGTTTAAGCCGGCTACAGAAGACCCTGAGGTGTTTTATGTCAATGATATGCAGAAAAATGATCTTTGGACTGAGCTGAAGTCAAATTTCACCCTACCGCCAGAGGATAATCCAGAGAACCCAGTTAAAGAGCGATTAATCAAGTCTTTTGCTCTTAAGAGGATGACAAAACTATTCAGGAGGTGGAAGAAAGAGTTGAATAAGTTTGTCGAAAATAATGAGACACCAGAATTCAAGGGCAGATATGAGAAGATCAGAGATCACTGGCCCGCATTTGTGGCCCACAAGACACCGGAAAAGAGTAAGAAGATGTCGGCGACAAACAAGAAAAATGCTGCGAAGAAGATGCTTCACCATCGCACGGGGTCAGGTGGCTACCTCATAGCCCGGCCTAAGTGGGCCAAGACTGAGAATGATCTGGTTGATAAAGGGATTGAACCAGAGACAATTAGCTGGCCAGACCGTTGCCGGACTTGGTTCTTCGGGGCTGGCGGAACTTTGGACCCTGTAACAGGGAAGTGCATTTGGACGAATGATCAAATGGACATACCAGTCAGAAAGCTTAAGCAGTATATCGAAGCAGCGCAGCAAGGGAATTTCTTTCCAGACAGAGAGAACGACGAGCTCACAATGGCCCTCGGGAATCCTAAGCACCCTGGACGGACACGAGGCACGCCAGGCTCCATTCCGTGGAAGGTTGGATTTCCGGACGCAGGCGGTTACAAATCCCATGAGAGGAGGAAAAAAGTGCAGCAGACCCAAATGCAGGCGCTGCAAGCAAGGGTAGACGTGATAGAGGAACGAGAAGCAAATCGCAGCAAACGTACTGCCGAAGCCTCCCCCGAAGCTACCCCGCCATCTCAGCGCAGAAGCAGCGTGGCTTCCACCGAGCTGCTTCAGCCGGAGCATGCCTTGATGGCTCCTGCCAGCTATCCCGTGGATGCTATCACGGAGTCTCAAAATTGCCACCTTATGATGCAATGGATGAATTTGAAGGTCAAGGCGGCTGTTGGCTCTGTTTATCCTACTGAACCCGGCGCAACTTTTCATTGCCGGCTGATTCCAGAAGGATATGCTAGGGTGATGGTGGATGAAATAACGGAGGGATTTGATGACCTCCAGCTTGACCACCCTACCGGTGAAGGGGAGACTCGGCTGGGGTCTTCTCTGAAGACTCCATGCCTATGGCGGAAGGAGCTCATCAACCTTCCGAACTGGACGAATCCGCCTCCTCCTCCTTCTCCGGCGAGTCAGGGCACTCCGCCTCCTCCACCGCCTCCTCCTCCGGCGAGTGACGATCAGAGCCCTCGACCGGCTCCTTCTCCGGCGCGTGGTGGCACTCCGCCTCCTTCTCCGCCTGCGCCGACGCGCCCGAGCAGCCAGCCTCCTCCTTCTCCGCCTCGTCAGCAAGGGCGGAAGAGACCTGCCGCCGCTCCAGCTGCTCCGGCGCGTCGTAGTCCTTCTCCTCCGCCTCGTAAGCAAGTAAAGAAGACAACCGCTCCGTCTGCTCGGTCGGCGTCTAGCAGTACAACCAGAGGCGGGAGGACATACAGATTCGGTCCTTCTCTGAAGACTCCAGAGAAGTTACCATATGAGAGGACCCCAGAGGAGAACGCCGAGATTGCGCGAACCAAAGTGGATGACTGGTTTCAAGGGTTGAGAGCAAAGAGACATCCACCTCTGGAGGAGAAGGTAGATCCGATGAAAGTGAAGCGCACTCTGGCTGCCCTGGCAAAACCACCCAAGTCTCCGCCGAAAGGCAACTATGAGCGCATTATTGCAAATACATGGGCCGAAGCGGAGCGGTAGGGAAGTACAGTCGGTGATCAAAGGCTGAAAGAACGACGAGCAGCTGGGAAACAAATTGCCCAGCTCGGCGAACAAGTGAAGCAATCGTGCCCCCCCCTCAAGGTGCCTAGCGACATCGTCGATCCGAGGATGGTGCCCGCTTATGGCAATGTTGACGATTACCTGCCCGATGATGTACATTATGATACCATGGAGGTGCAGATACACAGATACGAGTACGGGAAGCCTCTCGTCAAAGATGAAAAATCTTTAACAACGATGATGCGAAGATTACATGATTGGTACTTGAAAATCTGCAGAGAGTCTGGGGGGAGGAGTACTTTGTATGCGAGAGTTAAACCGGAGCATGACCTCATTGGAATTGAACTGTTGCCTATTCCATTTGAGGAGTTCTATCAGTTTTTCAATCAATTGGCCCTCGATAAAACAACGATCACCTGCTACTGTCTGTAAGTACTACTACTTCTGTCATTAAGTCTTTCTATATAGCTCATCTCTTTCATTGCATGTATTTATAATTATCCTCACTATATTATGCAGAATGAAGATCGCTGAATTGAAGAAAAGACAAATCGGTGATATTGGGTTCATTAACACATATCTCATAGATGCAACTGAGGTTCAACATCGTCCCAAAGATACCGAGGCCAACTTGCTACGATCATTCAAAAAAATGAAAACAAAGATATAATACTCTTTCCTTACAACTTCAAGTGAGTGTTACTATCTTGTGCATATTCGGTTTCCCTTATATATTAGTCCAGGTTATAGTAATGTAATTGATGAGTTATGCATGCGTGTGCAGTTTCCATTATATTCTCCTAGAGATTAGGCTTGAGCAGGGAGTAGTAACCGTCTTGGACTCTAAACGAAAAGATCCCCAGGAGTATGCGGACATGACTGAAATTCTCAAGAAGTAAGTTAAATCGATCATTATCCACCATATCAGCAACTTTGTTCATTTCCTGATATCAAGTAATTGTTTTCTTTGTTCGGCAGGGTTTGGAGAAAATTCACCATAACAGTTCCGGGACTGCTGAAGGAGCTGGAATTTAGACACTCGAAAGTAAGTACTATAGTAGCATGTTCCGCGCATCTCCTAGTGATTCAAGCGCTAATTTCATCAATACCATTTAGCATTCTTGCTTATCAGTTTGATTGACCTCTATTTCTTGTAAAGTGGTTGTGGCAGGAAAAAGGGAATGATTTCTGTGGATACTACGTCTGCGAGTCCATCCGCCACACGACCTGTGAGCGGGGCGGGTACTCTGACGAACAATATGAAGTACGTAAATAACAACATTCACAATTTTATTTTATTACCATCATTTGTATTGAGTTTCATTCATTCATATATATATGTATTGACCCCCTTCTTCAAATTAGATGTTTCGGAAGCGGGATGAACTCCTAGCACCAGCTCGCATGCAAGCAATTCAAGAGGAATTGGCGGCATTCTTTCTTGACCAAGTGATCGCTGAAGACGGATAATACTATGTGGACCATGAGTCCGTATGATTATATTTGTAAGAGATAATTATTGTATATATGTAGCCGGTAGTGTCGGATAGATATACGAGAACTTGTTGTTCGACCAATCTCTCGGAGAAGGAGAGGTGGTCGATATCACTTCTCTCTATATGCATATATGTTCATGACGATCTTCCGTTTCCTTCGTTTGCTTACTAGCTAACTAGCGTGTCTAGTCCTCTCTATACGTATGTATAGTACATACCGTCGACCAAGCACGGACGTAAGAGAGAACACTTCTCTCTATTAATTATAGCTAGCTAACACAATATATGAAACACCTAAATTAACCCCCCAAAACCCCTAAACCCCCCCCCCTCCCTCTTTAAAAAAACAAAAACCCCAGCCACAGAAATGCTGACGCGTAGATGCCTATTGGTCCCGGTTGGTCCCACCAACCGAGACCAAAGGGTCTCCTGCCTGGGCTCTACGCATTGCCCACGTGGAGGCACATCAATCCCGGTTCTGGATTCAACCGTGGCTTATTCAGAAACCAGAACTAAAGGCCCTTACGAAGCGGGACTATAGGCCCTTTTTCTACCAGTGACTTCACTCTGGAATAAGCCACGGCGTGTGTGATCGGGCTTGTCGGGCGCGACGGATGCGCACGGGACGGGCGGGACACATTGGTGCCGTCGGGCTCGTCGGGCGCGTCGATGACGCGCGGGACGGACAGGACGTGCGGAACGCAGCAGCGTGGCGTGTATATGTTTAGGTTTAGATCGGACACTGGTGCGTGCCGCGTCCGTGTTCCGGTTGGTGTCACGTGTGTGTGCGTGCGTGAGTCCGTGTGCGTGCATTTGTTGGAGTTAGTTAGCTTGACATGCATGTACCGTGGAGGAGCTGTGCATGCACCATGTAATAGGGATGCTGTTACGATCGGATAGATCGAGCGCGTTGTGTGCGCGTCGTGGATGCTGGCCGGGCGGATCGCTCACTCCGCTACGTGCATGTATGCGCAGGAGACGTGGGCGCTACGTAGTTGCAGGATTATAAAGTCATGGACGCGACCATGTATTTGTTGAGAAGAGTGTTTGATGCTTTTGGAATAGTAATGGGGCTGTGTATGCAGCCGGGTGAAACTCCAGTGTATTGTGCTTCTTTTTTTTCTACCACTACTTTTGTGAGAGAGAGAGCTGCGCCAACAATTGGTATTCAGAGCCATAAAGTCCGAGGGACGGCCGTGGCACGCGGTGGCGTCTGCGGCGAGCACGGCCGACATGGAGGCATCGGCTGTGGCACACGGCGAGCGCGTGGCGACGGCAACGCACGGTGAGTCCACGGCTGTGCGGTGTGATGTCGTACGAACGAAGGGCACAGCGGCCATGGAGACGAGGAGGTCGCGAAGGACCTGCGTGGTGGTGCAGAGGTCGCGACGGCTCGGCGCGACAACCGTGAAGGCGCGTGGCACGGAGACGCGGCGTGGCGGCGCACGGGACTGCGGGCTGCTGCAGCGGCAACGAGCGGCGGCTTGTGCCGAAGACGCAGCGGAGGCGTACATGGCGACGAGGCGACGACGACGAGTCAGGGCCCTTGTCGGCAGGCCGTGCTGCGAGGCCGTGGCTTAGGGGATGAGTGTTGGAATAAGCCACGGCGTGTCTGGTCGGGCTCGTCGGGCGCGACGGATGCGCGCGGGACGTGCGGGACACACTGGTGCTGTCGGGCTCATCGGACGCGTTGATGACGTGCGGGACGTGCGAGACACAGCAGCGTGGCGTGTATATGTTTAGGTTTAGATCGGACACCGGTGCGTGCCGCGTCCGTGTTCCGGTTGGTGTCACGTGCGCGTGTGTGCGTGAGTCTGTGTGCGTGCGTTTATTGGAGTTAGTTAGCTTGACATGCATGTACCGTGGAGGAGCTGTGCATGCACCATGTAGTAGGGAGGCTGTTACGATCGGATAGATCGAGCGCGTTGTGTGCACGTCATGCATGCTGGCCGAGCGGATCGCTCACTCCGCTACGTGTATGTATGCGCAGGAGATGTGGGCGCTACGTAGTTGCAGGACTACAAAGCCATGGACGCAACCATATATTTGTTGAGAAGAGTGTTTGGTGCTCTTGGAATAGTAACGAGGCTGTGTGTGTAGCCGGTGAAACTTCAGTGTATTGTGCTCCTTCTTCTATCTCTATCTTCGTGAGAGAGAGAGAGAGAGCTGCGCCAACAATCACAATCGGAGGAGAGCGCGGCTCGATCGCCTGGGTCGGCCTCTCCAATGGCATCCTCGTCCACGACGTGCTCCTGCGCAACAACAACATTCTTCGTTACATCCCGTTGCCGTCGTCGGAGTTGCCTGACCTCAGAACCAACTCTGTGAGGGACATGGCCGCCGTCGACGGTTGCCTAAAGTACGTCAGTATGAGCTACCCTCCTATGACCGAAAGCAGCACCAGCTACTACTTTGGAGATTGGCAAGCCAAGGCGTGGAAGATGGCGATGCATCCTTCAGGGACCTGGCAATGGCAGGAGGACTACCATCTCAGAGCTTCGGAGATCACGGTAGACGATCCGAGCCATCTCGAGCTGCTGCCTGATCCGCCCAACAATGCCGACAAGAAGTGGGTCTTGACGAAGCTCCACGCAGGGAGTCCTGCTGTGAGCTTGCATGATGATGACATTGTTTACATCATGACCAAGGTTGAGTTCTCATATCGCAAGGCGTGGGTGATTGCTGTCAACACGAACACCAAGGCTCTACAAGCGGTGGCTGAGTTGGACGCCGAAAGATGCATGGGTTTCAGTTTCACCTACACCCAAAGTGGGATCTCCAAACATATGGGTGTTGAGTTAAAAGCAGATCAGTGCCAGGATGATGAGGCCTCATGGACCACTGTCTCATACAAGAAAGAAAGAAAGAAAAAGAGATGGTAACATATGGGTGGACTGTTGTGGATGGTTACAAATAGAGCAATAAAGCTGTATTCTGTAACTTGAAATCCTATATGTGGGACTGATACATTGTGATCAATATGTAGTGTTTAGCTCAATAAAGCATTCCGCCTTTAGGACTAGGAACCTCATGCAAGTAGCATCTATCTTAAGACCTCATCTCGAATGCAAGAACTCCAAAACTTGAGGAATTAGGGTGTCATGTCCTGAATTCCTACATGAATCCAAAACAGAGGAATACTCCAAAACTGCTTTTCGGATACCACACAGGAAAACCGCAGTAATTCTAGACATGACACAGAGGAAACCATGAAGGGGATGCTAGAGGCATGTTTTTTTAAAACGAAGGCTCGCGCAGAGCCCGGCTTTGAATTAACAAAGCCATCAACCGGCCAGGAGTTACAACAAACAACCAAATTACAGCGGTCAGAACGATACAATGGGGAACACTGGACTGAAACGCTGACTACAACCTCCACAACCAGCTAATGAAAAGGAAATTAAGAATACAGCTTGCAAAGGCCGAGCACTCCACACTAGGATCATATGTAGTAGAGCAGAGCAGTAGAGCAGGACATAGCCGACCTTCGAAGATGGCCATGCTCCAGGAACACCTAGAGAAGAAGGGGAACAACGTCTTCCATCTCTAACACCGAAGAGGGACCCTACCCCCTCGCCATGGCTCGTAGGCGCCGCACCATCGGGATTTCGAGAAGCTCACCCTAGAGCTAGAAGAAAGCCACCCTCACATCGAAAGGTGGACAAGTGCGGCCACTTCGATTTGGGATATCTCTAGCCGGCCGCTCCGCCACGGTCCATGTCCAACTAGGTGGAGATAAGCTTCGTGGAATCGGACGATGAAGAGGAGGCAGCTCAATCCCTCACATGCAGCGCCTCCCGACCACATACCGCCTCCCTAACGGCGCCTCCAGCAAGGTCACGACGCGCTAGGCGCCGCCGCCGCCAAATCCGAGAGGATATAAGGTTTTCACCCAGGCAGGGTGGGTCGGGGTGGAAAGCAGGGGACCTCGGCTGCGCCCCCATGGAGGAAAGCAGTGCCCTTGGGCGTTGCCGCCGCCGAACCGGCCGGACCGGCCAAGGTTTCCCCTGGTCCCCTAGCTGGCCACCAACACGCCCCAACGCCGGGGCCAGAGAGCAAATCACTAGTCACCGCCGACGGCAAGAGAGAGGTAGCAGGGAGAGGGATGTCGAACCTCCAGATCTGACGAAGAAACTTCGCGCCGCGGCCGGATTCCACCAACCACCCGCCGCCCGCGCGGCCAGGCACGGTGGCCAGCACCCCTGCGAACGCCGCCCACCGCCCAACGCCGCCGCCTCTCCGGTTGGGGTCGCCGCCCCAGGAACCGCAGGCCTCCGAGAGGGGATGGAGCGCCGAGATCCCCTCCGCCACCTTCACTGGTGCCTGCGCGGGCTTCCCGGCGGCCTTCTCCGGTGGCGGCGAGGGGATGAAGGGAGTGGAGGGGGCTGGCGGCGGCCGCGGAACCCTAGTCGCCCCCGAGTCGCCAGGGGGGGCGACGCGAGGGCCGGGAGGGGGGAGACTGGTCACCTCTACCTTCCTGCTAGAGGCATGTGTGGCTGCATTATATCTATACATCAGTAATAGGGTACCCTTGGTAATAATCAGGAGGAATTGTCACAGAAGAAAATATACACAATCTGCAAAAAGATGAGCAGGTTTCATATAGAGCATCAATCTAAAATGAGAAGCAGGTTGCATTAAACAAAACAAACCTCCACTGAAACTGTGTTTTCCTCTGGAAGCAAGTCGAGGCTACAAAGTGCATACTCTGTACATTCGTAATAAATCCTAACACTACTAGAGGCATGTGTGGCTCGAGTTTGGAGTATGTCCTTTTTTGATGACTTTTATTTATACATCTCAACCATCCAAAGTACATAGATGGTGATGTATGCAATGAACCAATTATTGCCAACGAGCAGTGAGCAATATAGTATTTGAGTTCTTCCAGTCATGAACGCTAACTTGGCTAGCCTATATATATGTAGGATACTTTCCGGGTCACTTCTCTAGCACTGTTATTAGGCATGAGCCACTCAAATTCCATAGCAGTATGACAACCTAGGTTTGAGACACAAGTGGAAGAGGTTTCGATTGAAGTGATCACCATGGTAGTTTATCTTAATGCTGCACCACAAAAAGTGAGTATCTGGAATGGGAATGGGTGGTGTTGGGAATAGGTGTCAAACAACATTATAAGGAATGCCGATCCAGGCCTAGCAGGAAAGCTTGCAGATTGGAAAGGAACTCTCTGTGAACGTATGATGAACTGACAAATGTGAATACGAAGTTTGAGCCTTCAGCGGTTGGCACAAGCACACGACTCATCCCACTTGCCTTATTCTGTTTGAGTCATTGCCAGGCATTCTAGTTTTCAGTCGGCCCATGATATGCTTCAGTACACCCCCTTATAATGTTTTGGTCTAGCACTATATAGTGAATCCCCATAATGTTGTAATTTTACATATCTGCGTATAATTAACTTCAGAAAATAGCATGCTTTGATATTGTTCCCTATATAGTGTGAATTACGTTCTTAAAGGTTCATTTATATTCATTGAGAACTGCCTTTGCATGTGCATGCATGGTTACAAGTAGTAGTACACTAAAAGCAACTACTAGTTTTTAGAATATTCCAAGTTCCTTCTGTACTGAATACTAGTTCCCAGTCTCTTCCAAGAAAAAGAGATAGTGAACATGTTCAAAAGGCATCCACATAAGTGCAGATCTAAAAATTAGAGAGACTCCTGCAGTCGCAAGACCAACATCTGTCAAATCCAAGTATCCCAGCACAAAACGAGCATTCTCTGTACTGTAAGCCCTGATCTTCAGACTTGGGTTCTGAGTGGAGAAGAGAGCTTGTAAATCGTCACAGCCAAAGATTACATGAACTTCTTTTCAAATATTCATTCGATATGAGTCGCCCACCTATCAGTGTCCTGGGTTCCTAGCTGAGAGCAGCAAATCGATTCATCGTTAATTTCTTTCACTTAAAAATTGTAGTGGGCCACGAGCACAAAATTCAGAAAATAATGGTGACAAAAGAAAACAGCCTCGAGATTGAAGAATAACAGTGAAACAAATGATGTGATTCAGTGACGCCAATGTAAGCCAAGTAGCATTGTTTTGTTTCCAACCAATTGTTAACGAACCTACTATAACTTGCAGCTTGATACTTTGATACGAGATCATGCAACATCATACTTTGCTTTTTTTTTAGAAAAAAGAGGATGACCCCGGCCTCTGCATCTGGGCGATGTATACGGCCACTTTATTAATTATTCTCATAAAACCTTATAAAGTCATACAACAGTAAGACTAAAGCCGTCGTCTAAGCAACAAACTGTCGCTACACCTATCCAGTTGATGAAGGGGCGCAGATAGCCTGGGCCTAATACCAAACAGACATCGCAGCCAAGCCTAAAATCTAAGATCTCAGACCCCAACCTAGCCACTTGCTGGGTCTGCGGCACACACTGGTCCGGCGTGCTCTCAAAGGCCGCCGCCGCCAACTGCCACCGCTCCATCTTCAGAACTGTACTGATGCATCAACTTTGCTCGGTCTAGCTATCGTCGACGCCACCACGGCGCCCAATGGCACCTCTTCCCTGCGCGCAAACAGCTGTACACGTCGCGGCCGCCACTGATACACCTCAGCGCCTTGCTGCCACGTACCACCAGCCGACACAGCTTGAAGCCCTTGGATGATCTGTCATGCGTAGCACCTGCCGACCAGGCATGACCAAGCGTAGCACCTGTCGGTCAGGTATGACTTGACATCTCCGCCGAACCTCCGTGCAAGACGAAGCCGCTCCACCTCCTGCCTCTGACTTCCAGCGCTACTCCACAAAACGACGCTCCCAAAAGAGAAACGACACCGCAGTGCCGCCATCGTTCGGTCTGGAACACCAGATCCTAGGGTTTCCCCCGAAGCAATACGAGTGGGTCGACGGAAGTCACATGACGATGCCTTCATCAAGGTAATGACGTGGAACGCCGCCATCGCCCGCCGTCGGCTCGGTTTTCACCGGCAACTACATCTCACCGACTCGCAGCTAGTGCCAGATGACGGATCCCGAGATCCGAACACCCAGCCTCAGGCCGACCACCTCTGACGGAAGAGATGACCACCACCGCCGGCTGCACAGATCAGAACAGATCTGATCGGAGGTGCCGCCGACGAGACCACCAGGCCCTCCACGCCGCCGTCGCCGATCTAAAGACATCATGCACGCCACCGCAGCCAAGCCGGCCGCCGCCAACTGCAGCCGCCGCCACCCTGGCCTCCGCTGCGCCAAGCCGTCGCCGTGCGAGGACGGGCCGACCTCCCGGCGCCTACCGCCATCCGCCGCGCCGCAGATCCCAGATCGGTCGCGCCACCACACGCCTTGGGGTCCGCCCCACCCCGGAGACGCGCGAGAGAGGAGATCCCCCGCCACCGCCGTCAGCCCCCGGGCTTAGCCCGGCGGCGTCTTCCGGCGGCGGCGGAGGGAGGGGAGGAGGGAGTTTGCTGCGGCGGCGCCTAGGTTTCTGGCCGCCCGAGTCGCCCTAGGGGGAGGACGACGCGGGAGGAATTCCTGGACAAAGGCAAAGCATATCGCTGCTGGAATGCCGACAAGGCGTCCAAATAACTATTTCGGTTTTAACAAAGTTCCAACATTCAAGGATAATATAAATTATGAGACACACATCAAAAAGCAAAGATCACTTTAACGGAACATGTTACTGTACTTTACCTAGCAAATAACTATTTGTACAAATAAAGGAACAAATCATTCACTCCTGTACTGATATGATGCACTCACAAAATAAATAAGATCGTTGCCAGGATGATGATGCTTTATGGAGTACTGTCTCATACAAGAAAAGAAACAAGTGGTCCTCCAGCAGGTGATTTGTTTGCTTTGAAAAATAAACATGGGTTATTTTGCTGTGTTTATCCTGGCGTGTGATGTGTGGATTATCAATAAACCTTTTAGAATACTTAGAAATGTTAAATTTGACCCTGTGATGATTGTTGATTGCTCAAGACAGTGTCCATATTATAGTAGTCCTGAAGTTTTGTAAGTGAGGAGCTATCCAAAATAACAAATGGACCTATTAGAATCAGTAAGCAAGGCTGCTTAGTAGTTAATAAATCCATAAAATAAAAATGTATAGATCATATTTTAATTGCGTGTTTTTTTATCGGCACGGTTTAGGATAATTAATGAAGATGGCTGCATGCATCGATTGATGCAA
Organism: Triticum urartu; assembly: GCF_056163025.1. Classification (NCBI taxonomy): domain Eukaryota; kingdom Viridiplantae; phylum Streptophyta; class Magnoliopsida; order Poales; family Poaceae; genus Triticum; species Triticum urartu. The sequence continues at coordinate 519,267,854 of NC_141877.1, forward strand.
AGGCCGGGGGTCTAACCTCCTTTTCTAAAAAAAAATATGTATTTGTATATTGATACATTGGTAACAAATAACCCCTTGTCTTACAAAGTTTATTTCTAGCATTGCTAGAGGCATGTGTGGCTACATTGTGTTGGAGCTTGGAGTATGTACTTTTTCTAACAACTTTGATTTATACGTCTGAACCATAAAAAGTACAAACACTGTGATGTGTGTAAGGAACCAATTGTTGGCCAGTGAGCAGTGAGCAATAACTTTGAGTTCTCTAGTAAAACCGGACCAGAGCCTGGTTAGCCTATATATATGTGGGATACTTTATAGCAGGCACGAGCCACTCAAATTCCATAGCAATATGTCAAACTAGGTGTGAGACACAAGAGGAAGAGGGCTCAATTGAAGTGATCACCATGGTGGTTACATTATTCTTCATGCTAGCGTCGGAAAAGGAAGTATCTCGAATAGGAATAGATGGTATTGGAATGTATCTGCCGGTCTAGGTAAAGCTAGTGAGCCAGCGAGTTAGAGGCCCCGTCTCGGTCTCAGGACCGAGTAGTGACCCTCGTGAAGACAAAGTTTGAGCTTTCAACGGTTCACACAAGCAGACGTCTCCTCCATATCTCAGGGCCCCGTTCTGCTGCACGGCTGCTGCAACGCCCTGTAGTAAGCCTGGACTCAACTTCAACTTTACCGGTCTTAAAATGGAAGAGACTCCCGCAGTCACAAGACAAAAATCCGATCAGATCCAAGTAGACCAGGGCATGGATAGCCCGGCCCAAAAGCCCGACATCCGGGCCAGGCTCGGACTCAGCTTTTCCCCCCAAAGCCCTGCCCGAAAGCCCGAAGAAAAGCCTGAACAGGGCATAAATCACTATTTTATTAGAAATATAGGTATAATATCATTTAAATGTCCTGAAATTCATTATTTTAATTGAATAGTGCACTGTTCGTGTGTTTTGGGCCAGGCCGGTTCGGGCTTGGGCTTGGGATTTTGAGGTCGGGCTTTGCAAAGCTCGACCCGAACCAGGCCTGACACGAAGGATGTCCAGGTTTAGATCCAAGTACCCCAACACTACAAAGACCAAAACACTAACTACATTAAGCACAGTATTTGTAAAGTAAGCCTGATCTTCAGGTCAACTTTGGTTCTGAGTGGAGAAGAGAGCCATAGTCAGAGATTACATAAACTTCTTTTCAAATATTCATGATATGAGCCGCCCACGGATCATATAGTCATGGGTTCATAGCTAAGAGCAACAAATTGACTCGTCGTTAATTCTTGCCCCTAAAAAATCGGAGGGGGCTAGAAACAGAAATTCAGTAAAATAATGGTGGCAAAAGAAAGCAGCCTTCAGACCGAAGAATAACAGTTAAACAAAATATGTGATTCAGTGACACCAATGTACACCAGGTAGCATTGTTTTGTTTTCAACCAATTGTCAAGGAACCTCCTTGTCATACTATAACTTGCAGATTCGGTACATTGGTATGAGAAACATGAAACATCATGTTCTAACAAATTTCAGCACTGAAGAACGACATACATGTGAGGTTGGTATCAAAGAGTAAATATCGCCTTCATGGACCATGTTACTGTGCATGACTTTACCTAGGAAATCATTATGTGCCAAGAAAGGAACAGGTTATGCATTATTGCACAGACTGAAGAATAACAGTTAAACAAAATATGTGAATCAATGACACCAATGTACACCAGGTAGCATTGTTTTGTTTTCAATTAATTGTTAAGGAATCTCAGATCTATTATGAAACATCAAGAACTATAACTTGCAACTTTGGTACTTTGAGAAACATGAAACATCATAATTTATCATGTTCTAACTTCTAACAAATGTCAAGATTCATGGACGACATAAATGTGAGGCAAGTATCAAAGAGTAAAGACCGCCTTCATGGAACATGTTTACTGTGCATGACTTCACCTAGGAAATCATTATCTATTCCAAGAAAGTAACAGATTATGCATTATTGTACTCATATGTGTTGGGATCCTCGTGCTATTTATCCACTAACATGACACTACCAGTGCATTGTGATGCACCAACCAGCATGCTCTAAACAGTATCTGATCCCCATCACCTTGCATTGATCTGCTTGCAACATTGATCATGGATGGCACTCGACATGCTCCTACCTCTGTTCAGCTATAAATTCTTTGTTCAGCGGCCTCCCGACATCATCACTTCTCCCCACTACCCAGGAGGAATTGTCACGGAAGAAAATATACACAATCTGCAAAAAGACGAGCAGGCTTCATCCAGAGCATCAATGCAAAGTGAGAAGCAGGTTGCTCTGTACATTCGTAATAAATTCTAGCACTACTAGAGGCATACGTGGCTCGAGTTTGGAGTATGTCCTTTTTTGACGGCTTTTATTTATACATCTCAACCATCCAAAGTACATAGACGGTGATGTGTGCAATGAACCAATTATTGCCAACGAGCAGTGAGCAATATATTTGAGTTCTTCCAGTCATGAACGCTAACTTGGCTAGCCTATAGGTGTCAAACAACATTATAAGGAATACCGATCCAGGCCTAGCAGGCAAGCTTGCAGATTGCAAAGGAACTCTCTGTCAACATACGATGAAGTGACAAATGTGAATACGAAGTTTGAGGCTTCAGCGGTTGGCACAAGCACACGACTCCTCTCGCTTGCCTAATTCTGTTACAGTCATTGTCACGCATTCTAGTTTTCAGTCGGCCCATGATATGCTTCGGTACACCCCCCTTAAAATTCTGTTTTGGTCTAGCACTATGTAGTGAATCCCCATAAAGTTGTAATTTTACATATCTGCAAATAATTAACTTCAGAAAATAGCATGTCTTGATATTGTTCCCTATGTAGTGTGAATTATGTTCTTAAAGGTTAATTATATTTATTGAGAAGTGCCTTGCATTGCATGTGCATGGTTACTAGTAGTAGTACACTAAAAGCAACTGCCCAGTTTTTAGAAATATAATCCAAGTTAATTCTGTACAATCTCTTCCAAGAAAAATAAAGGGTAGTATCTTCTGTACTAAATATACGGTCCAAATATCTTCCCAAAGAAAAAAAAAGATCATGTTCTAATGGCATCCACGTAAGTTCAGATCTTAAAATGGAAGAGACCCCCGCAGTCCCAAGACCAAAATCCGTCAGATCCCAACACTTGGTACATCAAGCATGCTATTTGTATCCCAACACAAAGATCACAACACTCAGTACAATAAGCACGCTGTTTGTACAATAAGCCTTGATCTTCAGACTTTGGTCTAAGACTCTGATTCGAGAAAAAAGACACGGCCAGAGATTGCATGAACTTCTTTTCAAACATTCATTCGATACGAGCCGCCCACAGATCACAGTGTCCTGGGTTCCTATCTGAGAGCAGCAAATCAGTCCATCGTTAAATTTTGCCCCTTCAAAATTATAGTGGGCCATGAGCACAAAATTCAGCAAAATAATGGCGGCAAAAGAAAACAGCCTCGAGAATGAAGAATAGCAGTGAAACAAATGATGTGATTCAGTGACGCCAGTGTAAACCAAGTAGCGTTGTTTTGTTTCCAACCAATTGTTAACAAACCTACTATAACTTTCAGCTTGATACTTCGATACGAGGTCATGTAACATCATACTTTGATACTTTGGTTCTAACAAAATTCTAACATTCAAGGATAACATAAATTATGAGACACGTATCAAAGAGCAAGGATCACTTGAACGGAACATGTTACTGTACTTTACCTAGCAAATAATTATTTGTACAAAGAAAAAAAAATATGCACTCATGTACTGATATGCTGCACTCGGAGCAGCGTATTATATTTTCAAATACCACATTCAAAAACTTGTTTATTACTAACTGAACATAGCTATATATACAGTAACTCATTGACCAAACTACTGAAATTGGGATGCATAATTGGGCGAACATTAAACTGCTAAATCCTCTCATATAAATATATTCAGACATAATATACTTTGAAGGCACAAAAGTACTCTTTCATCAGATCAGTACATTGTCTCACTAACTGTTCACATAAGGTAACTAATAGCAACTACTACGATACATTATTAACCTCATCGGTGACAGCCACTCTATAAACTCAGCAGGCTTCCTGTATAAATGCCAATGGATTTGGCGTCTCTCAATTTTAGCGAATCGGGATAAGTGTCATTTCTTGGATCATAACTTAGCAGAAATCCCTCTCCTGGCTCTCCATTACCAAGGATACCTTGTAGATTACCCTCTGCACTGAAGAAGATCTTCCCATCATCTAACATCAGAAAAGTGTAACTAAAAGGCCTAGCAACACGTGAAGGCATGCTGTATTTCTTAACCCAGATAACTTTCTCAAAATCTGTCAGAAACCACAAGTCCATAGATATGTTATGAATATTGTGAACCATAACCAAACAACCATTCAACTCAGCCAATGATAACTTGTTATGGCGCTGCTAGAAGGAGGGCGCGAGAGGGCCGGCCGGGGGCCTTTTTGCCCACGGCCGGGCAAGGGAAGGGATTTCCTTCTTAATTGTTGCTTGATTAGATTGATACATCTCCTCTCTTTATATAGGGAGGTTTACTTGACTCCCAAGTAAGGCTTACTTGACCCCTAAGCCAGCGACTCTTATCTCTAATTAACCCTAAGACTAACGGGCCCATTAGGCCCATTACGTACTCTAACACTACACCCCACCTGGACATGCAGCTTGTCCTCAAGCTGCAGCCTAACCAACTTATAACCATGACTCGATGCAACCCAAACCTAACACCTAAAAACAAGCCTTTTACATCTCGGCTTGTTTTATTATTCTCAACCTGAAATGGACTGGGACGCTTTATTTTGGACCCCTTAACAAAAAGTGGACACCATCCGCACGTCGGACATGCACGTGTACAGCCACCTGGATCCCATGGACACCATCTGGACAAAAGGAGTGCATGTGTAGGACCACCTGGAAGTGGTCGCAAGAGTGACCAGCAGAGGCGCCCTTGCGGCGCCCGGTGACGGAATGCAGTGGTGCTACGTGGTGCGTTGTTGTCGGTGACACCATGCCTTCTTCCTGCCGGACGGCTGTTGGTCTGCACCGCACAGGGAAGAGTGGGGGGCTTGCGATGGAGAATGACGAGGAGGGGTGCGCCCCCCAACCGCCAATGTCGCAGACTTGGAGGTCGCTGCCCGCGGGGAAAACAGCATGCCCACTGCCCGTGGGGGAAACCGCATGCCCAAGATTCCCGGCGCAGCGGATGAGATCGAGGTCCTTTGCGCAGCGAAGGGCAACTTGGAGGAGCGGCAGCTGCAGACCACGCATCTCCCGCACACGCCGACGCGCTAGGAGGCCACGCGCAGTAGCCTGCAGCCTCACCGCCGCCGACACGTGGCGGGTAGCGATCTAAGACGGAAGCAGTGACGGCGACGGCGGGGACTGGACTTGGTGGAGCGGGACTCCCGCCGGCACGGTCGATGCGGGGCCGGAGCTAACCGGCGGTGGCTGCTGCAGCTGCAGCGGCTGCGGCGGTGGCGCACCGGGCAGCGGCAGCGGCTGCTGCGGCGGAGCGCCGGGCGTGGCGGAGGCCGGCAGGAGCGGCGGCTGCCAGTGCAGCCAGGGCAGGGCGGTGGTGGCGATGGATGGCAGCTGCAGTGGCCCGGCGAGCGTGGCGAAGGCCGCCTGGTGCGGCGGCTGCCACGGCAACCACGGCGGCGCGGGGGCGGCGACGGGCGCTGGAGGCGCGGCAGGAGCCGGCGCCGGCCACTGCGGCCACTGCGGGGCGGCGGCGGGCGACAGCTGCAACTGGGGCAGTAGCGTCCCAGCGAATGCCGCGGAGGCCCCTGGATGAGGCGAGTACCACGGCAGGGCCGGCAGCCCGGCGGTGGCGGTCAGCGGCAGGGGCGGCAGCGGCCCGTAGGGGCTGGCCAGGTACAGCCGGATCCCCTGGACGGCTGTGACGAGGTCGTTGAGGACCCCGGCAGCCGACATCTGTGCGGTGGCGGCACCGGAGGATGCGACCAGCGGCGCGGTGTAGATGGCCAGCGGCGGAAGCGACGGGGTGGGAGGCGACGAAGACATGATCGGAACTGAGCTACCTGATACCAAATTGTTATGGCGCTGCTAGAAGGAGGGCGCAAGAGGGCCGGCCGGGGGCCTTTTTGCCCAGGGCCGGGCAAGAGGGAAGGGATTTCCTTCTTAATTCTTGCTTGATTAGATTGATACATCTCCTCTTTTTATATAGAGAGATTTACTTGACTCCCAAACAAGGCTTACTTGACCCCTAAGCCAGCGACTCTTATCTCTAATTAACCCTAAGACTAACGGGCCCATTAGGCCCATTACGTACTCAAGTTTTGAGTAACTGTAATCCTCGTTCTCTTGCACAAACATCTGCACATGTTCTGGACCATGTAGAACACCCCACTCTTCTGTCTCAAGGTTGAAATAAGCTACCCTACCACGCTCAATGGTTATAACCCCAGTTTCAATGTTGTGGAGTAAAAGTCCATCAAGAACTACACCATCCCATGGACGACCACCCATCTCATCTTGCGACCGCTACAGATACGGGACGGAGGGTCCTGTTTTCTCCTCCAGCTTCCATTGTTCATGTCATCAACGGTGATAATCTCACATGCCTGCCGGTCACCAATTCTAGAGACACGTAGTGCCTTGTACTCTCTGGTAGAGGAGACCTGCCCAATTGCACACGACTGGATTTGGCAGCGCCATTTGTTCATTCCCTTCACCTGTAGCTCATGGAGCAATTCCTCTGAAAAATCAATCGGCAAGGTGATGGTAGCTCCACTGGCTGGGTTCAGCACCCAGAAAACCGGAGAGAACAAAACCCGGTTGAAACAGACGAGGTCTAGCCGCGTGCGTGCAACACGGATGATATCGCCCTTGCTTGTGAGCCGGTGAACGGCATCACCCGACTCGTTCACCAAAACAATCTCATAGCCGTTGTTTGGAAACCTCTTCACGACGTTGCCCAACAGATCCGAAATAGCAACGCCGTTGACCTCACCGTCGTCGCGGTAGGCAATGGCGAGGAGCGGGGGCAGCGTGTGGTGGCGGCACATGTGCGCCGCGATGAAGAATGGGTCGGAGGTGAGGGCGCGCCAGGAGGGGCAGACAGCGCGGAGGCGGCAGAGGTCCTTGGCCGGGATGCGGAGGAGGACCTCGTATAGCGCATACACGGGCAGGTCGCCGGAGCTGGAGGCGGCGGGGCACGGCTTCGAGGACGACATCGCTGCGGTAAGTAGATCTCATGAGCAAGCAAGGGAACCAAATTGACGATGGGTTCAGATGCGGTTGTGCGCTGAGGAGACGAAGGAGTTGGACTTACCGAGAGAGCCGGCGGCGGTGAGGCAATTGCCGGAGACGAGATGCCGGAGGGGAAAGCGGCCGGCGGTGAGTCGGTGGCCGCCGCATAGGTCGCGTGTTTAGTTTCAAAAATGCTAGACTTACCAAACCAGCTACGTAAAGCTACGAGGCCTATTTCCCCTCCAACCAAATCAGGCCAGCTCATCTTCTTTTACGTAGGTTACGTAAAAATCTTTACGTAGATGTAGCAAAGCTCAGTTAGTTTAGGTTTTTGGGACAGCAAGGGCTCGACAGCGAAATGTCCAATTTCTACTATATCAAAATGAGCCTTAGGCTATTAATTCTTTTGCGACCCGAGAGGTTATGGCCCACGCTGAATTGTTTTGCAATCCGAAGTCCCCAAGTCCTCTTTCTTTTTGGCCACTGCTCGGCGCCAGCGCGCCGGCCGAAATTTCGGCCGGTCGGCCCCCGCTGTCCAATTAGCTCGTCCTTTGCCGGTGAGCATGGTTGCAACTCTAGTGGACGTGGTTGTAGCAAAATCCTTGACGACGGCATCGCCGGTTGCAGCTCCAATGAGCACGGTTGTAGCATGTGCGAGCATGGTTGTAGAAAAAAACGTCTGACGACGGCATTGCCGTTTGCAACTCCGGTGAGCACGGTTGTTGCATGTGTGAGCATGGCTGTGACAAATCGTCTGACGGCGTCGCCGGTTGCAGCTCGAATGAGCATGGTTGCAGCTCTAGCGCACATGATTGTAGCAAAATCCTCGACGACGGCGTCGCCAGTTGCAGCTGAAAGGTTAGCACTAATAATAACATGATATATCTTTTTCTCATCAAGATAAGCATATTTAAGAATATCAGGCAACGGTTTAAGCTCAAACACGGGAGCACCCTTGGGTGGAGGAGGACCCCCTAGGATTTCAACAGGTAAATTGTTTTTCAAAATAGGTTCCTGTTTAAAGAATACTTCATCTATTTCCCTTCTTTCATTCATAAACATATCATTTTCATGGTCTAGCAAATATTGTTCTAAAGGATCGCTAGGAGGTACAGCAATAGAAGCAAGACCAATAATTTCATCCTTACTAGGCAATTCTTCTTCACGGTGTTGTCTACTAAATTTAGGGAAATTAAATTCATGAGTCATATCATCTAAACCGATAGTAACAACATCCCTTTTGCAATCTATGGTAGCATTAACAGTGTTCAAGAAGGGTCTACCAAATATAACGGGACAAAAGCTATCTTGTGGGGGAACCAAGAACAAGAAAATCAGTAGGATATTTAGTTTTCCCACACAAGACTTCAACATCTCTAACAATTCCCATTGGTGAAATAGTATCTCTATTGGCAAGTTTAATTGTGACATCAAAATCTTCTAACTCAACAGGTGCAATATCATGCATAATTTCTCTATAAAGGCTAATGGGTATTGCACCAACACTGGCACCCATATCACATAAGCCATGATAACAATGATCTCCTATTTTAACAGAAATAACAGGCATGCCTACCACAGGTCTAGGTTTATCTTTAGCACAAGGTTTAGCAATTCTAGCAGTTTCATCACAGAAATAAATAACATTCCCATCAATATTATCAGACAAGAGATCTTTAACAATAGCAATATTAGGTTCAACTTTAACTTGCTCAGGAGGTGTATATGTTCTAATATTGCTTTTATGAACCACAGTTGAAGCTTTAGCATGATCCTTTATCCTAACAGGGAAAGGTGGTTTCTCAACATAAGAAGTAGGAACGATAGGATCATTATAAGTGATAGTCTTTTCTTCAACTTTAATAGGTGCAGCTACTTTTACTTCTATGGGAGGATGATATTTAAACCACTTCTCCTTGGGGAGATCAACATAAGTAGCAAAATATTCATAGAAAGAAGCTACTATATTAGAGTCAAGTCCATATTTAGTGCTAAATTTACGAAAAACATTGGTATCCATAAAAGATTTAACACAATCAAACTTAGGTGTCATACCTGACTCCTTACCTTTGTCGAGGTCCCAATCTTCAGAGTTGCGTTTAATTCTTTCCAATAAATCCCATTTGAATTCAATAGTCTTTGTCATAAAAGAGCCAGCACAAGAAGTATCGAGCATGGTGCGATTGTTATCAGAAAGGCAAGCATATACATTTTGAATAATCATTTCTCTTGAGAGCTCATGATTGGGGCATGAATATAACATTGATTTAAGCCTCCCCCAAGCTTGAGTGATGCTTTCTCCTTCGCGAGGCCAAAAATTATATATATAATTGCGATCACGATGAACAAGATGCATATGATAAAACTTGTGATGAAATTCCAATTTCAATCGTTTGTAGTTCCATGACTCCGTATCATCACATAGCCTATACCATGTCAATGCATATTCCTTCAAAGATAAAGGGAAGAACTTCTTCTTAATAACATCTCCGGGTACACCTGCAAGCTTAAATAATCCACAAACTTCATCCACATATATTAGGTGCTCATTAGGATGCGTTGTTCTATCTCCTGCAAAAGGATTAGCTAGCAGTTTTTCTATCATACCCGAAGGGATTTCAAAGCAGACATTTTCATTTTTAGTAGGTTCAGTAGGTTGAGGAGCAACTCTTTGCTCTACTGGTCGGGGTGAAGATACCCCGAACAAGCCCCTCAGAGGATTACTTTCCATAGTAACAAGTGACATTAAATTTCAGCACACTATATAAATTTTCCTTACCAAATTCCACCTACCAAAGGCGCTTCACTCCCCGGCAATGGCGCCAGAAAAGAGTCTTGATGACCCACAAGTATAGGGGATCTATCGTAGTCCTTTCGATAAGTAAGAGTGTCGAACCCAATGAGGAGCAAAAGGAAATGATAAGCGGTTTCCTGCAAGGTATTCTCTGCAAGTACTAAAATAAGTGGTAACAAATAGTTTTGTGATAGGATAATTTGTAATGAGCAACAAGTAACAAAAGTAAATAAAGTGCAGCAAGGTGGCCCAATCCTTTTTGTAGCAAAGGACAAGCCTGGAAAAACTCTTATATAGAGAAAAGCGCTCCCGAGGACACATGGGAATATCGTCAAGCTAGTTTTCATCACGTTCATATGGTTCGCGTTCGGTACTTTGATAATTTGGTATGTGGGTGGACCGGTGCTTGGGTACTGTACTTACTTGGACAAGCATCCCACTTATGATTAACCTCTATTGCAAGCATCCTCAACTACAACAAAAGTATTAAGGTAAACCTAACCATAGCATGAAACATATGGATCCAAATCAGCCCCTTATGAAGCAACGCATAAACTAGGGTTTAAGCTTCTGTCACTCTAGCAACCCATCATCTACTTATTACTTCCCAATGCCTTCCTCTAGGCCCAAATAATGGTGAAGTGTTATGTAGTCGACGTTCACATAACACCACTAGAGGAGATACAACATACATCTCATCAAAATATCAAACGAATACCAAATTCACATGACTACTAATAGCAAGACTTCTCCCATGTCCTCAGGAACAAACGTAACTACTCACAAAGCATAATCATGTTCTTAATCAGAGGGGTATTAATATGCATATAGGATCTGAACATATGATCTTCCACCAAATAAACCAACTAGCATCAACTACAAGGAGTAATTAACACTACTAGCAACCTACTAGTACCAATCCTGGACTTGGAGACAAGAATTGGATACAAGAGATGAACTAGGGTTTTGAGAGGAGATGGTGCTGGTGAAGATGTTGATGGAGATTGCCCTCTCCCGATGAGAGGAGTGTTGGTGATGATGATGGCGATGATTTCCCCCTCCCGGAGGGAAGTTTCCCCGGCAGAACAGCTCTTCCGGAGCCCTAGATTGGATCCGCCAAGGTTCCGCCTCGTGGCGGCGGAGTTTCGTCCGAGAAGATGGCTTATGATTTTTTCCTCATCGAAAGACTCCATATAGAAGAAGATGGACATTGGAGGGCCACCAGGGGGCCCACGAGGTAGGGGGGCGCGCCCAGGGGGGTAGGGCGTGCCCCCCACCCTCGTGGGCAGGGTGTGGCCTCCCTGGTGAACTTCTTGCGCTCATTATTTTTTATATATTCTGAAAATGTCTTCCGTGAAGTATTAGGACTTTTGGAGCTGTGCCGGAATTTGCCTCTCATTTTCCTCTCCCCCACTTCACCCTTGCCGTTTTATTCGCCCTCTCTCTCTATCCTCCCTCTCTTTCTCCGTTTGCCTCTTTTGCCGTTTGCCTTTTGTTTGCCGTGTGTTAGGTTGCTTGTTTGTCGCGATGGCTCAAGATAATACTAAATTGTGTGACTTTATCAATACCAACAACAATGATTTTATTAGCACTCCGATTGCTCCTCTTACCGATGCTGAATCTTGTGAAATTAATGCTGCCTTGCTGAATCTTGTCATGAAAGATCCGTTTTCCGGCCTTCCTAGTGAAGATGCCGCTACCCATATAAATAGCTTTGTTGATTTGTGTGATATGCAAAAGAAGAAAGATGTGGACAATGATATTGTTAAATTGAAGCTATTTCCGTTTTCTCTTAGAGATCGTGCTGAAGCTTGGTTTTTGTCTTTGCCTAAAAATAGTATTGATTCATGGAATAAGTGCAAAGATGCTTTTATCTCTAAGTATTTTCCTCCCACTAAAATCATCTCTCTTGGAAATGATATTATGAATTTTAAGCAACTTTATCATGAACAAGCTGCACAAGCTTGGGAGAGGATGAAATTAATGATACATAATTGCCCTACACATGGTTTGAATCTTTGGATGATTATACAAATTTTTTATGCCGGATTGAATTTTGCTTCTAGAAATCTTTTAGATTCGGCCGCGGGAGGCACTTTTATGGAAATCACTTTAGAAGAAGCTACTAAACTCCTAGACAATATTATGGTTAATTATTCTCAATGGCACACCGAAAGATCTACTAATAAAAAATTGCATGCAATTGAAGAAATTAATGTTTTGAGTGGAAAGATGGATGAACTTACGAAATTGTTTGCTAATAAGAGTGTTTCTCTGATCCTAATGATGTGCCTTTGTCTACCTTGATTGAGAATAATAATGAATCTATGGATGTGAATTTTGTTGGTAGGAACAATTTTGGAAATAACGCGTATAGAGGTAATTTTAATTCTAGGCCGTTTCCTAGTAATTCCTCTAATAAATATGGTAATTCCTACAACAATTCTTATGGAAATTTTAATAAGATGCCCTCTTAATTTGAGACTAGTGTTAAGGAGTTTATGAATTCGCAAAAGAATTTCAATGCTTTGCTTGAAGAAAAATTGCTTAAGGTTGATGAATTGGCTAGGAACGTTGATAGAATTTCTCTTGATGTTGATTCTTTGAAACTTAGATGTATTCCACCTAAGCATGATATCAATGAGTCTCTCAAAGCCATGAGAATTTCCATTGATGAGTGCAAATAAAGAACCGCTAGGATGCGTGCTAAGAAAGATTGCTTTGTGAAAGCGTGTTCTTCTAGTTTTGATGATAATAAGGATGAAGATCTAAAAGTTATTGATGTGTCTCCTATTAAATCTTTGTTTTGCAATATGAATCTTGATAATGATGGGACTGAAGATGAGCCACCTTTACCTAGAAGGCATTCCAAAAATTCGGAGTTTTTAGAGCTTGATGCAAAATTTGGTAAAAGTGGGATTGAAGAGATTAAAACTTTAGATAGCAATGAACCCAACATCTTGGATTTCAAGGAATTTAATTATGATAATTGCTCTTTGATAGATTGTATTTCCTTTTTGCAATCCGTGCTAAATTCTCCTCATGCTTATAGTCAAAATAAAGCTTTTACTAAACATATCGTTGATGCTTTGATGCAATCTTATGAAGAAAAATTTGAGTTGGAAGTTTCTATCCCTAGAAAACTTTATGATGAGTGGAAACCTACTATTAAAATTAAAATTAAATATCATGAATGCTATGCTTTGTGTGATTTGGGTGCTAGTGTAGCGACCGGACCTCAAACGTCAAGTCTCTGTGCTTTAGTGTCATCCCTGGATCGGTAATGCTGACACACATAGTACTTGAAGGATTTATAACAGAGTAGCAATCACACACTTATTACATCGGATGTCTCAAAAGAGAACTTATTACAATAAATATGGCTTAAGGCCATCTAATATGATAACAGCGGAAGGCTTGGAAGATAAAGTGAGTCCATCAACTCCAACGACATAGCTGAGCTGCATGGCAATGACCTAACGAACCTTACTCCTCGTCTGAAAAGTCTGCAACATAATATGTTGCAGCCCGAAAACGGGTCAGCACATGGAATATGCTGGCAAAGTAACACAGTAGAGCAAGAACAGAATAATGCTATCACTACATGCATATTTGGCTGGTGGAAAGTTCTATGGTTACAGTTTTTTTTGCGAAAAGCCAATTTTTCCCTACAACAAAGGAATAGATTTTAATTTAACTATCATGGTAGTTGAAACATCATTGAGAAGGTTCCTCCAACTCAATCCCAATTAAAGTGATTAACAACCCAACTATATTAATTAAGAGTGATGAGATACTTAAGATACTCCAAGTACTAGATACTCAAGATTGTCCATAACCGGGGACACGGCTAACCATGATTAGTTTATACACTCTGCAGAGGTTTGCGCACTTTTCCCCACAAGACTCGATCGCCTCCGTTGGATTTCTCGCATTACATGGTGTTTGAGAAACGGATGACCGAGACACAGTCTTTTAGAAACATTAACTCTCTACTCCGGACAGACCATACCAAACCTACATCCCTCTACCAGCTGATCTGCCTCTTCAAGAGCTTCACATAACTTACTCAACTATGCTAGAGCCCATAATAGCTTGTGGCTGCACACGGAAGTTACTAGCAAGAATCATCTCAGTTCCCTTTGAGCCTGGGTGGCGGTCCATAGGAAGATCACATGGGTACTCCGGGATTTCCAAAAATACAGGCAACACTTGGTACTCCAGGTGCCTCAATCCACCCAGATGTGTATTTAAGTTGCCACCTTAAGTTGAACCATTAATTTAACAATCTCACATCTGTCATGGATTTCACTCATCCAAACCACGTCTACGAGCATAGCATAGCAATATAAGCAACGCGTAGAAGTAACTCCCAGGGTTTGAATGTAACAGGGTAATAGGTTCTACCTCATCAACTACTTCCCAACCCACATGTTAATGACATCCTAATCATGCAATGTTTGAGGATTGGAACTAATACATAAAAACTGGGTGATAAAGGGATATGATCAAAGTGTTACTTGCCTTGCTGACGATTCACGTAACCTAGGGACTCCAAATAACACGCTTCACACTCCGGGAATTCTATCACAAACAAACAATAGCATACATAAGCAGCAATCAAAGAAGCATGGGTAAAACTCAAATAAGAAGATCTAACCAGAAAGTTCAACTTAAGAACTCCGGTTTGCAAAAAGAAACAAACCAAACGGAGCAACAAAACTCAAACGGCGAAAGAAACAAGATCCGTTTACTAATCTGGACCTAGGTCAAATTTTACAGTACCAAAATCTTGTTCAAGTTGGTTAAGCAGAAAGAGGGTCTCGAGACGAAGATCTAGTCGCTTGAATCGCCTGATTCCGACTAACGAGCGAAAAGATAAACTGAAACGAAAATCGGATCAGAAATCGCGATCGAGAATAATCACGGAAAAATCTGATAAAAGAAAACTGACGAATAGGCTAACGAACGAGGTTTCATTATCTGTAACTAACGAGCGAAAACCGTTCATTAAGAAGAACATACGGACGAATGTTCGCTAAATAGAAGAACCGGGGAAAAACCGGCGAACCGAAAAAAAACGAACTAGGGTTTTTCTTAAAAAAACCGAATCGGTTTTCTAAAAAAAATGGCAGCGGCGAAATGGCGCGTTACCTCTCCGGCGAGGCTCCGGTGAGGCGGGGCTCGGGCGGCGGTGCGGCGGGCTAGCGGGGCGGCGGGGCGAGGCGGCACGACACGGCGGCGGTGCAGCGGCAACGACGAGGCGCGGGAGCGGCGGCGCAGCTCGGGAGACGGCGGCGCGGCTCGGCTCGGGGCTGCGGGGCGGCGGGGTTTGGTGGTGGTTGCGGGGACGGCGGCGGTATATAAAGGGGGGGGGAGAGGTGGCTTGGAGGAGGGGGTAAGGCGGCAGCGGAGGAGTCCGGCTCGGACTCCTGTCCGAGTCGGCGGCGTCGGCGCGCGCGTCCTGGCGCGGGACGGCGGCGCGGGAGATGGGCCGGCCTGGCTGGGTTTCGGCCCAGTCGGCGCCCGAAGTTTTTTTTTAACAATTCCGCCGAACAGAAAAAAATCAATGTTATATTCATGCCCCAATCACGAGCTCTCAAGAGAAATGATTATTCAAAATTTATATGCTCGGCTTTCTGATAACAATCGCACCATGCTCGATACTTCTTGTGCTAGCTCTTTTATGATAAAGACTATTGAATTCAAATGGGATTTATTGGAAAGAATTAAACGCAACTCTGAAGATTGGGACCTCGACGAAGGTAAGGAGTCAGGTATGACACCTATGTTTGATTGTGTTAAATCTTTTATGGATACCGATGTTTTCCGTAAATTTAGCACTAAATATGGACTTGACTCTGAGATAGCAGCTTCTTTCTGTGAATCTTTTGCTACTTATGTTGATCTCCCCAAGGAGAAGTGGTTTAAATATCATCCTCCCATAGAAGTAAAAGTAGCTGCACCTATTAAAGTTGAAGAAAAGATTGTCACTTATAATGATCCTATTGTTCCTACTGCTTATGTTGAGAAACCACCTTTCCCTGTTAGGATAAAGGATCATGCTAAAGCTTCAACTATGGTTCGTAAAAGCAATATTAAAACATATACACCTCCTGAGCAAGTTAAAGTTGAACCTAATATTGCTATTGTTAAAGATCTCTTGTCTGATAATATTGATGGGAATGTTATTTATTTCTGTGATGAAACTGCTAGAATTGCTAAACCTTGTGCTAAAGATAAACCTAGACCTGTGGTAGGCATGCCTGTTATTTCTGTTAAAATAGGAGATCATTGTTATCATGGCTTATGTGATATGGGTGCCAGTGTTGGTGCAATACCCATTAGCCTTTATAGAGAAATTATGCATGATATTGCACCTGTTGAGTTAGAAGATTTTGATGTCACAATTAAACTTGCCAATAGAGATACTATTTCACCAATGGGAATTGTTAGAGATGTTGAAGTCTTGTGTGGGAAAACTAAATATCCTACTGATTTTCTTGTTCTTGGTTCCCCCACAAGATAGCTTTTGTCCCGTTATATTTGGTAGACCCTTCTTGAACACTGTTAATGCTACCATAGATTGCAAAAGGGATGTTGTTACTATCGGTTTAGATGATATGACTCATGAATTTAATTTCCCTAAATTTAGTAGACAACACCGTGAAGAAGAATTGCCTAGTAAGGATGAAATTATTGGTCTTGCTTCTATTGCTGTACCTCCTAGCGATCCTTTAGAACAATATTTGCTAGACCATGAAAATGATATGTTTATGAATGAAAGAAGGGAAATAGATGAAGTATTCTTTAAACAGGAACCTATTTTGAAAAACAATTTACCTGTTGAAATCCTAGGGGGTCCTCCTCCACCCAAGGGTGCTCCCGTGTTTGAGCTTAAACCGTTGCCTGATATTCTTAAATATGCTTATCTTGATGAGAAAAAGATATATCCTGTTATTATTAGTGCTAACCTTTCAGCGCATGAGGTAGAGAGATTATCGTGCTGCTATTGGGTATACTCTTTATGATCTTAAGGGCATTAGTCCCGCTCTATGTCAACATAAAATAAATTTGGCAGAAGATGCTAAACCAGTTCGTGATCATCAATGACGGCTGAATCCTAAAATAAAAGAAGTGGTAAGAAAGGAAACACTAAAGCTCCTTGAGGCAGGTATAATTTATCCCGTTGCTGATAGTCAATGGGTAAGTCCTGTCCATTGTGTCCCCAAGAAGGGAGGTATTACTGTTGTTCCTAATGATAAAGATGAATTGATCCCTCAAGCAATTATTACAGGTTATAGGATGGTAATTGATTTCCGCAAATTAAATAAGGCTACTAAAAAGGATCATTACCCCTTACCTTTTATCGATCAAATGCTAGAAAGATTACCCAAACATACACATTTTTGCTTTCTAGATGGTTATTCTGGTTTCTCTCAAATACCCGTGTCGGCCAAAGATCAATCAAAGAATACTTTTACTTGCCCTTTTGGTACCTTTTCTTATAGACGTATGCCTTTTGGTTTATGTAATGCACCTGCTACCTTTCAAAGATGCATGACGGCTATATTCTCTGACTTCTGTGAAAATATTTGTGAGGTTTTCATGGACGATTTCTCCGTCTATGGATCTTCTTTTGATGATTGCCTGAGCAACCTTGATCGAGTTTTGCAGAGATGTGAAGAAACTAATCTTGTCTTGAATTGGAAAAAGTGCAACTTTATGGTTAATGAAGGTATTATCTTGGGGCATAAAGTTTCTGAAAGAGGTATTGAAGTTGATAAAGCCAAGGTTGATGCTATTAAAAAGATGCCATGCCCTAAGGACATTAAAAGTATAAGAAGTTTCCTTGGTCACACCGGATTTTATAGGAGGTTCATTAAGGACTTCTCAAAATTTCTCGGCCTCTGACTAATTTATTACAAAAAGATATACCATTTGTTTTTGATGATGATTGTGTAGAAGCATTTGAAATACTTAAGAAAGCATTGATCTCTGCACCTATTGTTCAGCCACCTGATTGGAATTTACCCTTTGAAATTATGTGTGATGCTAGTGATTATGCTGTAGGTGCTGTTCTAGGGCAAAGAGTTGATAAGAAATTAAATGTTATTCAATATGCTAGTAAAACCCTAGAAAATGCTCAAAGAAATTATGCTACTACTGAAAAAGAATTCTTAGCAGTTGTATTTGCTTGTGATAAGTTCAGACCTTATATTGTTGATTCTAAAGTAACTATTCACACTGATCATGCTACTATTAAATATCTTATGGAAAAGAAAGATGCTAAACCTAGACTTATTAGATGGGTTCTCTTGCTACAATAATTTGACTTACATATTGTTGATAGAAAGGGAGCTGAGAACCCCGTTGCAGACAACTTGTCTAGGTTAGAAAATGTGCTTGATGACTCACTACCTATTGATGATAGCTTTCCTGATGAGCAATTAAATGTCATAAATACTTCTCATACTACTCCATGGTATGCTAATTATGGTAATTACATTGTTGCTAAATTCATACCACCTAGTTTCACATACCAGCAAAAGAAATAGTTCTTCTTTGATTTGAGGCATTACTTTTGGGATGACCCACATCTTTATAAATAAGGAGTAGATGGTGTTATTAGACGTTGTGTGCCTGAGCATGAACAGGAACAGATCATACGTAAGTGTCACTCCGAAGCTTATGGAGGACACCATGATGGAGATAGAACTACACATAAGGTATTGCAATCTGGTTTTTATTGGCCTACTCTCTTCAAGGATGCCCGTAAGTTTGTCTTATCTTGTGATGAATGTCAAGAATTGGTAATATTAGTAGACGTCAGGAAATGCCTATGAATTATTCACTTGTTATTGAACCATTTGATGTTTGGGGCTTTGACTATATGGGGCCTTTTCCTTCCTCTAACGGATATACACATATTTTAGTTGCTGTTGATTACGTTACTAAGTGGGTAGAAGCTATTCCAACTAGTAGTGCTGCTCATAACACCTCTATTAAGATGCTTAATGAAATTATTTTTCCAAGATTTGGAGTCCCTAGATATTTAATGACTGATGGTGGTTCACATTTTATTCATGGTGCTTTCCGTAAAATGCTTGCTAAATATGACGTTAATCATAGAATTGGATCTCCTTATCACCCTCAGTCTAGTGGTCAAGTAGAATTGAGTAATAGAGAGCTCAAATTAATTTTGCAAAAGACTGTTAATAGATCTAGAAAGAATTGGTCCAAGAAACTTGATGATGCATTATGGGCCTATAGAACTGCATATAAATGGTTTACGGAAAAGCATGTCACTTACCTCTCGAACTAGAACACAAGGCATATTGGGCTATTAAAGAACTCAATTATGATTTTAAACTTGCCGGTGATAAGAGGTTATTTGATATTAGCTCACTCGATGATGGAGAACCCAAGCCTATGAAAATGCCAAATTATTTAAAGAAAAAGTTAAAAATGGCATGACAAAAGAATACAAAAGCGTGAGTTTAATGTAGGTGATTATATATTGCTATACATCTCTCGTTTAAGATTTTTTGCAGGAAAACTTCTCTCTAAATGGGAAGGTCCTTACGTTATCGAGGGGGTCTATCGTTCTGGTGCCATAAAAATCAACAATTTCGAAGGCACAAATCCGAAGGTGGTGAACGGTCAAAGAATCAAACATTATATCTCAGGTAATCACATAAATGTTCAAACCAATGTTATTGAAACTGTAATCCCGGAGGAATACATAAGTGACACTTTCCGGAATGTTCCAGACTCCGAAAAGGAATAGGTATGTGGTACGGTAAGTAAACCGACTCCAAAACAGTTTTTAAGGCAATATTTCTCCGTTTTGGAATATTTAGAAAAATAGAAAAATAAGAAGCAGTCCGAGAAGGACACGAGGCCTCCACGAGGGTGGAGGGCGCGCCCTACCCTACTGGGCGCGCCCCCTACCTCGTGGGCACCTCGTGTGCTCCCCGGACTCCGTTTTCGTACACAATACGTATTTTGGTCGGTAAAAATTCATTATATAATCTCCCGGGGGTTTTGACTCCCGTATCACGCAAATATCTCTTGTCTTTGTTTTGCGTTGTTGCTGTTGCAGATTAGAGCAAGATGTCTTCGCAATAGTCAATCGGGGAGAGCCGAGTGTCTCATCCGACACCGAGATCAATGACAAACAACAATGTTGACCTCTTTGGGCCAGCAACGGAGGAAGAGATGGAGGCCGAATTGAAGAGGATAGATGCCACGGAAGAGGATCAAGAAGTCACTTCGCGCTTCCGAGCTGGATTCACAATGGGAGAACTGCAGAGCTCGGCTATTCCAAACTCGGTTATCCCTTCCAATGTTAGATTTCTTTCTTATGAGAATATGAAAAAGAGTGTCACTGGTTCTCCCACAGCTATGCAACACCCTTGGGTGCAGGGAGCTTTGGCTGTTACAGGAAAACTCCGAAAGGAAATAATGGACCTCAAGCAGCAAGTCA
This sequence comes from Triticum urartu, assembly GCF_056163025.1. Taxonomy (NCBI): domain Eukaryota; kingdom Viridiplantae; phylum Streptophyta; class Magnoliopsida; order Poales; family Poaceae; genus Triticum; species Triticum urartu. The sequence continues at coordinate 519,288,394 of NC_141877.1, forward strand.
ATAAGCTCGAGGAGGAGAATCGTATCCCCGAAAACATAGTCACATGGGTATGGGCACTCCCCTTGGCAACTGTCAAGCTTGGGGGAGTGCCCCGGTATCGTATCACCATCACTTTTACCTTTAACGTTTTTCTTTGTTCGATCCTTTTGGTAATATCTTGATCTAGTAGAATAAAAGTTTTTAGTATGATCTAGTTGTGAGTTTTGCTTTATAATCCTTCTATGTAATCGAGTCCGTGAGCTATATAATAAAGATTAGTGTTGAGTCAAGGGATTGATTATTTTGCCATGATCCTAAGGGAATAAAAGAAAAGAGAAAGGAATAAAAAGAAACAAAGAGATCATATGGATCTCATGGAGAGTAATGAGCTCACATAGAAAAAGTATGATGAATAAAAGTTGTTGAGAGTTGACAAACATAGTTTTGGTCATCGTTGCAATTAATAGGAAGTAATAAAGAAAGAGAGGTCTACACATATAGATATACTATCTTGGACATCTTTTATGATTGTGAGCACTCATTAAGATATGACATGCTAAAGAGTTTACGTTAGACAAGGAAGACAACGTAATGAGTTATGTTTTCTTACATCTGAAATAAATTATATTGTCATGGATCATCCAACATGGTTGAGCTTGCCTTTCCCTCTCATGCTAGCCAAATTCATAGCACCAAGTAGAGATACTACTTGTGCTTCCAAATACCCTTAAACCAGTTTTGCCATGAGAGTCCACCATACCTACCTATGGATTGAGTAAGATCCTCCAAGTAAGTTGTCATCGGTGCAAGCAATAAAAATTGCTCTCTAAATATGTATGATCTATTAATGTGGAGAAAATAAGCTTTATACGATCGTGTGATATGGAAGAAATAAAAGCGACAGACTGCATAATAAAGGTCCATATTACAAGTGGCAATATAAAGTGACGTTCTTTCGCATTAAGATTTTGTGCATCCAACTATAAAAGCGCATGACAACCTCTGCTTCCCTCTGCGAAGGGCCTATCTTTCACTTTTATCTCCTACGCTGCATAAGAGTCATGGTGATCTTCACCCTTCCTTTTTACATTTTATCCTTTGGCAAGCACAGTATGTTGGAAAGATCCTGGTATATATGGCTAATTGGATGTGAGTTTTCCTGAACTATTATTGTTGACATTACCCTTGAGGTAAAACGTTGGTAGGCAAAACTATAAGCCCCTATCTTTCTCTGTGTCCGATCAAAACTCCATACCCATAAGTATTGTGTGAGTGTGAGCAATTGTGAAAGACTATATGATAGTTGAGTATGTGGACTTGCTGAAAAGCTCTTATACATTGACTCTTTCCTATGTTATGATAAATTGCAATTGCTCCAATGACTGAGATTATAGTTTGTTAGTTTTCAATAAAGTTTATGATTCATACTTGAAATTGTGATTGAAATTATTATTCTAGCATGAGAAATTATATGACAAGAATTATATAAGTTGTTGTTCTAAGAATGATCATGATGCCCTCATGTCCGTATTTTATTTTTATTGACACCTCCATCTCTAAATATGTGGACATATTTTTTGATTTCGGCTTTCGCTTGAGGACAAGCGAGGTCTAAGCTTGGGGGAGTTGATACGTCCATTTTGCATCATGCTTTTATATCGCTATTTATTGCATTATGGGCTGTTATTACACATTATGTCACAATACTTATGCCTATTCTATCTTATTTTACAAGGTTTACATAAAAGAGGGAGAATGCCGGTAGCTGGGATTCTGGGCTGGAAAAGGAGCAAATATTGGAGACCTATTCTGCACAGCTCCAAAAGTCCTGAAACTTCACGGAAGACGTTTTCAGAATATATAAAAAATACTCAGCGGAAGAAGTTCACCAGGGGGGCACACCCTGCCCACGAGGGTGGGGGGTGCGCCCTACCCCCTAGGCGCGCCCCCTACCTCGTGGGCCCCCTGGTGGCCCTCCGGTGACCATCTTCTGCTATATGAAGTCTTTCGATGGGAAAAAATAAGAAGCCATCTTCTCAGACGAAACTCCGCCGCCATGAGGTGGAACCTTGGCGGAACCAATCTAGGGCTCTGGCGAAGCTGTTCTGCCGGGGAAACTTCCCTCCGAGAGGGGGAAATCATCGCCATCGTCATCACCAATGCTCCTCTCATCGGGAGATGGCAATGTCCATCAACATCTTCATCAACACCATCTCCTCTCAAAACCCTAGTTCATCTCTTGTATCCAATTCTTGTCTCCAAGTCCGGGATTGGTGCTAGTAGGTTGCTAGTAGTGTTAATTACTCCTTATAGTTGATGCTAGTTGGTTTATTTGGTGGAAGATCATATGTTCAGATCCTATATGCATATTAATACCCCTCTGATTATGAACATGTTTATGCTTTGTGAGTAGTTACGTTTGTTCCTGAGGACATGGGAGAAGTCTTGCTATTAGTAGTCATGTGAATTTGGTCTTCGTTCGATATTTTGATGAGATGTATGTTGTCATCCCTCTAGTGGTGTCATGTGAACGTCGACTACATGACACTTCACCATTTTTTGGGCCTAGAGGAAGGCATTGGGGAGTAATAAGTAGATGATGGGTTGCTAGAGTGACAGAAGCTTAAACCCTAGTTTATGTGTTGCTTCGTAAGGGGCTGATTTGGATCCATATGTTTCATGCTATGGTTAGGTTTACCTTAATACTTTTGTTGTAGTTGTGGATGCTTGCAATAGAGGTTAATCATAAGTGGGATGCTTGTCCAAGTAAGGACAGTACCCAAGCACCGGTCCACCCACATATCAGATTATCAAAGTACCGAACGCGAATCATATGAACGTGATGAAAACTAGCTTGACGATATTCCCATGTGTCCTCGGGAGCGCTTTTCTCTATATAAGAGTTTGTCCAGGCTTGTCCTTTGCTACAAAAAGGATTGGGCCACCTTGCTGCACTTTATTTACATTTGTTACTTGTTGCTCGTTACAAATTATCCTATCACAAAACTATCTGTTGCCACTTGTTTCAGTACTTGCAGAGAATACCTTGCTGGAAACCGCTTATCATTTCCTTCTGCTCCTCGTTGGTTTCGACACTCTTACTTATCGAAAGGACTACGATAGATCCCCTATACTTGTGGGTCATCATGGCACTGCGTTGAATCGAGCAAACGCAGTTCGTCCGAGCAGTGCATGATAGCTATTGTGGAATGGGACGATATCGAAGACTAATCCTCGCTTCGTAAGTTGTCCAGAGATTCGAAGACAACCTCTAATGTGATTGAGCCCGTACAACGGGCCTCTACGCCTGGAATGACTCCTTTAAAGGTGGTCTTTGTAGGCTTGATCATTGATGGGTTAATGCCCATTTTTCGCACTGTATCCTGATAGAGCAGATTGAGGCTACTACCGCCGTCCATAAGGACATGAGTCAGGTGGAACCCATCAATTGGATCTAAGACCAGTGCAGCTGAGCCTCCATGACGGATACTGGTCGGGTGACTGGCTCTATCGCATAGACGTCCCTGAGCGCACGCTTGCGCTCCCTCTTGGGGACGTGGGTAGCATATATCATGTTCACCATTTTGACCTGAGGGGGAAACTTCTTCTTTCCCCCTATGTTCGGTTGTCGTGGCTCTTCGTCATCGTCCTCGCTTCGTGATCCCTTTTCCCTATTCTTGGTGTTTAATTTGCCAGCCTGTTTGAAAACACAGCACTCTCTATTTGTATGATTAGGAGGCTTGTCGGGGGTGCCGTGAATCTGGCATGGACGATCAAGTATGCGGTCCAAGCTGGATGGGCCCGAATTGTTCTTTTGGAACGGCTTCTTCCACTGATCGGACTTAGAGCCACTGAATCCGGCGTTGACCGCCGTATCCTCGGTTTTGTCACTGTTGTTTCGGCGCTTGTATCTATTGCGTCGAGACTTGTCTTTGTTGCTTTTATCTTCGGGGGTGTCAGCGTCGCTTGCATTGTTTTTGCTACGAGCCAACCAATTGTCCTTGCCCGCACAAAAGCGGGTCATGAGTGCCGTGAGGTCCGCCATGGATTTTGGCTTTTCTTGGCCGAGGTGGCGAGCGAGCCATTCGTCGCGGATGCTATGCTTGAAAGTTGCTAGAGCTTCGGCGTCCGGACAGTCGACAATTTTGTTCTTTTTAGTTAAAAACCTTGTCTAGAATTTCCTGGCAGACTCTCCAGACTGTTGAACTATATGGCTTAAGTCATCAGCGTCCGTAGGTCGAACATATGTACCTTGGAAGTTATCGAGGAAAGCCTCTTCCAAGTCCTCCCAGCTGCCAATGGAATTTTCACGCAGACTGTTTAGCCAATGACGAGCTGGCCCTTTGAGTTTTAGAGGGAGGTATTTTATGGCGTGGAGGTCATCTCCGCGGGCCATATGGATGTGGAGAATGAAGTCCTCGATCCACACTGTGGGGTCCGTGGTTCCATCGTATGACTCTATGTTCACAGGCTTGAATCCTTCGGGGAATTCGTGATCCAGGACCTCATCAGTGAAGCAATGAGGGTGTGCGGGGCCTCTATATCAGGCCGTATCATGACGTGGCTCTAATGGAGTCCATCTGTGGTGTTCAGCCCGCGCATGACTGGGTTTGTCATGTCCGAATATGTGGCCGTTGTCACGTGTCGAGGCACGTCCTCGCGATCCGTAGATTGATCTGGTATGTCCTGCTTTATTGTTCAGGTTCTGCCGGAGGTCATATGTACGATCGTGGGCTAATTTACCTCTGCCTGAGTGATGAGGCGGGGTGGGCTGATGTTCAGCATGAGCTGCCATTTTGTCCCGGCCACGTGGTGGTCGGTCGGCCGTATTGTGCGATGGTGGTATGTACTCCGGCGTCTCCTCGTCGAATTGAGGTAGCAATTTGCGCTTTGGGTAGCTTTTGGTTGGGCGCTTAAGGCCGTATTATTTGGCTGCTAGGACATCAGTCCATTTATCATTGAGCAGATCTTGGTCAGCTTGAAGCTGATGCTGCTTCTTTTTCAGGCTCCTTGTCGTGGCTATTAGCTGGCGCTTGAAGCGCTCCTGCTCAGGTACGATGAAATCTTCGGTGCCGAGGCTCACCTCGTCTTCAGAGAGCATAAGGTAATTATCGTCCTCCGAATCTTAGTGCGTGGCATCTTTAACAGGGCTAACCTGCTCATCTTCCCGTTCATCTTGTTTGTTTGCTTTATCGACGGGGTCTTCGTTGTCTTCGGCACGTCGGAGTGTCATCTTCTCCTGTGCCGGTGTTGCTGTCTTTACTGCGGCGCGACTTAGAGCGGCGCCGCTGACGCTGGCGCTTGGACTATATTTCGGAAGGTTTATCCTCAACTGGGTCTTCCTTATCGTCGCCGATGTTCTCCTTTGGTGCATCCACCATGTATGCGTCATACGAGGAAGGGGCCGTCCAGCGCCCGGTGAGCGGCGGGTTCTGGGCCTCTTCTTCTCCGGCATCATCGTCCATACCATCGATGTCCTCAGAGTCATAATCAAGTTCGTCGGTCAAATCCTCGATCATGGCTATAAAGTGGGTGGCGGGTGGGAAGCAAAATTCTTCATCGTCAGCCCCTAGTTCGAGCCAGATATAGTTCGGCTGAGAGTCCTCCGCCAAGGACAGGTTTTTTAATGAATTTAGCACATCGCGCAGAGGCGAGTGCTGGAAGATGTCTGTGGCGCTGAATTTGAAGATCGATAAACGATCAAGCTCGGCGTCCGCGGGCTCGCGTGGTACGGAACCTACGGCCGGAAACGAGTCCAGCGTTCCGGTGGCATAGGCATCATGTGAGACCGGGTCCATGTGCGGCTCCAACATCGTGGAATCTGTGGCCTTCGAGGTGGGGTTAATCCTCTCGTCTTTGGATGGAGCGGCCTGCTCCGGCTCTAGGGCCAGAGCGGTTACAGGAGCGATTTCCTGGATGCGGCTCGATGACAGATTTGGGTTATGATCATCGGGATGACCAGGAGCGGCCACCACGGTATCGAATCCGGCGAAGATCAAGTCTCCACGGATGTCCGCGACGTAGTTCAAGCTCCCGAATCTGACCTGATGGCCAAGGGCGTAACTTTCGATCTGCTCCACATGGCCAAACGAGTTGGCCCGCAGTGCGAAGCTGCCGAACACGAAGATCTGTCTGGGGAGGAAAGTTTCTCCGCAGACAGCTTCATTATTGACGATTGAAGGGACCGTCGAAACTTTCAGCGACAGCACAGAGGAACTCTCAATGAAAGCACCAATGTCGGTGTCAAAACCGGCGGATCTCGGGTATGGGGTCCCGAACTATGCGTCTAAGGTTGATGGTAACAGGGACAGGGGGCACGATGTTTACCCAGGTTCGGACCCTCTCTATGGAGGTAATACCCTACTTCCTGCTTGATTGATCTTGATGAATATGAGTATTACAAGAGTTGATCTACCACGAGATCGTAATGGCTAAACCCTAGAAGTCTAGCTTGTATGACTACGGTATTGAGTATCTCTCTCTCTTCCGGACTACACCCTTCGGTTTATATAGACACCGGGAGGATCTAGGTTACATAGAGTCGGTTACATAAGATGGAATCTTCATAGTCGTTCGCCAAGCTTGCCTTCCAAGCCAAGGAGAGTCCTATCCGGACATGGGTACAGTCTTCGGTCTTCATATCTTCATAGCCCATCAGTCCGGCCCATAGATAACAGGTCGGACGCTCGAGGGCCACGTCGGTGTCAAAACCGGCGGATCTCGGGTAGGGGGTCCCGAACTGTGCGTCTAGGCCGGATGGTAACAGGAGGCAGGGGACACGATGTTTTACCCAGGTTCGGGCCCTCTTAAAGGAGGTAAAACCCTACGTCCTACTTGATTAATATTGATGATATGGGTAGTACAAGAGTAGATCTACCACGAGATCAGAGAGGCTAAACCCTAGAAGCTAGCCTATGGTATGATTGTATGTTGTGATTGTTGTTCTACGGACTAAAATCCTTCGGTTTATATAGACACCGGAGAGGGTTAGGGTTACACAAGGTCGGTTACAAAGGAGGAGATATCCATATACGTATTGCCTAGCTTGCCTTCCACGCCAAGTAGAGTCGCATCCAGACACGAGAAGAAGTCTTCAATCTTGTATCTTCATAGTCTAACAGTCTGGCCAATGGAGATAGTCCGGCTGTCCGGAGACCCCCTAATCGAGGACTCCCTCAGTAGCCCCTGAACCAGGCTTCAATGACGATGAGTCCGGCGCGCAGTATTGTCTTCGGCATTGCAAGGCGGATTCCTTCTCTGAATACATCACAGAAGAACTTGAAAATGAGGATAGTGTCCGACCCTGCAAAATAAGTTCCACATTCCACCGCAGAGAGAATAATATTTTCACAGATCTAATTTGCTGGCTTGTTTTGGCAGCATGACGTTATGTCATGGCCCGGTGATTATTCGAACCATTTCTTTTAACCAGCCCCGCACATAATGCGAGGCAGTTTTTCGACGCGTCTTGTCAAAGCAGAGATCGTGTTCCCTTATTACGGGATTCTCATCAATACGGGCATGGGTAACCCAACCGCGCCATCAATTGCGGCGCTTGGGGGATAAGTGAGTTTTACCAGGCAAGTGGGGACGCTTAGTTCCGTCCGCCCATATAAAGGGATAAGGATTCACCTTTCTATCCACGCCTTCTTCCTCCTTTGCTCATCCGTTTTCGCACACTCGAGCTCTAGCGCCCAAGCCCACACTTCCGCCTCAACCTTCTCCAACCATGTCCGGAGCGGGAGGCAAGTGGATGGTCTCCTCCGTCACGGAGGGAGACATAAAAAAACTGAGGAGAGCCGGATACCTACCCGATGACATCACGCACCAGCTCCCCGGTGAGGGGCAGCTCATCCCCACCCCCAGGCCCCATGAGAGGGTAGTATTCCTCACCCATTTCCTTCGCGGACTGGGATTCCCTCTCCATCCCTTCGTCCGGGGGCTCATGTTTTATTACGGCCTGGATTTCCATGATCTGGCCCCGAACTTCATCCTCAACATCTCGGTGTTTACCGTCGTGTGCGAGGCCTTCCTCCGCATCAAGCCCCACTTCGGCTTATGGCTGAAGACCTTCAATGTCAAGCCGAAGGTGGTGGGCGGCCGCCAGGCAGAATGCGGAGGCGCCATGGTGGGCAAGATGCCCAACATAACATGGCTTGAGGGCTCCTTTGTGGAAACCATAAAGGGGTGGCAATCAGGGTGGTTCTATATCACCAAGTCGCGCGACCCTGCATGGGCAGCGGCCCCCGTGTTCCGATCTGGCATCCCCACGCGGCTCACCTCCTGGAAAGAGAAGGGCCTGTCCTGGGGTAATTCGAAAGAGCTGACCGGACTCCAAACATGTATTCAAAACATGGTGGACAAGAAGCTTAAGCTTGTCAACATAGTCCAAGTCATGCTCATCCACCGGATACTCCCGTGCCAACAACGGGAGTTCAACTTGTGGGAGTTCAATCCGGCGCAGCACCGAACTCTGAATAGGCTCTTTGACACGACTCATGAAGACGCCTGGAGGGTGCTGTTCAAAAGTGCCGAGGCCCCCCCCCCTATTACGGAGGATCGCGGATTCAGCGCGAAGCGCCAAGCCAGTGCGGTAAGCTGCTCTACCTTTCATAGGATACTTATTTTTCATATAGATTGACTCTATGCGGGATCTAAACTCCCGTACCTTTGACAGGACTGGTAGAAGATGGCCGGATAGATCGAATGTCCGGCTCCTTTCCCTGAAGGCCCCGCAGATGCTCTTCTGGCGAAGATGTTGACTCCGGCCCCTTATAAGGTGCCGGAGAAGACCAAGAAGGCCAAGGGAACCCGAAAGAGTTCCCGACGCCAGGCGTCGTCGGACTCACCGTCCAATGACTCTGCGGCGCACTCTTTCCCTGAAGACGAGGAAGAGGAAGAAGAAGATGCTCTCCCACCGACTGGGGGAGACAAGAAAAGGAAGGCCGCCCTAACTGGGGAGGCCGGAGGGTCCAAGAAGGGAAGGACTCTCCTTCCGGACAGTTCCACCGCCGCCGACGAAGGCGAAGACGAGTGGTTGCCCATGGTCAAGCCCCCGGGGAGATCGTAAGTATTTAGATACTAGAGTAACTCATAGGATTCCTTTGTCGCACTGCTTTCGCTAACGCCGAACGCAATTATGTAGGCCGCCACGAGCCAGTATCGATGTGTCATCGGACGGCTCATTGGGCTTGTCGGACATGGATAGCGATCCAGTCCCGACCGCCACCTCCCCTCATCCTGCCGACGACGCCGAGGTGTTGTCTCAAGAGGCACCGGATCAAGGGGAGACAGTCCCGGAGGCGCCTCAAGGCGACCTTCCGGACTCCAGGAGCCGAGGGGACGGGGCCCCTGAGAGCTCCGAGTTCGGCCCTCAGCCGAACATCGCGCCGGACCCTCCAGCGGTTTCGGGCTCGGGCAGGCGGCCTCCTTCTATGAGGGGCAAGACGCCTGTGCCGGTGACCTCTGTCCATCTAGAGGTGCCGGACAATCTGCTGGAAGCGCTTCATAGCGCTTCCATCGACGAGGAGCACCGCACTATCATGAGTGCGGTGATCCAGAAGGTTCAGTCCGCCAAGAGCAGATTGACTGAAGCCTGTGCCAGCCTTCTAACAGGCTTCGAGGTAAGTGTTTTAAAATGTAGTAGAAATATTACCGCATAGACAGTATCCCCTGATGCTTTGTTCGGTGTTCACAAAGAAAAGCCGAACAGAGGATCAAATAATATCGCAGGAGTCTAATATAAGTATGTCAATATGCGTATGCAGGCTTCGATGCTGGCGTCCGCCGCACTGACTACGGAGGACGCCATGCTGAAGCAGGACCTCAAGGGGTCCAAGAAAGAGCTCGGCCTTGCCAAGTGGCAGCTCGTGGAGAACAAGGGTAAGTAATACCCCGTCTATAGATATGTAAAAAATGACACGATTGCGAAATGACAGGATCATCGTATGTTTGTCAGGGGCCACGACCGAGGTGGCGACCCTGAAGCAAGCGCTAACCAAGGCCGAAGATACAGCGGCCAAGGAGCGCACCGAGCGAGAGAAGCACGAGGCTCGGGTGGGCGAGGTGCAGCAAGAGCTCCAGGCTCTCGTGACAAAGCACAAGGCGTTGGAGCTTGACTCGAAGACGCGAGAGTCTGAGCTTGCCGCGGCCCTTGAGAGCGCAAAGAGTGCCAAGGCCGAGGCCCAGAAGGCCCTCCAGGAGATCGACGCAATGAAGAAGATAGCGGCAGTTAAGGCTTTCTATATGCAAAGCAAGCATGTAAAAGTAAATTACCGATTACTCACCCGGATCTGGAGCTCTTCAGGAGCATTCGTAGATTTGCCCCGCAGCGTGTCCGATGCCGCACAATTTTACCAGGCCGAGGACGGAAGCTTGACGGAGAAGTTGTTCTGGTCTCAGTATGCTGAGGCCGAACATCCGGTGCCGATGAGCGACCAGCTGAAGCAGATGGTCGAGCTACATAAGGCGGCCGATCAGGCCATGAAGGGCTTTATAGTCCGGCTGTGGCCTGGCGACGCCCTTCCGAACAGCTTCTTCGGCCTGGTGAGGCGGCATGTGGATGCCTTCCCACGGTTGGAGGTCGTTAAGCGATCCATCTGCATTGAAGGTGCACGCCGGGCTTTCGCCCGTGTGAAATTGCAGTGGGTCAAGCTAGACGCCGTGAAGCTGATCAAGGAGGGGCCGCCGGAGGGCAAGGAGCACCGCCACCCCGAGATGTACTACGAGGGTGTTCTGCCGGGTGCCCGTCTTATCGCGGATGAGTGTTCAAAAGATGTAATATTTGAGTAAACTCGCTCGTTTTATCCTATATTTATGAAAACATGTTTCATATGCGCTATGCAATGCTTGTTTGAATTTAAAATATTACCTTCTGTTTGGCTGTTTATCCAATCTGAGAGATGGCTAGTCCTCGGCTTCTGCCCCCAAGCCACGAGTGCTGGGGTGTTCGGGATAAACCTAAGCACTCTTGTTCCCATATTTGGGTCCTTCGAGGGAGGTGCTCAGCACAACGAACAAGGCAATCGGACTAATAATGCTTTATCACTCTCACTTAGCCATAGAATTCTATAATTTTAAATTTCAGCGAAGCCCCTGGTATTCGGAAGGCCGAATTCGGGGCGCGATACATGCCTGTAAGCCGGACAGGGCTGGCCCCTCGCCCTAAGCGGCATAAGTCTTTAGGGACTCGAAAAACCTCGCCGAACAGCGACCAGTCTCTCGCCTTATCATGACAGTCAGTTTTAACTTTCTCTACTGAGGTGCTAAGCCCGGTAGAACCGGGGCACAATCGCAGTAGTTCTCCTAGCGCTACCTTAGCCGATAGAGCGGAACGTAAGGTTCCAAAACATAGGAGCCTGGCAAACCCAACATTTGACCAAAGACATGATTCGGAGCTGATGCATATAATGCTATAAGTTTGGGGTGCCGCACTTGTGAAAGTGTTTGGACTTTTCACACCGCATTGTGGGGTACGTAAGCCCCTGGTGTTGGTCGTACCAGAGTGTACGGTTTGAAGGCGTCATTAATGAACACACACACATATATATATAACAAGAATGCAAGAATAGTCGTAATGTCATGCATTGTTTATTAAAAAAATTGCGTTAAAGCAGAGTGATACAGATAGTGTGATAAGCAAAGAGTAGGACTATGTCCCTTCCAAGGGCAAGCTGAGGAATGATATTAAATTGAATATTTCACTTGTTACTGTAATCAACCTGAGAATTCCGTGGTATAACGTAGTTGTCTGCCTCCTTGGTTGCTGCATCATGTGTTCGGCAATAGTGCTGCCGGACAGTGTTTCCAGAGATTAAGGTCCTGAAAGAAAAAGAAAAATAACCAAACGGGAAGCCCCTAGTGCGGTTTAGGCCGCGTTTTGGGGCGTGCCGCAGTTGTGCCCCCCTCCCCACCTGTGCCCATGGTATTTTTAATGCATAATTATGTACGCGCGGCATGAATATTGCTGTTGGGCTGGGATTGGGGTGGCCGCCGTATTGCTACGCGAGCTCATATCGCGCCAGGCGGTCTATTTGCCGATTGCCCCGAGTGCGCTTGAAGGTGTCTGGGCTTTGAAGCGCCGAACTGGTTGATTGCCTTGAGAGGCTTCTTTGCGCTTCTGCTGCGAGGGCCGCGGTGTGCTCCTCTGTTCGGAGAGAGCGCTCTGTGTTTCCATTGACTGTAATAACTCCGCGAGGTCCTGGCATCTTGAGCTTGAGGTATGCATAATGCGGTACTTCATTGAATCTAGCAAATGCGGTTCGCCCGAGCAGTGCGTGATAACCACAACGGAACGGGACTATATCGAAGATTAACTCTTTGCTTCGGAAGTTATCCGGGGATCCGAAGACCACTTCGAGTGTAATTGAGCCTGTGCAATGGGCCTCTACACCTGGGATGACGCCCTTAAAGGTCGTTTTTGTGGGTTTGATCCTTGAGGGGTCTATACCCATTTTGCGCACCGTGTCCTGATAAAGCAGGTTCTGGCTGCTGCCGCCGTCCATAAGGACTCGAGTGAAGTGAAATCCGTCGATGATTGGGTCTAGGACCATTGTGGCGAATTCGCCATGACGGATACTAGTGGGGTGGTCCCTGCGATCGAAGGTGATCAGGCATGAGGACCAAGGGTTGAACTTTGGGGCGACTGGCTCCAACGCATATACGTCCCTGAGCGCACGCTTCCGCTCCCTCTTGGGGATGTGGGTTACGTATATCATGTTCACCGTCCGCACTTGCGGGGGAAACCTCTTATGTCCTCCAGTGTGCGGCTGCTGGGGCTCCTCCTCATCATCGCTATGCGGCCCCTTGTCCTTATTTTCAGCAATTAACTTGCCGCCCTGCTTGAACACCCAACAATCCCTGTTGGTGTGATTGGCTGGCTTGTCTGGGGTGCCGTGTATTTGACACGAGCGATCAAGTATACGGTCCAAGCTGGACGGACCCGGCGTACTTTGTTTGAATGGCTTTTTCCGCTGACCGGGTTTAGAGCCTTTGAATCCGGCATTAACTGTCGTATCCTCAGTATTTTCGCTATTAATGAGGCGCTATGCTTGTTGCGACGTGACCCGCTATTGCCGTCCTTGGTATCTGAGGTACCATGGTTCTTTGATATGTTATTACTGTGAGCCAGCCAGCTGTCTTCTCCCGCACAAAAGCGGGTCATGAGTGTCATGAGAGCTGCCATAGATTTCGGCTTTTCCTGACCAAGGTGCCGGGCTAGCCACTTGTCTCGGATGTTGTGCTTGAAATCCGCTAAGGCCTCCGCATCCAGACAGTCGACGATTTGATTTTTCTTTGTAAGAAACCGAGTCCAGAATTGTCTGGCCGACTCTTCTGACTGTTGAATTATGTGGTTCAAGTCATCGGCGTCTGGTGGTCGCACATAGGAGCCCTGAAAGTTGTCAAGGAATGCGGCTTCTAGATCTTCCCAACAGCTAATGGAGTCCGCTGGCAAGCTGTTAAGCCAATGCCGCGCTGGTCCTTTGAGCTTGAGTGGGAGGTATTTGATGGCGTGTAAGTCATCACCGCGGGCCATGTGGATGTGGAGGAGGAAGTCCTCAATCCATACTGGGGGATCTGTTGTGTCGTCGTATGATTCAATGTTTACAGGTTTGAAACCTTATGGGAATTGATGTTCCATTACTTTGTCTGTGAAGCATAAGGGGTGTGCGGCGCCTATGTATTGGGCTATATCGCGACGCATCTCGAATGGGTCTTGCCTGCTATGTTCGGCCCGGACGGATTTGCTTCTGTATCCGGCATGACGTTTGTCGTCTCGCAGAGTGGTGCGCCCTCGTGATCCGTCGATCGATCTTGAATGCTTTGCTTTGTCCTCCAATATGTCTCGCGGGTCTGGCATATCTCCCCATGCCTTTTTATTCGAATGGCGTTGGGGTGGAGGCTGCGCTTTTGGCTGGAATGCCTCTCTATCGCGGCCATGAGGTGGCCGATCAGCCGTATCGAGTTTATATTCCTCGGCCGCGAGGACTTCAGTCCATTTGTCAGCTAGCAGATCTTGATCAGCTTGAAGCTGCTGCTGCTTTTTCTTTAGGCTATTTGTCGTGGCCATAAGCCGGCGCTTGAAGCGCTCTTGTTCGACGGGATCCTCTGGGACGGCGAATTCATCATCGCCGAGGCTTGCCTCATCTTCAGAGGGGGGGATGTAATTGTCATCCTCCTCCTCTCCAGCTGCCGCTCTCTCAGGAGAGCTAGCTCCTTCATCCTCCTGCTCTAAATCTTGCTGGAGGGGATTGTTGTTGTCTTCGGCACTATCCGGAGTATTATTATCTCCTGTGCCGGTATCACCACTTTTGCTTTGGGGACTTAGAGCGGCACCGCTGACGTCGGCGATTGGGTTGCTTCTTGGAGGGGTCATCCTCCGCTATCTCGTCGCCATTTCCTTCGTTGGGTGTATCCACCATGTATATGTCATATGATGAGGTGGCTTTCCAGTGCCCTATAGGTGTTGGTTCATGTTCGTCTCCTACATCGTCGTCCATACCGTCGATGTCTTCGGAGTCGAAGTCGAGCATGTCAGTTAAATCATCGACAATGGCTATGAAGTGGGTGGTGGGTGGGCATCGAATTTCTTCGTCGTCCGCATCCCAATCCTGTTGGCTATAATCCGGCCAGGGCTCTCCTGACAAAGAGAGAGACCTTAGTGAATTCAGAATGTCGCCGAAGGGCGAGTGCTGAAAGATATCCGCGGCGGTGAATTCCAGGATCGGCGCCCAATCGGATTCGATTGGCAGGGGCGCGGATGGTTCGGAGTCCGGAAAAGAGTCCGGCACCTTGGAGTCACGGGCTGCGCAGAGGATTATGCTGGTGTTCGGCTCGATCGCCGTTGAGACTGCAGCCCCTGAGGTGGTGTCTAACCAGCCGTCCTCGATTGGTGCAGTTGGCTCCGAACTAAGGGTCGGAGTTGATGCGGGTGCGGCCTCTGGGGTACTGTTCGACGGCAAAGCTAGGTCATACCCATCGCGACAGTGCGGCGCGCCCGGCTGTGGCTCGAATCCGTCGAAGATCAAGTCTCCGCGGATGTCGGCCGTGTAATTCAAACTTCCAAATCTGACCTGATGGCCAGGGGCGTAGCTTTCAATCTGCTCCAGATGGCCAAGCGAATTAGCCCGCAGTGCAAAGCCGCCGAATACGAAGATCTGTCTGGGGAGAAAAGTCTCACCCTGGACCGCATCACTATCGATGATAGTAGGAGCCATCAAGCCTAACGGCGACAACACAGAGGAACTCTCAATGAAAGCACCAATGTCGGTGTCAAAAACGGCGGATCTCGGGTAGGGGGTCCCGAACTGTGCGTCTAGGCCGGATGGTAACAGGAGGCAGGGGACACGATGTTTTACCCAGGTTTAGGCCCTCTTGATGGAGGTAAAACCCTACGTCCTGCTTGATTAATATTGATGATATGGGTAGTACAAGAGTAGATCTACCACGAGATCAGAGAGGATAACCTAGAAGCTAGCCTATGGTATGATTGTATGTTGTGATTGTTGTTCTACGGACTAAAACCCTTCGGTTTATATAGACACCGGAGAGGGTTAAGGTTACACAAGGTCGGTTACAAGGGAGGAGATATCCATATATGTATTGCCTAGCTTGCCTTCAATGCCAAGTAGAGTCCCATCCGGACACGAGATGAAGTCTTCAATCTTTTATCTTCATAGTCTAATAGTCCGTCCAATGGAGATATTCCGGCTGTCCGGAGACCCCCTAATCCAGGACTCCCACAGGCCCCTTAGTCCAGGACTCCCTCAGCCACCTCTGGCTGGCCGCCCATAGCTAGCTACCCGCTAACCCACACGCAGGCATGCTCATTGATTAGTGCCTCACCTCTACCTCTATGCAGACCACTCGCATCGGCGAGTGGAGCACGGTCGGCCTTGTAGCTCCTTGGTGGCACTTGTTGCGTCAAGGGGGCCACCCATCCATGCCCAGTCCACAAGTCCACACAAAATGGCAAGAGGAAAGAGTAGAAGACGAGAGAAATCAGAGTTGATCGCTGGCTACAGTAGGTCGCAACTAGTTTCTCTCCATACGGAAATGTTAAAGGGCCCCTATGGGCCGGTGTGTGCAGTGCCGCCTCATTACTATCACGGGGTATTAAAAAAGTTTCACTTTTGCTGGGGGGGCGACCGCCCAGGTTCGCCCCCGAGAAGCTCCGCCATTGACGATCGTGCTATTTTTTGGGTGAAATACTCCCTCTGTCCCAAAATAAGTGTGACTTTTTTTGGGACGGTGGGAGTACTAGCTACGATCATGATGTATGTCCTAATCAGCCCACATTATGTCATGGTGTAATAAATATTAAAAGTATATGTCATACGAAAAGAATTGCCATGTTACGTTTAAATGACCTACCATATTATAGGAAATATATTTCCCATAGAGACATGGCAAATTTTGGAAAGGTACATGGAAAATTAATTTCGCCATGCTACCTACAAGAAACTACATTAGTCTAACTAATAAAAATTGACATGCTCTAAAAAGTAAAAGTGCCAAGGTCTAATAAATAAATTTGCCAAAATGTCTAAAAGAATAAAAGTTTCCATGCCACGAAAAATAGAACTAACATGGTGCAATTAATATTTTTGCCATGGTATAATTAATCATTTTGCCATGATCTGAAGAATAAATTTGCCATGGTACATGAATTGAAATTTCCATGGTCTAAATTAAAAAATTACATCCTCTAAATAATATAATTACCATGGTACCTAAAAATAAAACTATCATGTTCCAATTAGTAAAAATGCCATGTTCAGAGTAGTAAAAATTGCCATAGTGCTTGTAATAAAGATGCACGTGGCAAAAATGGCATGATTCATCATTTTATGTTGTTATGATGATTATACATGTCTACTACGCGACTTTATTCTTGTAGACACGTGTTGGGCCTCCAAGCGCATAGTTCTGTAGGACAGTAGAAATTTTTCCTCAAATGGATGACCTAAGGTTTATCAATCTGTGGGAGGCGTAGGATGAAGATGGTCCCTCTCAAAGAACCCTGCAACCAAATAATAAAAAGTCTATTGTGTCCCCAACATACCAAATACAATGGCAATTTGTATAGGTGCACTAGTTCGACGAAGAGATGGTGATACAAGTGTAATATGGATAGTAGATATTGATTTTTGTAATAAGAAAAATAAAAAACAACAATGTAGAAATTGATAAAACGGAGCACAAACGGTATTGCAATGCTTGAGAATGAGGCCTAGGGTCCGTAATTTCACTAGTGCAAGCTCTCAACAATGTAATATAATTGGATCATATAACCATCCATGAAAGTGCGATGAAGAATCACTCCAAAGTTCCTATCTAGCGAAGAACATAAGAATAAATTGTTAGTAGGGTACAAAACCACCTCAAAGCTATTCTTTCCGTTCGATCTATTCAAGAGTTCGTACTAAAATAACACAAAGCTATTCTTTCCGTTCGATCTATCCTAGAGTTCGTACTAAAATAATACCAAAGAAAATTCATATTCATAATACTCAATCCAACACAAAGAACTTCAAAGAGTGCCCCAAGATTTCTACCGTAGAAACAAAGACTAGAACGTGAATTAACCCCCATGCATAGATTACCCCAATGTCAACTCGGGAATCCGCAAGTTGAATGCCAAAACATATATCAAGTGAATCAATACGATACCCCATTGTCACCACGAGTATTCATATGCAAGACATATATCAAGTGTTCTCAAATCCATAAAAGTATTCAATCCGATAACAATGAAATCTCAAAGTGAAAAACTCAATTCATCACAACAAGATAGACAGGGGAAAACACCATATGATCTGACTATATTAACAAAGCCCATGATACATCAAGATCATGACATCTCAAGAACACGAGAGAGAGAGAGAGAGGGAGAGATTAAACACACAGCTACTAGTACAAACCCTCAGCCCCGAGGGTGGACTACTCCCTCCTCATCATGGTGGCCGCCGGGATGATGAAGATGGCCACCGGAGATGATTTCCCCCTCCGGCAGGGTGCCGGAAAGGGTCTAGATTGGTTTTCGGTGGCTACAAAGGCCTGCAGCGGCGGAACTTCTGATATAGGTTAACCCCGAGGGTTTTTGGAATATTTGGGAATTTATAGGGTAAAGAGGGGGTGCGGGAGGCCATCGAGGTGGGCACAACCCACCTGGGCGCGCCTGGGCCCCCAGGCGCACACTGATGGGTTGTGCCCCCCTTGGGGCACCCCCTAGGTGCTGCTCTCGCCCATTGGTGGTCTTCTAGTCCATAAAAAATCCATAAAAAGTTTCACGGTGTTTGGACTCCGTTTGATATTGATTTCCTGCGATGTAAAAAAACATGCAAAAAACATCAACTGGCACTTGGCACTATGTCAATAGGTTAGTACCAAAAAATGATATAAAATGACTATAAAATGATTATAAAACATCCAAGAATGATAATATAACAGCATGGAACAATCAAAAATTATAGATACGTTGGAGACGTACCAGCATCCCCAAGCTTAATTCCTTCTCGTCCTCAAGTAGGTAAATGATAAAAACAGAATTTTTGATGTGGAATGCTACCTAACATGTCATCTCATATTCTTTTCTTTATAGCATGGACATTTGGACTTTTATATGCTTCAAAGCAATAGTCTAGTTTTGACATGAGGACTTAAATACTCAAGCATACCAACAAGCAACCATGTCTTTCAAAATACCAACGCTAAAATAAGTTATCCCTATCCCATCATGCTCAATCATTGATCCATTCATGAAACACACTCGCATATTAGCTACACCCAATGCTCAAGTACGATCATAGTGCCCCCTAGTTGGTGCTTTATAAGAGAAGATGGAGACTCAAATTAAAAATAAAAATTGCATAAAGTAAAAGAAAGGCCCTTCGTGGAGGGAAGTAGGGATTTGTAGAGGTGCCAGAGCTCAAAGCGAAAATTGAGAGATAAAAATATTTTGAGGGCATACTTTTCCAAACAACGAAAATGACTTAGAGCTCCCAACACTTTCCATGCTAGATATATCATAGGCGGTTCCCAAACAGAAAATAAAGTTTATTCGTTTTTCCATGGCTAACCGTATCCGCGGGTGCCCTCCATACAACACTTTCCAAGGAATTTATTATTTTACAACATAAAGTAAATTCATTTTTCATTTCAGGACTGGGCATCCCTAATACCTTTGCCTTACTCTCGTGCAATGACAAGTGAATAAACACTCATTGTGAGAATAACACATCTAGCATGGAAAATATTGGCCACCCCTCACCGCCTTGCGAGCGGTACGAGCACACAAAAGAGAGATTTATTTTGAAAAATAGAGATGTCACATACAAATTTGCTTGGAATGGCAAAACAATACCGCATATAGGTAGGTATGGCGGACTCATGTGGCAAAACTAGTTTAAAGGATTTTGGAAGCACAAGTAGTGATCATACTTAGTGCAAAATGAAGGATAGCAAAAGATTGAGAAGCGACCAACCAAGAAACGAATAATCTCATAAGCGAGCATTGAGCATAATTAACACCGAATAATGCACCACAAGTAGGTTGTAGTTTCATTGCATAACTATTGACTTTCATGCTTGCATAGGGAAACACAAACCATAACACCAATATTCTTACTAAAGCAAAATTAATCATCAACATGACTCACATATCACATCATCATATCTCAAAACTATTACGAGGAATCAAGTTTATTTTGTCCAATGATCTTCATGAAAGTTTTTCTTATATCCTTCTTGGATATCTATCACTTTGGGGCTAATTTTCATGTGTTGCTTTTGATAAGCTCAAACAAATATAAGTGAAGATCATGAGCATAATATTTCTTTCTCTCAAATTAATTTAAGTGAAGCAAGAGAGAATTTCTTCAAAAATACTAAAGCACACCGTGCTCAAAAAGATATAAGTGAAGCACTAGAGCAGTTCCATAGAAAAGAGCTTCGTTGGCGGGATGTGAATGCCACTTACTTAGCCTCCCTGGTAACTATTTGAGGACTCTATTTTATTTAAAAACTTCCAAATCTAAGTACTTTATTAAAACAGCAAGCAAAAAAAATGACAATCCAAGGATATCACACATCATGTGAAGAAGCAAAAACTTAGGCTCAACCGATACTAATAGATAATTGTTGAAGAAGAAAGGTGGGATGCCTACCAGGGCATCCCCAAGCTTAGATGCTTGAGACCTCTTGAAATATTATCTTGGGGTGCCTTGGGCATCCCCAAGCTTGAGATTTTGTGTCTCCTTAATTCCTCTCATATCACGGTTTTTGTTGGGGATATAACTATTGGTTATGACCTGCCCAGGAGGGGCCGGGTCATGCCACTGGCGGCTTAAGAAAAGAAGGCCCAAGAGGATGATGAGGATGGCGGTCCATAGAGAAAGCTTATTGAAATCCCAAGACACCGAGGTAACTTGAGGCCCATGGGTATGGACCTCCATACGTGTAACTTTTATTGTAAGGAAAGCTTAGTTAGTCACCGAGCCGGACACGTTGTGTATGACCTGGCCGGGACTCTGTAAGCCGCCGGGCATCAACCTGTGTATATAAGGGGGTGACACGGCGGTGGGTTAATTCAAGAAACAATAAGTAGAGAACTAGGTCAAGCGTATTCGCTCCCTGGTAATCGAAACCCAAGCAATACAACCCCAAACTGGAGTAAGCCTTTACCTCATTGCGAGGGGTCGAACCAGTATAAAATCTCTGTGTCCTTCGTCTCGATTAACCCCTTCAAGCTAACCTAGCTGCGATGGCTCCACACCTAAGTCATTTCGCTAGGGCATGTGCCGTGTTAAGTCCATGATAGTTGGAGCCCACCATGGGGCCAGCGCATGATGGTTTCGAGTTCTTGAAGGGCAACTTCGCAGGGATCAAGGGATACGCTGTGGGCAGGATGACCAAGAGTCATTGTGGCAAGCTCTACATCGACGACGCTGGCTGGGGCCCTGAGGCCGGCTCAATTGAGTACGGGTACCGGGTCCCCTTTGGCGGAATCCACGTCTTCATCGGCAAGATCAGCGAATCGGGCCCTGAGCCGGACACCTGCACAGACATCATCGAGACGGCTCAGCGTGCACGACCTGCCAAGCTTCAAGCCGCTGTGAAGCATGCCTTTGTGGGTTTCATCCATGGGGTAGAACTTGAGGAAGAATCTATGCTTGGTGGTGAGACGGCCATCTACTCCGATGGTGAATCATCAACCGGTGAGACCAAATCAATGTATCAACTGCAAGACGACTGGCTTGGGGGATGTTCCAATGGTGATAGTATTCTGGACCCCTATGAGCCACCGAACAGGGTTGCAATCTTCATGGCCGGTACACAACCAGTGCTCGGTTCGACAACCGCCGCAGCCATGACCTCCAGCTCGACGGCTGCGGCGACGGCGACAACTAGGGCTAGTGGCTCTGCACACCCACTGACTCAAGTTCTGACCGAATTGTTGGATGCTTTGGCTGCTTTGATGGGGGTGGAGGTGACCCCGGACACTCAAGAACAACATAAAGTGGATGTTGCGAAGCTACGAGATGGGATAGCTCAAGCCAAGGAAGAGCTGGTGGCTGAAAATGCTAGGATGGCCATGGAGCGAGCTTCTTTGGACGCTCAGGCACAACGGATTCATGTAGAGTCTTTCTGGCTTACCTTGGATCAAAACGCTTCAAATGCCATCATGAGAAGCAGGCACCAGAGTTGCTTACCTCTGGAGTACGATGCGAGAAACCTTTTCAACACACCGGGGGCAGGGACCAGTGACCCGCCCGTGGTGAACTGGGCGGTCGAGGAACAGGTGACCGGAGCACCAGTTCAGCCCCGTGTTGTGGATCCGCCTCGTTTGGATATGACTCCGCCTCAGCATGTTCCGACACTGCCGGGTCATTATTCTAACCCTCTAGATAATACGGTGACATGATTGGCGGCTCTCCCAGTTGAAGGCGAGTCTCCGGCTGTGATAGAGACACGGAGGGCCAGAGAACTTCTTCAGACAGCAGTGGCTCAATGGGCGGCTTATTCATATAGCCGTGAACGGATTCACTCAACCCCTCGTCCAAGCCGGAGTTATAGCAGGCATATTGACTCGCCAGTAGTTTAGAGCAGTGAATAGCATCGTAATCAGCCTCATGGGCATGACCCGTCGCGCGCTGGCAATGATGTGCAAGCTTTGGTGGACCAGGGCAGGGCGCAGTGCGAGGCCGAGCTGGCGGCTCAGCTACCGGCTCGACAGCAATCTCCGGTTTATCCATCAATGTCTATGGGGGTAGGAGTGACCTCTATAACATTGGGTGTGCCATGTTTAGTGCCGGCTCTACGCAACGAGTGCTTTCCTAAGGATTTCAAGTGACCTCGTAAGGTGCCTAACTACACAGCAGATCAACCCCCAGAAGCTTGGATTGAGAGCTATGAGATGGCTATGGAGATGTCGGATGTTAGTGATGCTGCGTGTGCTATGTATTTCACCATGATGTTGGATGGGCCGACTCGTAATTGGTTGTAAGGATTGCCCCCTAACTCCATTGGTTCATGGACTGAATTGAAGTCCCACTTCGTTCAGAATTTTAAGGATACATGCAAACTGAAGGAAATATGCCCTAGAGGCAATAATACAGTTGTTATTTATATTTCCTTATATCATGATAAATGTTTATGATTCATGCTAGAATTGTATTAGCCGGAAACTTGGTACATGTGTGAATACATAGACAAAACAGAGTGTCCCTAGTATGCCTCTACTTGACTAGCTCGTTAATCAAAGATGGCTAAGTTTCCTAACCATAGACATGTGTTGTCATTTGATCAACGAGATCACATCATTAGAGAATGATGTGATGGACAAGACCCATCCGTTAGCTTAGCATAAGAGGGAGGCTATCAGAACCCCCTGGGAAAGTTATTAGGCCTATTGGGCCATAGTGGGGGAGAGGAAGTAGGCCAAGTGAGGACGCGCCCCCTCCCCTTGCCCAAACCGAATTGGACTAGGGGAGGGGGTGCGGCCCCCCTCTTTCCTGCTCCCTCTCCCTCCCTTTCCTTTTCCCTCTCTGGTGGAAGGAAGGAGGGGGCCGAATCCTACTTGGACTAGGAGTCCAAGTAGGACTCCCCCCTTGCGCGCCCTCCTTGGCCGTCGGCATCCTCCTCCCCCTCCCTTATATACGTGGCCAGGGGCACCCCAAAGCACAATAGACAATCTCTTAGCCGTGTGCAATGCCCCCTCCATAGTTTAACACCTCGGTCATATTGTCACAGTGCTTAGGCGAAGCCCTGTGCCGGTAACTTCATCATCACCATCGCCACGCCGTCATGCTAACAGAACTCTCCCTCATCCTCAACTGGATCAAGAGCTCGAGGGACGTCATCATTCTAAATGTGTGCTAAACACAGAGGTACCGTATGTTCGGTCCTTGGATCGGTTGGATCATGAAGACGTTCGACTACATCAACCGCGTTACTAAACGCTTCCACTTTCGGTCTACGAGGGTACGTGGACACACTCTCATGTCTCGGTGCTATGCATCCCCTAGATAGATCTTGCGTGGTGGTAGGAAATTTTTTGAAATACTGTGTTCCCCAACAGTGGCATCCGAGCCAGGTCTATGCGTAGATGTTATATGCACGACTAGAACACAAAGAGTTGTGGGCGATAATAGTCATACTGCTTACCACCAACGTCTTACTTTGATTCGGCGATATTGTTGGATGAAGCGGCCAGGACCAACATTACATGACCGCGTTCATGAGACTGGTTCTACTGACGTGCTTTGCACACAGGTGGATGGCGGGTGTCTGTTTCTCCAACTTTAGTTGAATCGAGTTTGACTACAGCCGGTCCTTGTTGAAGGTTAAAACAGCACACGACGAAAAATCGTTGTGGTTTTGATGTATAGGTAAGAACGGTTCTTGATAGAAGCCCATAGCAACCACGTAAAACTTGCAACAACAAAGTAGAGGACGTCTAACTTGTTTTTGCAGGGCATGTTGTGATATGATATGGTCAAGACGCGATGAGATATAAATTGTTGTATGAGATGATCATGTTTTGTAAAATTTATCAGCAACTGGCAGGAGCCTTATGGTTGTCGCTTTATTGTATGAAATATAATCGCCATGTAATTGCTTTACTTTATCACTAAGTGGTAGCGATAGTCGTAGAAGCAATAGTTGGCAAGACGACAACGACGCTACGATGGAGATCAAGGTGTCAAGCCGGTGACGATGAAGATCATGACGGTGCTGTGGATATGGAGATCAAAGGCACAAGACGATGATGGCCATATCATGTCACATATTTTGATTGCATGTGATGTTTATCCTTTATGCATCTTATTTTACTTAGTACGGCGGTAGCATTATAAGATGATCCCTCACTAAATTTCAAGGTATAAGTGTTCTCCCTGAGTATGCACCGTTGCTACAGTTCGCCGTGCCGAGACACCACATGATGATCGGGTGTGATAAGATCTACGTTCACATACAACGGGTGCAAGCCAGTTTTGCACATGCAGAATACTCGGGTTAAACTTGATGAGCCTAGCATATGCAGATATGGCCTTGGAACACTCAGACCGAAAGGTCGAACGTGAATCATATAGTAGATATGATCAACATAGTGATGTTCACCATTGAAAACTACTCCATCTCACGTGATGATCGGACATGGTTTAGTTGATATGGATCACATGATCATTTAGATGACTAGAGGGATGTCTATCTAAGTGGGAGTTCTTAAGTAATATGATTAATTGAACTTTAATTTATCATCAACTTAGTACCTGATAGTTTTTGCATGTCTATATTGTTGTAGATCAATGGCCCGTGCTACCGTTTCCTTGAATTTTAATGTGTTCCTAGAGAAAGCTAAGTTGAAAGATGATGGTAGCAACTACACAGACTGGGTCCGTAACTTGAGGATTATCCTCATTGCTGCACAAAAGAGACACGTCCTGGAAGCACCGCTAGGTGCAAGACCCGCTGTAGGAGCAACTCCGGACGTTATGAATGTCTGGTAGAGCAAAGCTGATGACTACTCAGTGTGTCATGCTTTACGGCTTAGAATTGGGACTTCAAAGACGTTTTGAACGTCATGGAGCATATGAGATGTTCCAGGAGTTGAAGTTAATATTTCAAGCAAATGCCTGAGTTGAGAGATATGAAGTCTCCAACAAGTTCTATAGCTGCAAAATGGAGGATAATAGTTATGTCAGTGAACACATACTTAGAATGTCTGGGTACCACAACCACTTGACTCAGCTGGGAGTTAATCTTCCTGATGATAGTGTCATTGACAGAGTTCTTCAATCACTGCCACCAAGCTATAAAGGCTTCATGATGAACTATAATATGCAAGGGATGGAAAAGACTATTCCCGAGCTCTTCGTGATGCTAAAGGCTGCGGAGGTAGAAATCAAGAATGAGGATCAAGTGTTGATGGTTAACAAGACCACTAGTTTCAAGAAAAGGGGCAAAGGGAAGAAGGGTAACTTCAAGAATAATAGCAAGCAAGTTGCTGCTCAAGGGAAGAATCCCAAGTCTGTACCTAAGCCTGAGTGCTTCTACTGCAAAGGGACTGGTCACTAGAAGCGGAACTGCCCCAAGTATTTGGTGGATAAGTAGAATGGAAAAGTGAAAGGTATATTTGATATACATGTTATTGATGTGTACCTTACTAATACTCGTAGTAGCGCCTGGGTATTTGATACTGGTTATGTTGCTCATATTGGCAACTCGAACCAGGGGCTACGGATTAAACAAAGATTGGCTAAGGACGAGGTGATGATACGCGTGGGAAATGGTTCCACGGTTGATGTGATCGTCGTCGGCACGTTACCTCTACATCTATCGTTGGGATTAGTTTTAGACCTGAATAATTGTTATTTGGTGCCAGCGTTGAGCATGAACATTATATCTGGATCTTGTTTGATGCGAGACGGTTATTCATTTAAATCAGATAATAATGGTTGTTCCATTTATATGAGTAATATCTTTTATGGTCATGCACCCTTGATGAGTGGTCTATTTTTGTTGAGTCTCGATTGTAGTGATACACATATTCATAATATTGAAGCCAAAAGATGCAAAGTTAATAATGATAGTGCAACTTATTTGTGGCATTACCGTTCAGGTCATATTGGTGTAAAGTGCATGAAGAAAATCCATGCTGATGGGCTTTTGGAATCACTTGATTATGAATCACTTGATGCTTGCGAACCATGCCTGATGGGCAAGATGACTAAGACTCCGTTCTCCAGAACAATGGAGCGAGCAACTGACTTGTTGGAAATAATACATATTGATGTATGCGGTCCGATGAGTGTTCGGGTTCGCGGCGGCTATCGTTATTTTCTGACCTTCACAGATGATTTGAGCAGATATGGGTATATCCACTTAATGAAACATAAGTCTGAAACATTTGAAAAGTTCAAAGAATTTCAGAGTGAAGTGGAAAATCATCATAACAAGAAAATAAAGTTTCTACAATCTGATTGTGGAGGTGAATATTTGAGTTATGAGTTTGGTCTTCATTTGAAACAATGTGGAATAGTTTCGCAACTCATGCCACCTGGAACACCATAGCGTAATGGTGTGTCCGAACTTCGTAACCGTACTTTATTAGATATATGGTGCGATCTATGATGTCTCTTACTGATTTACCGCTATTGTTTTGGGGTTATGCTTTAGAGACAACTGCATTCATGTTAAATAGGGCACCATCTAAATATGTTGAGACGACACCATATGAACTGTGGTTTGGCAAGAAACCTAAGTTGTTGTTTCTTAAAGTTTGGGGCTGCGATGCTTATGTAAAAAAGCCTCAACCTGATAAGCTCGAACCCAAATAGGAGAAATGTGTCTTCATAGGATACCCAAAAGAAACTGTTGGGTACACCTTCTATCACAGATCCGAAGGCAAGATATTCGTTGCTAAGAATGGATCCTTTCTAGAGAAGGAGTTTCTCTTGAAAGAAGTGAGTGGGAGGAAAGTAGAACTTGATGAGGTAATTGTACCTTCTCCCGAATTGGAAAGTAGTTCATCATAGAAATCAGTTCCAGTGATTCCTGCACCAATTAGTGAGGAAGCTAATGATGATGGTCATGAAATTTCAGATCAAGTTACTACCGAACCTCGTGGGTCAACTAGAGTACCATCCACACCAGAGTGGTACGGTAATCCTATTCTGGAGGTCATGTTATTTGACCATTACGAACCTATGAACTATGAGGAAGCGATGATGAGACCAGATTCCGCGAAATGGCTTGAGGCCATGAAATCTGAGATGGGGTCCCTGTATGAGAACAAAGTGTGTACTTTGGTTGACTTGCCCGATGATCGGCAAGCCATAGAGAATAAATGGATCTTCAAGAAGAAGACTGACACTGACGGTAATGTTACTGTCTACAAAGCTTGACTTGTTGCAAAAGGTTTTCGACAGGTTCAAGGAGTTGACTACAATGAGACCTTCTCACCCGTGGCGATGCTTAAGTCTCTCCAAATCATGTTAGCAATTACCGCATTTTATGATTATGAAATTTGGCAAATGGATGTCAAAACTGCATTCCTTGATGGATATCTTAAAGAAAAGTTCTATATGATGCAACCAGAAGGTTTTGTCGATCCTAAAGGTGCTAACAAAGTGTGCAAGCTCCAGCGATCCATTTATGGACTAGTGCAAGCCTCTCGGACTTGGAATATACGCTTTGATAGTGTGATCAAAGCATATGGTTTTATACAGACTTTTGGAGAAGCCTGTATTTACAACAAAGTGACTGGGAGCTCTGTAGCATTTCTAATATTATATGTGGATGACATATTGTTGATTGGAAATAATACATGATTTCTGGATAGCATAAAAGGATACTTGAATAAGAATTTTTCAATGAAGATCTATAGAGATAGATCGAGACGCTTAATTGGACTTTCACAAAGCACATACCTTGATAAAGTTTTGAAGAAGTTCAAAATGGATCAGTCAAAGAAAGGGTTCTTGCTTGTGTTACAAGGTGTGAAGTTGAGTCAGACTCAATGCCCGACCACTTCAGAAGATAGAGAGAAAATGAAAGTCATTCCCTATGCCTCAGCCACATGTTCTATCATGTATGCAAGCTTTGACACTGATCCGGATGACACTAAGTCACAAACCGGATACGTATTTATATTGAATGGTGGAACTCTCTATTGGTGCAGTTCCAAGCAGAGCGTCGTGGCAGGATGCACGTGTGAAGCAAAGTACATAGCTGCTTTGGAAGCAGCAAATGAAGGAGTCTGGATGAAGTAGTTCATATCCGATCTAGGTATAATTCCTAGTGCACCGGGTCTAATGAAAATCTTTTGTGACAACACTAGAGCAATTGCCTTGGCGACGGAAACCAGATTTCACAAGAGAACCAAACACATCAAGAGATGCTTCAATTCCATACGCGATCAAGTCAAGGAGGGAGACATAGAGATTTGCAAAATAAATACGGATCTGAATGTTGCAGATCTGTTGACTAAGCCTCTTACACAAGCAAAACATGATCAGCACCAAGACTCCATGGGTGTTAGAATCATTACTATGTAATCTAGATTATTGACTCTAGTGCAAGTGGGAGACAGAAGGAAATATCCCCTAGAGGCAATAATAAAGTTGTTATTTATATTTCCTTATATTAGGATAAATGTTTATTATTCATGCTAGAATTGTATTAACCGGAAACATGGTACATGTGTGAATACATAGACAAAACAGAGTGTCCCTAGTATGCCTCTACTTAACTAGCTCGTTAACCAAATATGGTTAAGTTTCCTAACCATAGACATGTGTTGTCATTTGATCATCAGGATCACATCATTAGAGAATGATGTGATGGACAAGACTCATCTTTTAGCTTAGCATCGTTTAGTTTTATTGCTTTCTTCATGACTTATACATATTCCTGAGTACCGAAGGAACACTATGTGTGCTATCAAACGTCACAGCGTAACTGGGTGATTATAAAGATGTTCTACAGGTGTCTCCGATGGTGTTTGTTGAGTTGGCATAGATCGAGATTAGGATTTGTCACTCCATGTATCGGAGAGGTATCTCCAGGCCCTCTCGGTAATGCACATCACTATAAGCCTTGCAAGCAATGTGACTAATGAGTTAGTTACGGGATGATGTATTATGGAACGAGTAAAGAGACTTTCCAGTAATGATATTGAACTAGGTATGAAGATACCGACTATCGAATCTTGGGCAAGTGACATACTGATGACAAAGGGAATGGCGTATGTTGTTATGTGGTTTGATCGATAAAGATCTTCGTAGAATATGTAGGAGCCAATATGAGCATCCAGGTTCCGCTATTGGTTATTGACTGGAGATGTGTGTCTCGGTCATGTCTACATAGTTCTCGAACCCGTAGGGTCCGCACGCTTAATGTTCGATGACGGTTTGTATTATGAGTTATGTGATTTGATGACTGAAGTTTGTTCGGAGTCCCGGATGAGATCATGGACATGAAGAGGAGTTTCAAAATGGTTGATAGGTAAAGATTGATATACTGAAAGGTTATATACGGACATCGGAATGGTTCCGATAATGTTCGGGGATTTATCAGAGTACCGGGAGGCTATCGGAACCCCCCGAGAAAGTTATTGGGCCTATTGGTCCATAGAGGAGGAGAGGAAGCAGGCCAGGTGAGCGGGCGCCCCCCCTTGCTCAAACCTAATTGTACTAGGGGAGGGGCGCGCCCCCCTCTTTCCTTCTCCCTCTCTCTCCCTTCCCGTTTCCCTCTCCAGTGGAAGGAAGGAGGGAGGCGAATCCTACTTGGAATAGGAGTCCAAGTAGGACTCACCCCTTGGCATGCCCTCCTTGGCCGCCGGCCTCCTCCTCCCCCTCCTTTATATACGTGGCTAGGGGGCACCCCAAAGCACAATAGACAATCTCTTAGCCATGTGTGGTGCCCTCCTCCATAGTTTAACACGTCGGTCATATCATCGTAGTGCTTAGGCGAAGCTCTGCCCCGGTAACTTCATCATCACCGTCGCCACGCCGTCGTACTGATGGAACTCTCCCTCGTCCTCAACTGGATCAAGAGCTCGAGGGACGTCATCGTGTTGAACGTGTGCTGAACACAGGGTGTCGTACGTTTGGTGCTTGGATCGGTTGGATCGTGAAGACGTTTGACTACATCAATCGTGATAACCCACAAGTATAGGGGATCGCAACAGTTTTCTAGGGTAGAGTATTCAACCCAAATTTATAGATTCGGCCCAAGGGGAACCAAAGAATATTTGAAGGTATTAGCAGCTGAGTTGTCAATTCAACCACACATGGAGATTAATTATCTGCAGCAATATGATCAGTAGCAAAGTAGTTTGATAGTTTTGATAGTAGTGACAGTAGCAACGGTAACAATAACAGTGATAGCAGTAATTTCTAGCAAGTGTAACAGTGATGACAGCAGTAGTAACTTAGCAAGATCAATAAGGGTAAATTAGTAGGCATTGGATCGGTGACTTGTTGGATGATATTCATCGTGTGACAGTTATAACCTAGGGCGATATGGCACTAGCTCCAGTTCATCGATATAATGCAGGCATGTATTCGTAAATTGTCGTACGTGCTTTATTAAAAGAACTTGCATGACATCTTTTGTCCTACCCTCCCATGGCAGCGGGGTCCATATTGGAAACTAAGGGATATTAAGGCATCCTTTTAATAGAGAACCAGAACAAAGCATTAACACATAGTGAATACATGAACTCCTCAAACTACGGTCATCACCGGGAGTGGGCCCGGTTGTTGTCACTCCGGGGTTGCCGGATAATAACCGTATAGGTGACTATAACTTGCAAGATCGGATCTAAAACATGGATATAATGATGAATTCATAAACGGTTCAGATTTGAAATCATGGCACCCAGGCCCAAAGTGACAAGTATTAAGCATAACAAAGTCATAGCAACATCAATCTAAAAACATAGTGGATACTAGGGATCAGGCCCTAACAAAACTAACTCGATTACATGATGAATCTCATCCAACTCCTCACCGACTAGCGAGCCTATGAAGGACTTACTCACTCCCGGTGGGGAGCATCATGCAATTGGCGATGGAGAAGGGTTTGTGATGACGAAGAACGAAGATCCCCCTCTCCGGAGCCCCAAACGGACACCAGATCTGCCCTCCCGAGGAAAAACAGGGCTTGGCGGTGGCTCTGTCTTGTGGATCGCAATAATTCTTTCTCCCTGATTTTTTCTGGAATAATGTGATTTTATAGTATCAAGGGGGTCATCAGCGGGGCCACCAGGTGGTAAAACCCACCTGGGCACGCCAGGAGAGGGGGCGCGCCCTGGTGGGTTGTGCCTAGCCAGGGGCCCCTCTCTGGTGGGTCTTGGCTCCAGTAATTCTTATTATTGATATAGAAAATCCTCGCAAAGTTTCGTTCCATTCCGAGAACTTTTATTTCTGCACAAAAACAACACCATGGTAGTTCTGCTGAAAATAGTGTCAGTCCGGGGTTAGTTTCATTCAAATCATGCAAATTAGAGTCCAAAACAAGAGGAAAAGCGTGACAAAAGGTAGATACGTTGGAGACATATCAACTTCGTCAAGCTTAAACATTTGCTTGTCCTCAAGCAATTCAGTTGATAAACTGAAAGTGAGAAAGAAAAACTTTTACAAACTCTTTTGCTCTTGTTTGCATAAATAAGCTTAAACAGCACCCAGGTTTTCAGCCAACATTATAACTAACCATGTCGACAATAACTCTTAAGGATTATAATGACTCATATCAATGACATAATTAGCTAGCGAGCAATAATAAGATATCTCAAATGGCAACACATTGTCAAAACACCCATGATATAATATGACAACAGTGGTATCTCGCTAGCCCTTTCTGAGACCGCAAAACATAAATGCAGAGCACCTCCAAAGTTCAAGCAGCGACTAAACATTGTAATTCATGGTAGAAAAGATCCAGTCATAATGCACCCAACGTTGGCTATACACAATGCATAAATCATGACTATTGTGCTCTACTCAGTTTCTGGCGCTTATTTATAGAAGGTGATGACACAACATAAAATTAAATAGAAAGTCCCTTCGCAGAGGGAAGCAGTGATTTGCAGAGGTGCCAGAGCTCAATTTTTAAAACAGAGATAAATGAAATTTTGAGACATGAACCCTTCTCATTCACTTCACGACCATCAGTTATCAACATCTTCCATGCT